>NC_142349.1:33932699-34251449 GCF_059441175.1 Urocampus carinirostris
ATAAATAAAGTTTAGTTTAACTTTTGGGGGATGCGCTACACTTTACATTAACCATATTGAATGGATGCACAAGATATTAAACAATAAAGATGTCAAAGATCTTAGCACGCTGGATATAGTGTCTGTGTTGTATGTAAGGTGCGCATGAATGATGTCGGTAGGGTGACTAATGTCACGAGAGTTGGTGCGAGAGTGTAGGGGAGCGTGAGCGTTTAGTTTAGGAGAGTTCTGTGTATTTACAATAAACGTGTGCTGACGGTGGTCTCCCTCCAAAAAGACCGTAAGTGTTAGAGTATTTTTTATGATTGAGGAGCAATCCATTACCACCACAAAACGACATGGTACATTGGTGGCAGCGGTGGGATTACGAGCAGGTAAAGGAAAGATATTTACACATGAATTAGGAAGAGGAAGCGGATTTTTTTACTTTCGGGTGGATGCTGTGTGACCTCACAGCACCACACGGCGGAAAGTAGCACTGCAGTCATGTCCTGTATTCAGAAAAAGATTTTGTATTGTGTGCCCCTAACATACAGCAATGTCCGGATATTTTCCGACATCCAGAAGAAAATGTTCGTATCTACCGTTTTTCGTAAGCCGGTCGTAAGTAGGGGAGCGTCTGTATATGGACTGCCCTCTGCTTGTAAGATCTGTCTCCTTATTTCAAGCCCATAACTTTGGTTTGTCTCCTCTGTCAAAATAATTTACTTCTTTTGTGCTATGCTAATCTTCTACCACTGTCTGATGTCGCCTACATGCTTCATGTGCTTGATGACCGGGACACCAAAAGAAGATATGTTTAATGCCAGCATCTTGCAAATGATAAAACAATAAATAGAATTTCAAAAAATATAATTTATCTTGGTTTGGTCCAATCTTTTTTCATCTTTTTGGGCTCCGCCCTGCTTTATTCCTGGACCCTGGCTATTTCAGCTGAAAATGAAAATCTCCATTCTGATCCCTGAACACATAGCTATTCTTAGTATTTCTCAGTGATTTTAAAGGGGACTCTTTTGCTGTACTGACTGAGTGTGTTTGCAAGTTTTGCTCGTACGTGGCCTGGCAGGCACATGGTTTTCATGTATCATATTTTTCAGACTACAGCAAAACCAACCCAACCAAACCCCCCCCCCCCCCTCCCCCAAATCAAAATATTATTTGATTGTATATAGATATACACATATACATACTCGTGTGTGTGCGTGTGTGTAAGAGAGATTTATGTAATATGTATTTATATACATTTATATATAGGGTAGATTATAAAGTTAATGTTATTAAAAGTACTCTTAGGGTAGGGGTTGACCTAAAAACAAAACAAAAAAGTCCTGTTTTGCACATTGATTAGTGAGTAGGAATATATCACTGATCCAACTTCATAACATTGGATGCAGCGGGAATTGAACTGAGATTGAGGCATGGAGTGCACCAGATTCTATCTTGCGAATATTTCCCACATCCCCGATTACTGTCCTTTTGGTTCTGTCCACCCTTTTTGTGACTACCCTCGACAGAAATGTTGAGGAAATTATGTCATCGGGCACCATGTCGGCAAAGGAAGAAGGGCAAACAATCCAGGGGTTGCAGCCAATTGATTAACGTGAGGTTTACACACGGGTCAGAACATACAAACAAGACGGTGTAAAATAGAGCACACTTACTGATACTACTGACAGTAAATTGCCACTGAAATGCTGCCGTTCTATACGACTGACGAACCAGCATTCACAATACAAGTTTCGTAAGTTTTATGACCCACCACAATTTTAAATGTAGTGGTTCATGTTCAAGTTGATGTCATGTTAAAAGAGCTTAAAGGCTGATTTTGGCAGACTCTTGACTCGAAAATTATATGGTAGCTCTTGTAACGTGGATTTTTTTTTTTAATCAATACTGTTCTTTTTAATGAATAACTTTTCACCCTCAAAGATGCGCTAAATAATACCACCATTCTTTTAAACTTGCATATTAAGGTGGGGGCCTCAAACTATCATCACATGGGCCGCAATTTGCCCCCGGGTCTTAGGTTTGAGACCCATGCCTGAGACCAGGGTCTCACAATTCTATGGGAAACACTGGTTACCTTACCCAAAGTACTAAAACAGAATCATCTTTCTCGTGTTATTTGCATTTTATATCTCAATAGTTTAACTTCGTCTGTTGAACTTTTTTGTCCGAGAGGATTCTTCAAAGCACCAAAATACAGTAAATTTTTGAGTTAAGTACCTTGCTCAAGGATACTTGGACAAAGTCACAGTGGCACCCTGGGGTAAAACCATCACCACCTAACTTGAGACGATCACAATATGAGTTAACCACTGAACTGTTGAGAAGCAAATGGGTGTCAATAACAATGTCACCAGTCACTGAAATAAGTCATGCCACATGTGACTGGAAATCTTAACCTCTTTGGATTCCAGCTATACTGACAATTTAAAAATGTACTCCTCACCAAAACATTACAATCAGCCCTCCCGCCACCCCACGCCAAAAAAAAGCTCACGGTAAACGTTGTGTTGCAACCGTCACATTCGATGTTAGTACGCAACTATGGCCTACTTATATCTGCGCGAGTCTAGTTAATCCAACGGTGTAAAATAGTTATTCCAAAACACATGACAATGCCATGCTGACGGATTAAAAAAAAACGCAATTCAAGCATCTCTGCATCAATAGACCTTCCTTGTTGCTCGTCGTCTGTTTAGCCTCATAATTACAGTTTGCAAATAAACAGACTAGTAAAATTATTTTATAGGTTGTTATCCTTCAAACTTCTGATTGACATATTTTACGCCTGATTCCAGGCTTTGTTTTATGGTCCACAACCCGCATTGCCTAAAAGGACCCGACTCCTTTACCTCCGAACAACTTAGGCCAATGGTGACGGATTCAAGTGATAATTGACATTGGTTAGCCATTCTTCGATTTCAGGCGAATTTTACAGGAATGTTGAGGAAGAAAATCAACCCGTTTTTGCCCTCTTAGGGATGTAGACGTTTTGCCACTTGCTGGGACTTTTTTGATATGGTTAGCATTGCTGGTGAGAATGACCTTAGTGAATAGTTAAGAATATGAAAACGCAGGGCTGGAGGCTTCCTTGCCACACTTAGACTGCAGCCCAGCACAAATGCAACCTAAGATGCAATTTAACGTGCGATTATTATGCACAAGTGTGCACATCAGTGACTGACAACTCTTTCACAATGTCCAAAATTGGACAAAGTAAAATACATGAATGTAAAGTTTTTAGGTCTGTTAACTGGTGGTATCCATATGGCCTCGACCTACCATTAGAAAAAAAATGGATAAAAAAAACAATGTTTAGACTTTCAAATTGTGATCAAATTTGACAAAGTACTAGTCAAGGCTTCAAGCTATTGTCATACATGTTTTTCAGATAAGATGTCCAAGCATTTAATTGTTCAAAAAAAATTGAGCGGGAATAAAATCTTTGTTTGTACTTTAAAGCCAAGTGTGAAGAAATCAAATGGTCGTCACGTGTCTGAAACACTCAACAGAAAACATTTCTGGTGATTTTTTTTTCCTATCCTCCTCAGTATGCCGTAACTGTCAGTTGCCCTCAATAAACTTGTGTTTCATAATCCTCATTGAATTTGTAGTCTGGAAACTGCATGTTTCCCAGTAGGAGTATGCCATTATCATGTTAATGGTATTGTGATCAAGGGCCTTTGGTTTGGATGAGTCACATCCACTGAAGAAATGCGCAAGTTGCTCAGTTTCAGGCCATTGTTATTTCATATTCTGCTACATTTTTTATTTCTTAATTGTTAGAGGTAGCTTCAAAATATTGATGCGTAAATATTTATTGATATGGCTAAAAATCATATTGCATCAATAATGGCGTCATGCCACATATCATTGGAAAGCTCATACTCTTGGGATTCAAGAGATGCATTTAAAAATGTACAGAAACATCCCTATCGGTCTGAGACAAGATACCTGAAAACTATTTCAACAAAAAAGGAGGTAGCTTACCAAAGATGCTGTCTTGCAGCCATAAGAATTCGATGATGATAGTAACTAAGGATTCACTACACTCTGGCAGATGTAGTGAATCCTATCTGCCCTGGTCATATCCCTCGAGAGGGGTGACCGACAGCAAGACAAACGCATTAAAAAACACACGCACACAAAAGAAATTTTTGGACCATGTCCTACCCAAATACCCAAACACCCAAACAAGTTAAGCTCCTCGGCACCCAAGTCGGTCATGCTTTCGTCCCTCCAGATGAAACATTGTTTCCAACAGTGTCAAATATTTACTCAAAAAAGCATCTCTGCATCAATGGACATTGCTTGTTGCTAGCTGTCTGTTTAGCTGTTTAGCAAAAAAAATGGTGGTTTAAGTTTTGACAAATCAATCTTGAGCACCGTAAAGGGGTTTTAATGGGTCTCTATGCGTGGTTTGAAAGTAATGAAGATAATTTGTTAATTAGCCCTGCAAAACAAATTATAATGCGGAGTTGAGATTAAACAGTTAAGAGAAAAACAATAACCTATAATTGCATACAACTAGGAAGTTTGAGCCAAATCTCTCTAAGGTAGCTCTTGTATTGTTCATATGCGTTCAAATACAATCAGCTGAATCATTTTGGACATATTAATATTTTAATTCCTCACTAAAACACACATTCCGCTGGTTTCCTTCTACAAAGCCACAGTGGAGAGCATTGTGGCATACGGTCTACTGTGTGGTAGGCTGGGAGCACTGCAGCAGACACGAAATCCGAATGTAATCAACACTGCCCAAAAATCGGTTGCTCTCTGCCCAGTCCTAAAGGCGTTGTCGGCTTGGGGAACTGCAGCAGCACCATCACCATTATAAGACACTTCCCACCCCGACCACCACCTCTTTGACCTGTTACCATCTGGGAGCCACTGCAGGTCTTTCAAAACAATGACAAACAGGCTCAGAGACGGCTTCTTCCCCGGGGCCATCACCACACTAAACAAGTGACCAAAAGTGTGAAAATGTAAATACCTTGTGTACTTTTTACCGACTTCTAGTGCTGCAAAATTTAATGGATCATTAAAAGCTTTGGCAAATAATAAGATCCTCTATTCGTTGTTTCGCTCATAGACCTTTTTTTAAAAATATTTTTTATTTTATTAAACATTGCATCATTACAAACGGAATTGGCATGAAAGTTTTAACTTTTTTCATTTTTTTCTTTATTGTAAAGTTAATTGACAGCCACTTGGATTTTTATATTGTTTATATTACACTATACTCCGGGATCAGAATGGAGATTTTCATTTTCAGCTGAAATAGCCAGCGTCCAGGAATAAACCAACCCACCGACAACACACCCCCCCCCCCAAACCTGGGTTTTAGGCAATTTACTTGTCCAAAACCATGCTTATATTTATCATTTAAGTAACATTTTTAGAAGATTAAAATAATTTGCCCACATAACTGTTTTTTTTGTAAATACTGCAAGATAAATTCAAATGCAGTTCAGTCCCTGCAGCTTGTGCGACAATGCGGCCAATTTTTCTAACGGCCGCCAGGGTGCGCCAGAGCAATAAAGGAAAGAGTGAGACAGTCGGATTTTGAATTTGTTTGCTACGCAAAAGAAAAAGTGAAAACGTCGGAATGCCTTTGGGGTTCAAAAACAGCGGAAATCCGCGGATCCGCGGAAAATTCTGATCCCTGTATACTGTATTCGTTTGTGCACTATTTTTCTACCCATCCAAAACTTCAATATTTGAATAAATGGAAGGAAATTAAAAATGCCTTTTTGAAATCTGAGTCATTGATAAGTTGGTTGATTAATTTTTTGATTTATCAGTTTAAAAGTTTGTTGCAGCCCTACTATCTTCCTTTTTTTTGCTGCTGTGTTATTTAACTTTCATTAAACTATAGCTGTAAAGCTTTATTCTTTCCCACTCACAAATATTGCACTATTATTATAACTTGGGGGCAGCACAGCGGCGCAGTGGTTAGCGCTTGTGCGGCACAGTTCATGTCATGGGAACCTGTCCCGGGTTCAAATCCAGCTCCAGACTTCCTGTGCGGAGTTTGTATGTTCTCCCCGTGCTTGCGTGGGTTTCCTCCGGGCACTCCGGTTTCCTCCCACGTTCCAAAAGAAAACATGCATTTCAGGTGAATTGGCCGGTCCAAATTGTCCCTAGGTGTGAATGAGCGAATGAGTTGTCTGTCCCTGTGTGCCCTGCAATTGGCTGGCAACCAGTTCAGGGTGTCCCCTGCCCACTGCCCGCAGATGGCTGGGATGGGCTCCAGCGACCCTAATGAGGATAAGCGGTACGGCTGATGATGAGATGAGATTATAACTTGGGCCAGTCCCCAAGCACTACGTTGTAAATGTTTTATTCTTTCTGCCTTTTATCCTGAGTCTTTATCTTTTTTTCTCTTTGAAATGTTGATTTTATGTTCATGTTAGGAGTACTTTGTCAAAGCTTGTTGCATACAATGATTCACAACGTTGATATCACTGACAAAGACAATTCAATGCAATATATTCACATGCAATGTGAAGGAGTGCTGGACTTTATTAAGTTAGCTCCATGGTATTGGAGTGTAAAGATTAGTCAAAGACCGTCCAGCTGCAACCAAAAAAATGTGGGCGCAAAAGAACAAATGTACAAAAGGTCTTGCTGGGAGAAGCTTGGCATTGCTCTTCTTTTGGTGGTGCTCTTTCTCTTCTGCAAAATGAAAACAATGCAGTTGTGTTTTTAACAACCTCTTGCTTTGCATGGCTTGCCGGAAGTTTAATTTGAAATATCAAATCCTTTGTCGGAAGCCTTTTTTTCCAGTTTTATTTCTTTTCCGGCCAAAGATTTGATATTTCTGGTGCCAGAAATTTGCTGTGTTCCTATTTCCACTTATTTGGATATTATTGTGCTATTCGTTTTGAATTGTTTGTAACTGACATAGAGGGGTCTGTATGACAAGTGGCTATTGTCGCTTCACTAGTTTCTGTAGAAAAACTGAACTTCAATCTTATCGTTTTTAATTATGTTAGACTTGCAGCTGCAACTCTTACGGCCATAGCTCCATCCAGCTAACAGGATCCAGAATTTCATACATGTGTTTAGTCCAGGGATTGCTTAATGGCTCTTAACATGCCTAGGATGAGTTAAAAAAAAAAGAAGACAAAAAGAGGACACTCTAAAACCATATCTTTTTACAAATATAAAAACTATATGGGCACCTACTAAATCAATTTACCCAAGCACCTGATTTAAAATTGACTTTAAAATTAACCTCACCTTACCCGGTTATGTTTCTAACACCCGTGCCGCGAACATAACTTGTTTTGTTTCTGACCGCGCAGAAAGAGAAGTTCATGATTTCTTTGTTTTATCTTATTGACACCAATACACCCTCACCAAATGCACACTGGGCGTTTGGGGCGGTGCGTTTTTATATAAAGTCTGTGTGGTTTGCACGGGTGGGGGCAATTGTCTGTCAGATAATTCAACTGTCACGATGGAAAGTACTGCAAAAGCATCCAACTATGTCATGTGAGAAAACGTGAACTCGTGCCGAAAACCTACCTTGGGTCTAGCAGTGAAAATGTTTTCAAACATTCTCGTTCATCGTGCAAAAAGGCCTGGACAACTGCCTCACATCACCTTGATGTTGGCGTTCCACGCCACAGCGCGATTTCCATTCGGGGGGTACAATTATTTTAAATGATTATTGGAGTGTTTTTTTTCTCCTAAATATTTAGATTGAACTTCAGTTTATTGTAACTCAGAAAATGGCACCCACGTCCAAAATAACTACTTCAGTATTTGAAGCTTAAAGGTGTCTTGTTTCTTTTTATTTCTTATTAAAATGTTTCTCGGTTTATATTAGATTGACTGATATATGGGTTTTCCAGGACATGAATAGATGATTAGTATTGAGAGGAGCCCGATAACCGATATTTGGAACCGATATTCATTTGCTGTAAAGGCTTAGTATTGGCGGAAGAAAATTTTAATAATGCAAAAAAAAAAAACCCCACAAATATTTGTTATACAATCAAATACAACTTCAATAGCTCTCTGAAACCTTTTTACAGTAAATTAAATTCGAATCCCAACACTAGTAACATGACTAATCTTTCACTTAAATCAAAAACATACAGTGAAGAAAATAAAATTGTGCAACGCAATAACTCTTATAAAAAGATGCATACGACTTGAATAGCACCCTGAAACTTTCTATATGAACTAAATAGGAGCAAGGGAAAGTGTCTCAGTTGCAAAAGACATAATTTCTAGCCTTGTTAAATAAATAAATAAAAACTTTTGTAAGGATATAAAAATAGTGCACAGAACAAAAGAATATTCTGTAATGTAAAACAATAAAAAGTACAAGTGTTAGTCAATTAAAACAACAGAGAAATGTATGCTATACACCTGCAAATATGTAAGATACTCTTGTCCTACCACTTTTTCCAAAGGTATTTGCACTTTATGGATTAGTTGTTGACTATATGTTGTTGTCTATATTCAAGTCTTTAAGGTGCAGTGTGTATTATAGAATTAGGCTAAAGCTTGTTCAAACTCTTGCTTTATATATCACACCCCATTGAGTGATTCTAGTTGGGTCCATTTCCCTTATTTTTATTAATATAACGTTGAGTAGCTACGCAATTTTGGTGAAAATGTAATTTTTCAGACTAGTTTTGCAATTTATATGCAATTTTTGATTTTAAAAGAAAATATTTTCTGTGATAGTTTTGTTTTCGGGAGTACTTAATCATAGTGATTTGCTTTAACCTTTAACAGTGCCCTCTTCTGGGGAGCTTTGTTAGGGTTGCTGTCTGCTGGCCATTATATTGTGGTTCCTTAATTGATGTAAGTGCCTAGTAGGTACGAGGGTTGGTCAGACGTACCTCAAGATGACGTCATTACCGACTGAGAGTATGTGAATTACAGAATAACAACTTTAGATCTACAAATAAAAACAGAATAAAGAATTGCAGTTGAATAAATAGTTTTAATTGTATTTACACAAAATTACAAATAAATGGGAGGGCTTCTTTCAGAGTAAGAAACTGATATAGAAAGTGGCTGGCTAGCTGGACTCTAGCATCAGGTAACCGCTAGGTCTCTGCAATGATTAAATAACAAGAGTCAAGAATGCAGCGTTTTTCCACTAGTTGTTGCTCCAGGTCATCAGTTTAATGGGTAATGGATCTGGTGTTGGTGACTAGCCAGTAGGGCTGCATTATTTAGAAAAAAAAACTAATTGCAATTTTTTTCAGACCAGCATTGCAATTTCAATTTTAAAAGAAAGGTGCATTTTCTGTTCCAAATGTGTTATTTTTGTAAGTACTTAACCCTTGGATGCATGACCTACCGGTACATACATTCTTCCATGAGTGGTGTCGGTAATTAGCAATTGGCAAAAAAATTAAAATACTAAAGGCATCATGTCATAAACATGTTTTATGAGGAATACCTGGAATGTGACAGTATGACAACTGTTTTTATTTTTAAAGCTTTTAAATAATAACATCCCGTGGCGTCTTTTTTTTTATCCCACTTATTAAGTCATGGGTAATACTTGTGACAGGACCATAAGACTTTTGAGAAGCAAAGACGTGTCTGTATGATGTCACCAGTCACGCCATGACATACTCTCGGAAAATGTATAAAATACTAATGTTTACTTTAGTTTTTCAGATGGTGATTAACTTTGACCTGAGACCAAGTTAGGGTTCATGACATGTTACAGCCATTTTTCAACTAAGATGCCTATGCTACACTCATCTTGCATGTGATTACAAAACAAACAAATTCAGCCAAGAATAAAAAGTTACTTTTTCTGTGTGTGTTAAATTAGATTACTCAATGTTCATAGCACTTGCTGTAACTATTTCAGTTGGGGACAAAACTTGAGAGTGTTTCCTTTCAAAGGAGACCAAATCCGTCCAGATTCACCTAACGGTTTATGAACAGCAATCAATTTACTTCGTGTACTGCTTGGATTGAGATTTTATGTGAATTTTACAGGATTGTTAAGGAGTTAAACGTAAGTAAACAACGCCCTTTTCTGGGGAGCTTTGTTATAGTTGTGTGTATAAATCTTTGGGAATAAAACGAAGCGTCGCAAGATTGCACTACATCACATCGCAATGTCGATTAGATTTCGGTTAATCGTTCAGCCCTACCTGCCAGGTGATTAGGAGTGGCTTGTGAGTTGTTAGACTAGCTGTAGCAGTGGCTGGAACTGCAGCCTCACTTTTGCTTTCTCTTCGCCTCAGTTAGTGTGGCATAGCGTGCTGCTTGCAAACTTTGCCTCACCTTTATTTGCCAGCGCCGTTAAACCCCAAACTGTAAAAATTTGGGTTGGCCAAACACACCATCACTCAAATAACTACACCATATACCCCTAAGGCACCTCAAAAGACACTCCACTTTTATATAAATGTTAGCTGCACCCCTGACCACGACATATTGCTTGTCAACTTTACATAAGTACTTAGTAATCAGTAAGTAATCAGGATGTTAATGAATCTGTTCGGATTTATTCCTCTCCGATAGTGGTGCAACTAAAAATCAAATGTTTCTCCACCCTAAATCACCAACATTTCAGTTACAAGTTCTGTTTTTGTTAAGTTAAAAACTGGCCCCACTGTAACCCGGGTTCCCGAAGATTTCTCAAACGTCTTAAAAGGCATTGGGTTCATTATCCTAGAAATAAGGCCTTGATTGGCATTAAAATGTCTTATATCCCCCAAAAAATGTTAATACATCAATCAGATTTATATTTGTTTGGCAACATCGCGTGACCACAATAACCAGTGCTATTAAAACGGTGATGTGGTTTCAGTCGGGCTTTTCAGAGCAGACGCATCATTTAGAACTACCCATAGTACACTTAGCAACTTTGGAGGGAAACATTTACTTTGGACAATGGGAAAGTGCAAAGTTAATAAATGGTCGTGGCTAAAAGCCTTGCCTTGTAATGAGTACAAGGCATGATGTTTTGTGTCAGATATTGTTTTTGTTTCAGTTGTGGGGTATCTTTTGTCGACTTGGTCTTCAATTTGATTTCAAAAGGCAATAAAAAAGTATAAGGTGAACGTAAAAGTGAGACACGAGGAAGTTAAATGTAATTTTGCGCTTTGCATGAATAAAACTAGCATTAACAAACCGTCATCATGGAAAACGTGTCAATCGAATGGGGAGCGCTAACTACCATATTGGGAATAGTCTGATTATTTGTAAACAGAATAAGTGTGGCGAAACGAAGGGATTACAAAAAGCAACGTCCAAAAAAGCAGATCTGTTTAAGGCGGATTTCTATTTATCTGTCGGCATTATTGTCTGTGTATTTTACACGCTTGGATTCTGTGGAATGTACTTGATGTAACGAAGCCTAACTGACAAGTCATTCTACGACTTTGATACAGTGTTTTCCATTTTACTTTTTGGGCACTGAAGGGTTCTAAGGAATTGCCCTCTCGAACCATCTCATAAAGTTCCGCTGCAGCTCCTAGGTAGCCATGTCTTGTGATTTTTGCTTTCAAAATGCTCGGCCGAGTTCCTTCATTTTTTTATTGGATGTTTGAATCGTTTTATTAGGGTGCAAGAAGTCAAGGCAAGTTTTGTATTCAGCAATTGCGGTGCGTTGGCAAACGGCGATATTATTCCCCAGTGAAGTCATACATTTTTGGCTTTTTTGGATTGTTTTTGTATGTTTTTTTTAACATTTTGAGGAGGATAAAAATCAGCAGAAACTTGAAGGAATCATGCAGAATAAAAGTGTAATCGACATGCCTCCTTTCCCTCGTGGGTTAGTGCTCGCCTCAGCACTCCCCTGTATTTCCCTCTTAAATGGCGATTATTGAATAAATATATCTCTTTGTTTAATGTAAAGCGAATAGGAAAATTCTCGATCAAGATCTGTTCCACAGGGCTCCTGTTTGTATTCATTTGATTTGAATGTTATAGAATCTAAACTAAAGTAAATATGATCCTGCCCACTTTTGGAGACTGTTGTGTTCTCGGAAAAAAAAGCAGGCTGTCCGTTGCTCTTGCAGGCTTAGCGTAGTGGAGATGTGTTTTGATGTTAACACAAGCCTACTTTTCTGTATTTAGGAACACCACCTCCAACGGGCCATCTCGGCACAGCAGGTCTATGGCGAAAAGAGGGATAATATGGTCATCCCTGTCCCAGAGGCAGAGAGCAACATTACCTACTATGAGTCATTATACCCCGGAGATTACAAGATGCCAAAGCAGCTCATTCACTTACAGCGTAAGTAGTGTAAGCTGGTGTGAAAGGGGACTGATTAATCATACATGTAGAGACGGCACGGTTTACACAGCTACATATTATTTCATTGTACATTTGTACTGCAATAGGTCAAAATGAAATTGGAAAATGACCTACTTATGACCCAAAGTCACAACTCATCCTTTCACTTTGTATTTCAATAAAATACATCATAACCATGTTGTGTAAACATGTTTTTTCACAGTGCAATTACATTGCCTATCGTTACTGTCATGTAAGAAATTATTTGTATCCATTTAGAATTAAAAATACTTTTGCATTTCTGCATTTTTTTTTACCGTAAACATTCTTTAATGCAATTTTTTCTTATGAAGATGTGTGTTTTTGACATGAAGGCATCATTAGGCAAATAAACGTTTAGCTGTATACTGTATTTTACGAGCATTGTCTCACCTTTCCGAATTGTTTTTTTGCTACTAATTCTGTTGTAGACGACATTTATAGCGTTTGTGTAAAATGACAGCACAGCTGTGTCTGTTGCTGCAAAGGAAATTTATCTGTGAAGATGCCTTGTGTATTTGCTACTTTTTCAATGTGGCAACTCATAGTTACCAATATTGTTGATAAAAAAAATCTGAACTTGTCCTGTCATTTTCAATACTTGCTGCAAGAGTAAAAGTAAAAAAGGCTTACAGCTTGTTTGTATCAACTGAAATGGGTTCAAAGGGCTTTTAAACTGCCTAAAATTGCATATGTGCCTCCTCACTTGTCATATGATGGCATGCCATCGTCCTCCACTCATACTATTTACTCGTATGTAACTAACTTTGGCCACTGTGCGCAATTCAAACACAAAACAACTGCAGCTCCCCTTGAAACATATGCAGGTTTTATGAATGCAAATATTGACTTTGGAACTGACTAGCAAGCAAGAGTAATAGAACCCTACACGTTCTGGTGTCAACGTATGCATGCATTTTCATTCTTTTAGTTTGGCTTAATGGAAGCATCATGTTATCAAATACATTTTTCTGACAGCACATTTGCAAGTATTTTTTCAAATTAATATTAGATAGATAGATAGATAGATAGATACTTTATTCATCCCCGAAGGGAAATTCACTTTTCCAGCAGCATCCCTAAGCTGAGAACAATCGAAAATAACTGAGAACAATCGAAAATAACACGGGAGCTGCTGGAGTGGCTGCCATTCGTGACGGCGCCGGAGAAACGATTCAATTTGAATCATGTACAAACAAACAAACAATTGAATCATGTACAAGAAACGATTCAATCTGAATCATGTACAAACAAACAAACAATTGAATCATGTACAACAAGCAAGCAAAATATTTATGTTTCAATAAGTGGAGTGTTAATAAAATGGGGGGAAAATAATTTCTGATACTGATATAACCAGGTAAAACTAATTTTAAGTTACCTGTCCAAATGAATGTTGTGCCATCTCACCTTTCCCACTCTCTCTGCTCGCTCCTGAAACTTTATCAAATAGTCCAAAATTTTACCTCATCTTCTCCGCTCACCTCGTCGTCCTCTTCTCCTTCCACTTCGCACTACAGAGACTTTTTAGCTGAGCCGTCTCTTATGACACCATCCCCTGATCTAGACCAAACTAATGCAAGCAAAAATGCAATGGCAAAGCAAAGCCACTGAGGAGCTAAACGCTAACGAGTTAGCTTGAAACATGCCGAATTTTTGCGCGGTCCCGAACTGTACGCGTAAAAGTGCGCAGTCGGACTTGGCTTTTTTCGCTTTCCGAGAGACCCGGAGAGATGTCGTATCTGGGTCGAAAATTGCCGTAGAGCTGACCTGGAGGCCAAAACTGCCGACCTATTACTATTTTTGCTAAATGGCTCTTTTTTCATGCATTTGAACCGCATCCCATTAGTCTCAAAACAAAGGACAAAATAGCCAGTCTCATTACCTGGAATTAAAGTGCATCTGGTCTGCCCCAAAATAAACAAATGTCTGAGGCTTCATTAAAAACCTTCTTGCGTACTATAATTGTGGCCACGGTGAATACTTACCATCTTCATTCTGTCATAAAGTTGCTGTCAAAAAGATCAACAGAAGGACACTTCAATATTAAGAATTTCAGGAGGAATATGAAACTGCTGTACTTGTTGATTTTCAATTGCTGTTCTCCTTTTAAAGCTTTCAGCCTTGACACGGAGCAGCCAGACTACGACCTGGACTCGGACGATGATGCCTTTGTTTCCAAGTTGAAAAAGAAGATGGAAATTAGCCTGTTGCAGTTTGAGGAAATGATTGACCGGCTAGAGAAAGGCAGCGGGCAGCAGGTTGGTAATTTGAAACACTTTTGCTTTTGTACTCATACCGATGCTGAAGTGGCTAAGGGGGAAAAACACTTTGTTTGCCCTAAAGCTGGTGAGTCTTCCCGAGGCCAAGTTGCTGCTCAAGGAGGATGACGAGCTCATCAAAGAAGTTTTTGACTACTGGAGTCGCAAGAGGAAAAACAGCAAGGCATATTCGCTCATAAATATCATCAAGCAGGAGAAGCGTGATGGCTCCAGCACCAGCGACCCGTATGTGGCTTTCCGGAGGCGCACAGAGAAGATGCAAACCAGAAAGGTGGGTTTGGGTGTTCCTGCTCATAACTTTTTTTTCCTTTTTGACAATACATCAATGAATCCTAAATGTGTATTTCCAACAGAACCGCAAAAATGATGAGGCCTCCTATGAGAAGATGCTGAAACTTCGCAGGGATCTGAGCCGGGCTGTCACTATTTTAGAAATGATCAAAAGGAGGGAAAAGAGCAAAAGAGAGCTTCTTCATCTCACGCTGGAGATCTTCGAGAAGCGGTAAGTAATCAAAAGCCATTCAGGAATCCAAGTACTGCTACTGTAACTAATCACTTTCAATTCACTAGAGTTGGTCAATGTCTCCCAATCACAACTTGATCGTTTCTTTCTATGGTCCGAATTTGACAATTTTCCATTGGTGTTCCACATACAAAAAAAGTGTTTATAAAACATTTTAAAGTGCCATTTGAGCCAACCATACATTTTAAAACTTATTTAAACTTTTCACTTTGTAAGAGTTTTATAAAAATATGAATTTGATCAATACAAAAGGTACACTGTAATATTTTACCACCAAATGGCACTGTATTTTCTAATGCCAATAATAAACTGTCAAATGAACACACTGTAGCAACGAGATCCCAGACCAACATGGCAATACTAATTTCTTGACCTATGAATATTGATGAAAAATTAAAATTGTATGATAGTTCATCTATTATTCAAATCATTCTTTTTACTGAATGAAAGATTTCTTTGTACCACTAGGAAGCACTAAATATTACACGCTGTCCATTTAAGCACTGGAAACCTAAATATGTTTAGAAGTGTCTCACAATATTGAAATGATGAAATTGTGTGTAAAGCGTCTTAAAAAGTAGCAGCATTTTGAAATGTATGTTTACATCCTTAGTGTAATGCATATGAACACATTATTTTCTTGCTTATTTCTTTTCTTTCCATCTCACTCTCTAGGAACGTTATGTCAGACTATGGTGGTGAGGTGTTGGCTGAAGTCATGGCAGAGCGCGCATTGGTGAGGCCTCAGATAATCCCACTAGTGCCACTCACCAACCAATACCACATGGACCACAAAGATTACAAATCCAAGGTGAGGACATGGTCAATAAAATTCTAATTGAAGGCCGCGTTTGTAGTCACAAGTTGAACCTGTATCTTACCATCTACTCTCAAGGCTGAAAAGACAGAAGTCCCTCGGCAGAAGAGGAAATATGAAAAGAAACAGAAAGCTCTTCCGCTTTCAGCTGGAGCCGCGCATCACCACGGTCCGGCAATCTTCAATGTTAAGGACCTTAACCAGTACGACTTCCCAAGCTCAGATGAAGATCCTCAGGTACTAGTTTGCCAATGGTGATCTTTCCTGCCACCTAGAGGCTGTGTAGAAATCACAGCAAAAAAAAAGCAGAAGTCATTTAGATCTTTAAACTGGTGTCCACAGCTGCACTCAGGCTCTTCAGAAGCCGAGGAGGAAAATGACCCCGATGGCGCCTACGCTTTTCGAAGGAAGGCTGGCTGCCAGTATTACGCTGTAAGGGTCACACTTATTGTCGCCATTTTTGAATGTTTTATGAGACTTGTGTGTTGATGTGCACTGATATCCCCCTTTTCCAGGCTCGCCAAGATCGTGTTGGAGCATGGCCGTGGTGCCCGAGCTCAGAGGGTGGCCTTGCACACTCTCGGTATCGATACAGTCTGACCTCATTGACTGTCCCACGACAATGCCAAGGCCTGGCTAGGCGTCGCCTGGGACGAGGGGGCAGGTAATGCTGGTTGAGGGTGGAGCAGCTAATATTCATAACTGAGGGGAAACAAATTGTTCCAACTATACCTACACGAAACCACATTTTAGTGGAAGAATCCCAAAATGTATTCCCCCACTTTAACTTTTTTTCTTTCTTTGCTTTAAGTTGAAGGCTGTCGTTGTATAAAAATATATACCAATTGAAAAATGTGTAAATTATATATTATAATTTACAAAAATATTTTTTCCATAGCAAGTTCCTGGTGAGCAACATATCTAGAAATTTTGCTTGACTCTAAGAATAACAATGGCAGAAATCAAATAGATAATTTCGACGTGCATTGTGCTGCTAAGTCGGAAATTGATTCTTCAACACTGCGGGGATCTATGCTCTTGATAAGTTATGAGATTTGTCGCGTTTCACTTGATGGTTCGATCATGTATGAGCCAGATGCAAAATAATCCCAATAATGTGGCTGACCTATTGAGATTACCATATTTTTTGGATATGTGCTGCTGTTATTAGCCTTTCATTTTAATTTGAAATTTGATCTGTGCTTTCACTTATGTATTATGAGCGCAGCCCCATGGTCCACAGGTCAAGGAGTTTGCATGTTCTCTCCGTGCATGCGCAGGTGGCCTCCGGGCACTACGGTTTCCGGCCACATTTCGAAAATATGCATGTCAGGTTAATTGGCCGGTCCAAATTGTCCCGGGGCGTGAATGCGCAAGTTAGTTGTATGTCTCTGTGTGCTTTCCGACTGACTGGCCACCAATTCAGGGTGTCCTCTGCCCACTGCCTTAAAATAGCTGGGATGGGTTCCAGCGAATGCTGCAACAACGAATCAACAAAATCGACTATTAAAAGAGTTGGCAAATAGATCATTGATTCGTTGTATTACGTGATTTATGAGCCACCAAGAACGTTCTATCACTGCAATTTAAGAGTGCACACTATTTTATTGTGACACTGAGAATTGCAGTACCGCTTTGGTCCAGCAGTGGGTGCCAAGACAGTTTTTATAAAAAAGCTAATGTTACATTTTTTATATCCTACATTTTGAAAATTGCATAATTTATAAACAAAATTGACACGAACGTTTCAACTTTGTAGTGTTTGACCAATTCATCATGAAACAAAGTTAACAATTTTCAAGGGAACAGACAGAAATACAGAGAAAAACAATCAGAAAATAAGTATAAAATAAAGTAAAAAAACAAAAATAGTAATAATGACATGTTTAACAGGGAAGCATGGCAGCGCAGTGGTTAGCGCGTGTGCGGCTTAGTTCTCAGGCCATTTGATCAAGCCTCCCTGTGTAGAGTTTGCATGTTCTCTCTGTGCTTGTGTGGGTTTTCTCCGGGCACTCCAGTTTCCTTCCACATTCCAAAAACGTGCAAGTCAGGTTAATTGGCCGGTGTTATGCCGAGAAATGCATCCCTGCCGAGATTTGCATTCCCTAGCTACCATAAGCACTTTTACCTCGTTTTATCTCACTTTTATATCACTTTTCGGGAATGTAATTGCGAACATATAACAAAAACCACTTCGTCTTGCATTTGTTGGGAATGAAATACAACTTAAACCATTCCGTCTTTGTATTTGTTGTTAATGTAATCGAAAGGTAATGCAAACCGTATATAAATCACTTTTGAGAACTGTTATGCACTCTACCGTAAAGCTTATTATGCTGAAATAAGTTTTATGGTAGAGTGCATAACAGTTTCAATACGAGCGATTTGAATAGAAAAGGGCAAAATAAGCATGTTACCTGCTCAAAAGTGATTTGTATACGGTGTGCATTACCGTATACAAATAACTTTTGAATTTCCCTTCGGGGATGAATAAAGTATCTATCTTATAGTAGCTAGGGGATGCAAATCTCGGCAGGGATGCATTTCTCGGCATCCCGGTCCAAGTTGTCCCCAGGTGTGAATGAGCGAGTGAGTTGTCTGTCCCTGTGTGCCCCTGCGACTGGCTGGCAACCAGTGTCCCCTGCCCACTGCCCAAAGATAGCTGGGATGGGCTCCAGCCTCCATGCGACCCTACTAAAGATACGCGGTGCAGATGATGGAAGGATGAATGATATGTTTTACTCTACCCAAGGGGCAACTTCTTGAGCATATATCATTTTCATATCGGCAATGTTTATCATATTCCAAAATTTAACCCCCCAAAACAAATTTGTGGGTTTGTTTACATTTTTTGTGGACTTAATATGGTCTGTGGGATAAGATTATCTTGCATATTTGCAGGTGTATAGCATACATTTATATGCATTTTTTTATTGTCAAGTTAATAGACAAAACACTTGTGATTTTTATTGTTTTATATCATAGAATATTTTGTATCGTTTACCTGTACAAAACCTCAATATTTGAATGAATAGGGGGTAAATTAGAAATCCGATTCGATAATTAGTAAAAATAATCGATCGATTTTGAAATTAATTCTTAGTTGCAGCCCTAGTTCCAGCACTCTCCGCAATCCTATTGAGGATAAGTGGTTTAGTAAATGGATGGATGTATGTCCTGACAAAACCGCTTGACATGAGGGAGTATGAAATTTTCAACGCATGTGAGATACATAAAAATGGCCAAGTTACAATGATCTACATAAAGGTTAGGGTACGTTTTAGGTTTTTGTGTTGTCCTTACACACTTCAAAAATGCAAAATACACATTTTTTTTTAAGTGAGTATTTTTTAATATTTCTAATGTAATTTAATGTAACTTGGGTCGTCAGTTGAGCCTTCATTGTACTACTCAATAAAGCAAAGTGTGTCTTATTCAGATTTTTCCTGATGTGGTGACTATTCCATTCAAATTAAATATTTGTAAAGCAAATTTTAGGCAACCATTGCCATTTAAAGTGCCGTTTATAAATGCTAAGTCTGCAATCAGTCAATAAAATCTCATTTATCCCCACCCCGCTTTTGCCCTTCAGGGTCTTACTGGACCGAGCACATTCAGACTACGCCAATGTTTTCCACGAACTGGATCCGAAGACGCTGGATTGCGCACGGCCTCGATCGGGCTTATCGGACACCATCAAGTGTGCCAGTACCTCACCATGCAATACCTCAGACAAAAGTTCCTCTTCGCCACCCTCGGACCTCAGTCAGATTCTTTTAAGCATAAAGGCGTGCCGGTGGCGCCACTTTAAACCTCGGACGCTACCGCTGCATCAGTTGGACAATGCCCACCCAATATTCCGTAGGCTGAGTCGCTTGATCAAGCGGCCTCTCACCAATATCGGGCCGTCCGCCCATAGAGGTTTACGGCTTGGACCGTCACCCCAGCCCCACGTTGGTAAGTTCCCATACATCAACATAGAGAAAATGTTTTGGGACAAACCACTAACTCAACACATTGGTTTTTATCTGGAACCAACAGATGGGTTAAACTAATGTTTTAAAGTTGTTCAGAGTTAATCAAACTGCTAAAAAGTAATTTCTTCATCAACGTCATAAGCTGACTTTTCTTTTTGTTTACCTAAAACAATTGTCTTGAAATCATATCGGGTTTGATTAATGCTGTTAATAAAGTTGAGCAACACCTACTTAAAAATCTTAATCGATGTTGCAGAAATGTAGTTCTTATTTTAATTCTCATCGTCTAGTTTTATAATTTTGGAAACCCAGCCTGACATTTTAAAATTACAATTTAGTATTTTGATATAGATTACTCATAATTAACACCAGAATTGGATTGAGTTTTGCTTAGTTTGAAATAAAGTATGCCCAGCACTCTAAACAAAATGTTACTGTAGAGTACTCCACTAAAGTAATCATCTGGCTTACACACCCAAACTTGTCGCGAAAGATGTGGCGGGGGTGTGGCTTTGAGAAGAAGAACCACCTTTGGCCAAAAATTACAATTGAATAGTGTTTCACCTTTTTGGACAGATTAAGTTATTGTATTTATTTGGATTATTTATGAACATTTTTGTATCTTTTCCCTTTTTTTTTTAACCTAGTTTTGCAGAAAATCAGATTTGTATTCCTTCATTCCGTTGTTGATTTAAAAGGTGTGCACGGATTGTGTTGTAAAAGTGTTTAGAAATGTACGCAAATGTCATTAGCTCACAATGTAGATACCGGTGATAGTGTCTGAAGACCGCTGATCTCATAGAAACATTATAATGGTGATTATGAATTTTGCATTCGCTCCATCTTCCTTGTGTTTCCGACGCTTCGTGCACACTTTTGTCAAATTGCGTCTAATGCTCTCACAAGTTGGTGGTTGTTTTTATTTTTTGTTTTTAAAAAGCTATGTTTTTGTGTGCCAGTTCTGACACCTGAGCAGTTCCAGCATCACCAAGACCAGTTGGCACAGTTGCAGAAGGAGCAGCTGGAGCAGCAGCAACTTCAAGCCAACAGAGCCACAACTGCCCACAGCACAACTACGACGCAGGTAATCACTGTTTTGACAAATTTACCTGATTCTTGCTACCGTATTAAAAATGTTGTCTTCTCACCCCTGCAAGATGTCTGCCAACACAATGGACCAAGCCAGCGCTCAGTTTGCTGCCTCGGCCCTTGTCACCACTGAGCAAATCCTGGCTCTGAAAACAAAGGACGAGCTTAACCTAGGTGGCAGTGTTAATGGTATCCTTTCCCCCTCAGGTATGTCTTTTCAGTCAACCCAGTGTCTTAAAACAAATAACACACTTGTAAATTAGGTAAATAGTTTATGCCTTTTAGTACTAAATGAGCCCAAATCTAGATGATGACGAACATTACTGCTACACGGCCACATCAGCCAAAATTAACATATAAAATTTGAAAGTAAAAACAGACTGCAGAACATGCGTGTTGATTTGTTTTCCTCTTCCTACTTGCTTAAAATGCCAACAACAATTAGGCTCACCATTTTTCCTTCAGTTCTATTTTTTGCTCTTAACTATTTGAAGTTGCCCAACCGAGCATGAATGTGTTACGCTTCTGATATAAATGCGTTCCAGCTTTGTTTTTGGCACCATATTTACTCCAAGGATAATGTTTAGTCAATGTTGGTTCCATAATGTAAAAATATATTTTTGTTTTCTGTTGGGGATATTTTAGTTATAAATACATCTCCTAGACTGTCATCATTACAGCCTCTTACCAGCTTTTTCATGATGAAAGTGTAAGTGCGCGCATTAATTAGACTGGCTTGCTTAAACTTTTTTTCCATCTTTCTTGGAGGTTGGGTTGGCATTTGGAGTATACATAAAGGCCTGTTTACTTTCACCAATTTCATGACACACAAAAAATAGAAACAACAAAAACTTGCAGGAAGAATGACATTACTCTTTAACACCCATTGCCAATTTTCCTAACTAATGTTTTCTGCACCAAACAGCCTTGCTAAAAAAGATGGGCATAGTAGAAAATAAAGCATAAAAGCTGTTTGATTACAGTTGGCTATTATCAACATTTTAGCCTAATGATGACACCTCAAGCCATGCACCTCACTTTTGTTGGTGTGAAAGCAAACAACAAAAGTTTCTTTAGTTATCAATAGCAAAGATGTCATGATTTGTGCTGTTTTTTTTTTTTTTAGGAATATACAAGGGCTTGCACCTCTCCAGCACAGCGTCTCCCTCTCTGGCTGCACCAGCCCCGCCTGCCACCTTGTCCAGCGCCGCCTCCATGCACCCTGGCAGTGCCACAAGCGCCGCACCCGCTTGCAATAGCAACAATGGCACTACCCACCACATAGCAACCACTAACGCCACTCAGGTCCCGCTCGGCAACAGCCTCCGCTTGGCTGTGCCCACCGGCAAACGGGTTCACGCCCCACGAACGCTAAGCAGCGCCATGTCGGCGTCTGCCTTAAAGCTAGCGCATGCTGCCGCCAACTGTCAGAAGTCCAAGGTCCCCACGGTCTCTGCAGCTTCACCGCTAGACATCGTACCCAGGTAAGAAAAACAAATTGGTTTTCAAGAAAGAGATGCACCCGACTATTACTGAAGTTTTTGCATTGCACAGGGAGAACCACGAGCAAGACAAAGCAGCTCCACTCAGCAGTTTGTCCGAGAACACAATGGCAATGGAAGTGACGTAGCCTGTTGTATGCGGGACCCCAAATGGCGTTTGTTTTAAGGTGCTATGCATCGTCCGTAAGGCTTGAACGTGAGCGGACTGACTGGACTTGACTGTGCGGCCGCCCCTCTGCGGGGCAATCATTCGTATATTTACACACACAAAGCTCCACCATATTTGTTACTGTTAATAAGAGATTGTTGTAAATTGTTAATATGGCAATTATTAAATGTACAGTACTGAATATTTGTAGACCCCACCTACCTGCCCCTCTTGTACATAACATAACATGACTTGAATACACAACTGTTCATTTGTGATGTTTTGCACTCGACAGGTTTGGGGGGTGGGATTAAGACAGAAAGGACAAACGCCGCTGCTGTGACCAGTCTCAATGCACCCCAAATGCTGCCCACCCACCTCATCTATTTATTGTACCGCGTTTACGTCCAATCCTCAATTACGACCGCTCATTCTTAATCTAAACCCCTCCCGCCATTTCACATCTTTTCTAAACTACATTTTTTTTTTTACTTTTCTTGATTTATAATTTGACTTTGAAAAAAGAAACCTCATTAAGTTTGTTCCTTGTGCCGGCATGTGGTCAGAAAAAGACCGATCATTCCACTTCCAGATGAAAATCAACTATTAACTGATAAGACGTAGTGGTCATTGATGTGCTGGTATTCTCTTCTGTGAAGAGTTTGGTACCAAACGCGGCTGTTTTTCAAAAACTTTTTTTTCTCCTTGTGTGCACGTATGACAGCGAGGCTCCATTGTGCGGCAAGGTGGATGGATGGAAATAGTCAAAACAGTGTCAATGAAATAAACATCCAGGGCATTATCACGCCTCTTGCTCTTGTATTATTTTGTCCTGTTTCCTGAATGGTATTCACAATAGACCATGGCTTGGCCATCTACTTAAAATTAGCGCTTTTGATTTACTGTAATATAATTTCTTCTTGCAAAAGTTGTTTACACAATGTCAGCTGAGATTCCTGCTTATTTTTTTTTTATTTTTTAACAGATAAGGGGCAACTATTAAATGATTTTCTTTCAACAACAGGTTATAATTCAAGCTAAACCTTCAGTTCTAATTTTGAGTGCTATAAATACTGAATTGTATGTAGATTATTTCCCTGAAGTTTTTACAGGTTAATGTTTTTTTGTAAAGCATTACATCCATCACTTGCGGGCTGTTAATCATTATTGTGACATTGAGCCAATTTGTGAGTTGCAGCGATCCTCAAATTGTCAGTGCCTTAAACATATAAGTGGCAAATATCCCGTGATGAAAATTTTAAAATATGCGAATGTTTCCTTTGTGTGATTCTGTTCACCAGCATTGTCCTGTTTTAATAAAAAAAAATGCAACTATTCCAGTAACTAGTATCACCATCGATTGCAGCCTGTTTTTCCTAGTAGCAAGATAACTTGTGCAGTCGAGGCTTATTATTCCTCATGCGGTTTCATTTTATTTTTATTCTAATTAACAATTTAGCTTGCCCCGAGGAGGTTTTAAGCTCAGGGAGTGTTTCCATCTGTAAATTAGGCTTGTGCAGCCCTTGGAGACTGTGATTTAGGGTGATACAAATAAAAGTGATTTATTTTTAAATGGAAGACTTGTGCCATCCTGTACATCACTACATTAACATTTATGGTTAAGGTTTAAAAAGAATGATCTGGTCATAGGTTGCATTGACGTTACTCTTCCACCTGGCGTCGCTAGTGGTCCTTTTGTCAAAGTCGGAAAAATAAGGACTTGAATACAGTAACTTTTTAAGACTCAAAGTGGGTGTAATGACTGGTACTTAAGAGGGTTTTATTTTATTGTAATGCTTTAACGTTTGTGACGCAATAAAGTACCCTCAAATAACGAATCGATATGAAACATTTTCCAAGTAAAAAGTTGAATTTGTATTTTTCTATTATAAAATCGAATTTAAAAACTGGCATTTAGTTCACCTCATGGCTCGCGTTATTTTCCCCCCTTCTGATATTCTCCCAACCGTATATATGCACATGTGAGCTGTATTGAATTACTTAATTTGTTAAATAATTTTATTTAATCCACCATGATTCCTGGGGAAAATCGTCCTGAACATTATCCAGAAAAGTAGTAATTCTTGGGTCTGAATACAAATAACAAAATGGATAAAAGGTCTCTGGTGTGTTGGTTTGAAAACTCAATATTGCACAAGACGAGAAATATTAAGTGCTCACTGCTTAGAGATGTTGGTGTAAACATTTTCTTTTACGTGGCTGTTTGAAAGCAGTTTTAGGGGGTCCACTTTAATGTATCCACTATAATATGTGACTAGATACAGTTGTTGCATTCACAGTAATGTGCTACTTGTGGCTGTCAATGATCTAAAAGTTACTTCTTATCTCTTTAAAAAAGTAAGTTGTAACTGATTCCTCTCTTTCAGTAACACTGCTCATATGCGACTGGACATGATTCCGGTGTTGAGTTTATGGAAGAAGGCCTTGAGTTTGCATAGTCTGCATTTGTTCTTCTTCTGCTGAGCCTTCTGGTAATGTGTTTTACTTGGTCCCTGATCTGGGTCCTGGTCGATCCAAGGCACCCAAGCACCGCCGTGCCGGTCTGGATGGGCGCGGGGGTCGTCTGGTGGGAAGTGGACGGGCACAGCCGTGTGGTTGTAGTGGGCGAGGCGGGCCAACAGGCGGCTGACCACCTCGGGGCGCTGATGAGAAAGGTCTCTGCGCTCATACGGGTCGGCGCTGATGTTAAACAACCAAATGTTTTTGGCGGCCTCACCGCCATTTTGGCTGCGGAGCGAAGGGAACGGCCGCTCCAGGTTCCACCAGCGACCCGTCAACGTTGGCAAGACCTGCCACATAAATGGGTAAACCATAATATATTAAAGCAGAAGTCAATATTTTTTTTATGTGAGAGGTAAGATCAGTCCTAAAATCCGCCTGCCCGACCTGGCCTAGGCTTGTGGATATTGAAGCCTGACCCAGTCTGAGCCTAACTTGGTTTGTTGAACTAAAAGCAGATTTCCTGAGGAGTCGAGAGGAGGAGAAGTCATTTATGATAAATTAAAGTATGTCTTTTGTAACAATATCCAAGACTATAAATATATTTTTGTGTCTGCAGAAGGTAGACCAATCATGTCAACTCTACTGTTGTCAGTCCAAATATATACAGTGGAACCTCGGTTTTCGAACAAATCGGTTCTTGACCAAAAATTTCGAAAAAAATTCTTGCTTCGCTTTTCGTTCAAAAAAATCGAAGTTCGAACGCCGGTACGCTAGGGTGCGATGCTGAGCGGCGTATGGGTGTAGATTGCCCCCACCCCTCGTGAAGAACTGTTATGACGTGCGCGCGGACTTCTTTTTGCTTTCGCTTTAGATATCGGTGAACGGGGTGTTTTAGCCCCTAAATATGCCTCCGAAGAAGGTCGGTGCAAAGTTGCTACAGGTGAAAAAAGCAGGGTAGTGCGTACAACTATTGCATTTAAGAAAGCAATAATAGCAAAATTGAAGAAGCTGTGCGAGTTTCCCTTCTTTCGAGGGAATAGAGCATGGCTTCTGCAGACCTTCACAAAGGTAAGAAATCCTATTCATAATTCTTTTCTTTATCCTTTAACCGCTCACCACTTTTTGTGGAGACCCGGGTGCTAAATGATGTTTTAGTTGTACACCTTCATGTTGGCGTAATCTATTGTACGGAAGATTACGCTAACGTATGATTAGCCTAGGTTAGCTTCATGTTTACGTTCATGGTAAGCATTCACAGGGTATTTGAACGGATTAAAACGATTATACATTACTTTTAATGGGAAAAACGATTTTCGGTGATCGAACAAATCGGTTTTCGAACAGGGTTCTGGAATGGATTATGGTCGTGAACCGAGGTTCCACTGTACAACCTTTTTGATGAATATATCGGCCCAGTTATAAATTTTAAATGTAAAAAAAAAAGCGAGTCTGTAGGTCATTTGTATAATTAGTTGTGATTATCTGAACAAGTACTAACCAAATGCATTTTCCAGCCGATAGTAGTGTATCGGTTTGTATAACGTGGAGTTAGGTCAGGTATAAAACTGTTCAACTAAACCAGTTAACACATTCAATGCCTAACATGAAAATCTTGTTTCCCCATTGATTGTGAATGAATGTGTTTAGAAAACATTTCTTGTCATTATAAGTAGAGAAGGTTACTTCTATAGGCGGATTAAAAAAAGCATAATACTGAAAAACAAAGGTAAAACTGTGGCGTTGACACCCTTTTACAGATCCGCCCCAGAACAGACGGTCTGGATCAGGCCCGAGAGCCAAACTGATTTTGACATCTCAGGGTTACGCTGACTGCCAATTTTCCATCATTGAATCCGTCCTTTTTGAAGAGATAAAAATTGGGCCAAAAACCACAGCACCAGAACGCACTTTAAATTGGAGCGTCACACTTTGAGAGGAAGAGAGGCTGAGAGACTAGAACAAAGACAATAAGGAGAAAAAAAAAGCAGCGAAAGAGAAGCCCGCTTGACTCTAACCCAGACCTGGGCACTCCGGTCCTGGAGGGCCGCATGTTCTGCATGATTTTTGAGGTTTCTCTGATCCAATACGGGTGTTTCCAATCACCAGTATCGTTAACGAGCACTTGCTAGCTTGCTAACGAGGTTATAATTTGTATCACCTGAGTTAAAGAAGAGCAAACTTCAAAATCTGGCAGGACGTGCGGCCCTCCAGGACCGGAGTGCCCAATGAGTCTAACCCAATGATTAACATTTTAAACCTGACCTGAATATCGGGCCAGACTCAGGCTTGGACTTAAGATCTTACGTTTGAGTTTTAATACCTCATTCAAATGATTGCTTCCAGGAAAATAAGCAGAACAATCAACTTAATTTGTACATCTCCAGATGTTTAAACTTTCTGTCAAAGTATGATGACATCGTAGTTGTTGAGTTAACGGGCACCATTTTGTAGAACCCTGGCCTACACTTTGGATGGTGAGAAGTTTATTTAGCTTGTTTCCGTTTAATATTGGACACCTGCTAAGAATACATTGGGTACTAATTTGTGACTATTATTCTTCACTGAGAGCAGGTTGAAACATTTATTGGACTAGAGAGGGATGGGCACCACCAGGCTATACTTGCCCAAGACCACAGGAAATGGTGCCCCTACGACCCTAGTGGTTGATGGATCCATCCACCGATCAATTTGTTGACTACTATGCACTGTTTACATCATTGTCACTATTGGCCAATAATTTTGCTGTGTCTTCTTTTAAAGTGTTTGTCAATAAATTTTTATTTGACATGACACGCAGCTCACCTAGAGGGAGCTGAAATGATTGTCCACAATCTTCCTGATAAGGGTACACCTAAAAACAAGAACCATGTGAAGACGTGGGCAAATAAGAAGAAAAATGCTGCCGATTAGGCATTTTGCGTCAGAGCGCAGGTACAGGATTCAATTTCAGAAACTGCAGCCTCCCTGTGTGGAGTTTGGATGTTCTCCCTGTGCCTGCTTGGGTTTTCGCAGGGCACTCCGGTTTCCTCCCACATTCCAAAAACATGAATGTCAGGTTAATTGGCCGGTCCAAATTGTCCCTATAGGTGTGAATAAGCGTGTGAGTTGTCCGTCTCTGTGTCCCCTGCAACTGTCTGGCAACCAGTTAGGGGTGTCTCCTGCCCCAAGATTGCTGGGATGGGCTCCAGCACCCTCATGACCCTACTGAGGACAAATGACCCAGAAAAAGTTTGAATGGTCATGTTGAGTCAGAGGTAACATCTTAAGGCCCGATCCAAATTTTATTTTGCGTCGGGCCCTAAATGTCAATCATTACGTTTAGGTCGGGGCGGACTTCTCTCTCGCTGACGTTTAAAAATAAATGTTTATTAAAATGTATAATAAAACAAAGTGAGAATACTTTCAAATAACTCCTTCCTATCTGTGTCTATTATCCACCCATCATTGTTCTTTGTTTCTGCCTCTCTCTCTCTTTTTCTCTTTTAAAGTGCTATGCTATATTCTTGAAAACGTACCACTGCTCTGGTTTAGGGCCCAATATTCAACCCATCGAAATGACGGACGTCCTTAAATTCCCTGTCAAATCTTAAAAAATGCGTCATTGTAGGAGAATTGGCTAATGTAACCGCTGCAAACACAGACAAAAGATGTTCAGCTTTATACAGACTTGTTTAACTTGGATTTATTTACAGACAGGCCTTAATAGGTTTTCATAAATCCCCTCTCCTCCTCCCGAGTTCTCCTAAACAAAATGTAAGATTTCGTGTTCGCTTCAGGCTTGGCCCGCGAATGAAGTTAATTGGTTGGGCTTTAATACCCGCGGGCTGGACTTTTAAGGCCTTATCTTACCTCTGCTTTGAGTCTCGGTAGTTTGTATTCTTCCTTTTTCCTTGACTGTTCTTTGTGTGCCCAAGTGTTTTTTCTCCGGGGGAGTTTAAGACCACATTTTATCCACCCAAAATACTTTAAAAGAATATTAAGTAGCACATACCTGCGGAGGGACCCACTCGCCATGTCCAGGGTCTCCAGTGAGCAGTTTCCAGTCTCCGACCCTAATGGCCGCCTGGACCGACATGTCCCACACGGGTGATTCCAGGAGCTCGTTGGCGATGTTGGGCAAGGTCGCATTTTCAGTCGGCCGAGTGAGAGACGGGTAAAGGAACGTAGAACGTTTGGCCTTAAGACGTAAATGCCCCTTGCTCTTGGTCCAAGACAGGTTGTACTCTGGAGAAGCCGTCCTCCTGGACTTGGACTCAGAAGCCTCGTCTTTAGGCTGGCGAGTGATGGAGCGACCTTTAAGCTCAGAGTACACATGCTTCCTTGCTTTGGACTTTGACAACTTAAAAGCAGATTTTTGTTTGGGTCGCTGCCTCAGAAGATTCTTTTTCTGCATCTTCTTTTTGTTGGGCTTCTTGAAGCCTTTTAAGAGTGGCTTTCCTGTCCAATAGAAACAAAAATCATAAGACTTTAAAAGTGGGGTGCATCGCTTGAGGTGTCCTTAAAAAGTCGAAGGTGAAATATTTTCTCTATTCGGTATTAACAATGCCCAGCTCAGTTCAAAGAGCATCTATGCCTTATTTTTCACTCTTATCTTACTTTTATCAAAACTGTTTGGGTAGAAGACATCAGGTAGGAGAAATGGAGCATAGGCTCTTGAAACCAGGAAGGGAAGGGCTGGGCAATGGGCAGATTATACATTGGTGAAGGGGAAAAAATACAATCATATTTAAATGTAAAATGTTCAAATTGTTGGCGTATTTTGTTTTATTTAATCTTACAATAAGTTCAGAGTCAAATACCTTATAGATGAAGTTGACTGCATATTAGGAAAAATCAAAAGAGAACAAAACGGCTTACGGGGAAAAAAGAATCTTATCATGGTTCCGTCTTCAAGCTGAATGACTTCAAGCTCATGCCTGTCTTTGTTTGTGTGTTTGTTTCTATTTGTGAGTGTAGCGTGAAAATGGTGAAAGTAAGAAGTGGCCTACTTCAGGTCAAGTGAAAACCCCTGTACAATTCCCACCAAAAACAAAAAAAGAATTTATTTGAGCACGTGTAAGAAATGTACGTACTTGCACGTGCATCATGTGGAAGCTGACAGAGGCTGCAATGATGATACAAGCTAGGAGATGGCGATCGCAAGTATTTTCATTTATTTTTTTGTTCTATTCATCAAAAATGGGTATTTCATAATTCAAAATTAAATGTTCCGTAGTATACTACGCCAGATTAAGTATTTGGTAGGGTTTATTTGGGTTATCCATCTTTTTCCTGTTACATGAATGGTACTTATGTATTCAAGTTAAGTTTCAAATTTAGTCTTGTGGAAAAATCCAAACTTCATAAGAATAAACTTGGAGCCTTTTTTAAGGAACCTTTAATCTGTTTCCATCTTTCGACCAAAATCGTTGTTTTTCGTACCAGCGGCTTTGTCCCGGGTGCGGGCTGGCGCAGGAGCTTTGTGCAGGGGGTCGATGTTGTGCAGGATTTCCTGGCGAGGAGACGCTTTGCCTTCGCTAATGGCGGCCCACACATTAAATCCGTCCAGGCCTTGGCTCTGTGCAAGGAAAACGCACGCAGTATAAAAAAGGATGCATTAAATACGTTTTTTTTTCTTAAAGGTATTCCCAAACAGATTTCTTTTTTCCGTTATGTGCAGATCGAGTAGTGTTACTCTCCAAAACTATGCAAATATGTTGCAAAATATTCCATAGACCGCAGGATCTCGAACTGATTACCAATTTCTCTCCCTTTTACATTGAGATAATTTAGCAATTTTTCGTCATGAAGGGAAGTTTGCTTGTCAGTCAGGAACACAGGGCCATACTAAAGACGGGCGGAGTGAATATATTTACAGTTGTTAAATATAGATGTTGCACTGCAAATATCACACAATATATAAATAATAAAAATGTAATCATAAAAAGTACAAATTTTAAAAATGTCTTTCTAAGCAATGTTGTTTACATAGAACAGAGGTTGGCAACCCAACATTTCAAAAGAGCCATATTGGAACAAAAGAAAACAATAACATTTGGTTGGCGATGCCAAAAATTAAAAGCTTTACGTAAGCCTTGTAAGGAAGCCAAGACATACTGTATATCATGGTTCAAAGTCTATTGATTGGACAATGATAAGAATGTTTGTGTCATGTTTTACCTCCAACAGAAACAATAGAATTTTTCAACAAACCTTTTTGAAAAAGCGTCAGGGAACCTATTGGAGCATCAAAGAGCGGAATGCGGCACCACTGCTGTTTGTTGCTGACCCCCCCACGTTAGAAGTTTTTCTAACTGATAAACCCTTGAACTATAAAACAGCATTGATTGCGGAAGATAAAAAGGTTATTAATTCCTTAGTCAAGTAAAAGTCTACAAAGGAGCCATCCAAATACACAAAATGTATCGTCACTTCCAGCAGACCTATGTAAACATGTAAATATTTTAGTGCAAGGCCTTGTGTTCCCTTTTTTTTTTAGTAACGTATTGTCCGCACTGGATTATAAGATGCAGACCCACAAAATAGTCTTTTGTGATATCCATCCATCCATTATTTTCACCGTTTATCCTCAGTAGGATCACAGGGGTGCTGGAGCCCATCCCAGCTGTCTTCGGGCAGTGGGCAGGGGACACACCGGTCCTGCCAGTCTTAGGGCACACAGACAAGGCACGACCACTCATGCCTAGGGACAATTTGGACCAGTCAATCGACCTGACATGTTTGTTTTTGGAATGTAGGAGGAAACCCACGCAAGCACCGGGAGAACATGCAAACTCTGCACAAAATTATGCTGCGGACGGGCCACTCAGCTGCCGTGCAGCCCTCTTTTGTGATATATTTTTTATAAATAAAGCGCATTGGACTATAAGGTGCCTGAAATTAAAACTAAAGTAAGCACTAGGGTTGCATAAAAAACGAATACATATATTTAGATTAAGATAATTTATTTCATAGTACAAAAATAGCATGACATCTGGGTTCACCATTAAAACTGAATAATTCATTCATAAATGGTTACTGTGCTGTCCTCAGCTAAAAAGCTGTTGAACAATGTACCAAATAACCAGACTTCTCTTCTTTAGTGGCTGTTTATTCGAAAAATGGCCGCAACTATGACCCTCTTCTTTTAGTTAAGCAACAAACAACGTGTTAACCACAAGAGGGCACTCGAAGACCACTATACATGTTTCTCAACGGCAGAACAGATACAGTATGTGGTATCATTCAATTATAAGAGTGAATTTCCAATTCATCCAATTTGTATAATATATAAAGGCGCACTGGATTAAAAGATGCACTTTCAAAATTTTGGGCCAATTTGGTATTTTATGTCCAGAAAATACGGCACATATACTTTAGGTAGCCCAATTTTTTACAAACACAAGTTTTCTTTTTGCAGCCAGCGAGCACTGCCTGACTTTATAGAAGGTTTTTGTGAGGTGCAAGCCAACTTTGGTCTGCGGGATGCGCCTATAAAAGCTGAAGATTTATGTTTGAAGTCTTCCAAAAAGCATCCGTGAAGTCTACATTTTGTGCGTCGCTGACAACCGAAGAGCACGTTAATCTCCGTTTAATGTCAAATGTGCTTTTCAGTTTTATGGCCAGGGAAAACTTGCAAACGCTTCGGCATGACTTGCACACCCCCACAATCAAAAGTTAGTGCTCCTCGCCGAGAGCACTTTAACTTACAAACGTTTTTACAATTCCAGAAAGCTTTCAGGAGCAATTGTTTCATTTATTTTTGTTTTGTTTCTTAAATGAGACTTTTAATGGTAAAAAGTTGAACATTTAGTCTTGGTTAGTATATTTGAGTACACTACATGAGTGGACATTGTTGCTATTATTCTTATTCTTATTCTCATTCTTATATAATTAATTCATTTATAAGCATAAATACATGAATCCATAAAGGTAAATGAATTAGCATCTATTTTACATAACATGAGCCTCACCTATAGGGAGCCGACATGAATGTCCGTCATCTTGCTGCTACGGGTGTAGCATGTAATTTAAAACAGGGGTTTTGATTGCTCCTCAGTGTAGAAAAATACCCAGAGAACATGTACGGCTTCTTTGAGAGCGACAACTGTCAGCACCTGTTTATTGACAAAAAACACCAAACTCCAACTCTCATTAAACATCAAAACATGTTGACAGCAATATTATATATAATGTTAATGGTAATTTACTTGGGCAGCACGGCGGCGCAGTGGTAAGCGTGTGTGCAGCACAGTTCTAAGGTCATGAGATCAAAGCTTCCTGTGTGCAGTTTGTTCTCCCCGTGTTAGCGTGGCTTTCATCCGGGCACTCCGGTTTCCTCCCACATCCCAAAAGGTTAATTGGCCGGTCCAATAAGCAGTGCAGATAATGGATGGATGGATGGTAATTTACTAGTGGTAGACATCATATTTAGGCTTATCCTGTTATGTCATTTATTAGGGAAAATAGTGCTTTTTAAATGCTCTTTTTGGGGATGCTTGGGTTGAATTTGGGAGTGCTTGAGCACCCCTCAAACAGGCTGGTTACGCCCATGCTGTCAACTTATACATGTTTCGCGTGTACGCCGTATAACAATTTTTGAACGGGAATAAAAAGAAAATTCTTTTAAAAAGACCAATCAAGTCTTCCCCATGTCAGCTCAAATCCAGATCGCCTCGGTCACTATTAGCTGACGACAACGTCAGCATAAATTGCCAATATTGTCACGGTATTTTAAACAGTCTGTCTTGCTGTGAGTAAATAGGTGCTGCATAGCGTTTTTTAAGGTTTTTTGTCACTTAATAAGGAGGATTTGCGATCATTAATAAGGGGAGCAATTAGCGGTAGATAAATAAATTCTGGAGCTGCAGCAAAAATAAAAGCCTCATATGAAAGGAAACACTTAATGTACCTATTTATATTCTTTGGAAAACGTTAAAAATGTGTCCCTTTTCCTATAGAAAACCATATATCTTTTCATATCAAACATTTTTAAAAAGCGCCAATATTAGCGCCAAAGGCTCCATCCGGGCACCGGTGCTGTGGAATGCTCTTCCCCCTGAGATCTGATCTGCAACCTCAGTGGAAAATTTTAAATCTAAGCTTAAAACTCACTTCTACTCTATAGCATATGAATAACTTACTCTTCTTGTCGGCGCAGGGAATGTATAATAATATTCTGAAAAATAGTCTGTGTAATATAGTGTAATAATCTGTGAAGCCCTTTGAGACTCTACGAGATTTAGGGCTATACAAATAAAAATGACTTGACTTGGCTCTAGAGTCAAAACAAGTCAAAAAATGTATACAAAGGTCGCAAAGGGCTGTACAGACTACAGTCTACTATTAGAGCATCCCCTGATTTTAAACCTACATAAGGGCAAGGACAAAGTCAAAAACCTCAGCATGAGGAGAATGACAAACCTTTGAATGGGCCCAAGCTTTTTTTTCCAAGCATTTTTCCTCTTTTACTTATTTGTTTCCTTTTTTCCCTCTCATTTACCTTCATTTCTTTTGATTCTTATAACCTTTTACTTATTTTTTCTTCCTTTATTACAGTTTCTTCTTTTTTTCTCTATTTTTGGCCTTATTTTTTATTTTTTTCTTCTGTTTTTAAGTTACTGGTTGCATGAGAGTGGAGCTTTTCTGCTTTAAAATGTGTAAAAATCATGCTAAGAAGCTCACTGTCTCAGGAACTTTTGGAGACCTTCATGCTGATGTACACAGAAAAGGAAATTCTCATGTCTATAGAAAGACTAGTGGGTCGAAGTTCAAGTTTGTTTCCGATAGAAAGCATCTTTCTCTGCCTTTTGGTGCTTTTGTGGGTCTAGAGCATTTCGTTGACACAGTGGCTTTTAATCAATGGAAAATTAAAAAGATTTGCACATACATTATCAGTGTCTGAAACTCATGCGAAAAAGTTATTGGACACCAGGGCAGACAACTCTGAAAAGTTAACTGCCCGGCTATAAAGTTGCCTGCCCCATTTTTTCCCAACTTGAAACACAATAAGACGACTCATCGCAAAAAACAACAACATTGTTGCAAAGTATTAAGGATCGATAATCAGATGATATAACAGACCAACACTTTAAAATTAAGTTTATTATAAATCTACTTATAACATTTATGACATCGCTGTTTTCCATCTGACATCAGTATGTACGTGTATTTACTCATCTTCATTCATGCAATGTTTGCGTTGCGTCGTCTGCTACAAGCCATGGGAACTCCTCTTTCCACGATGCTTTTGACGTACGTTTACGTTTTGTAGCGTCATCAATTTTGTTAGCTTCTTTCGAATCTTTCTTCTGGGGCTGAGGTTTTGGCTTGATTCCTAACCACTTATCAATTTTTCCTGTGTTCTCTTTGCATCTACTTTGGAAAATGATATTCAAATACGCGACCTTATAACACCTGGAAGCACAAAGTTATTCGGTGCAGTCTTCTGATCGGCTGCCGAGTATGCAAATTGCTAAACGAAACGAAATTCCGAGATTTCCAACCCGAACGAAGATTTCGAAATTGGAACAAAGCAAACGTTTGATTTGAAAGAAAAATCGGTTAGGTTTTCTTTTTTTCCCTTGAAAAAGTTGTCGGCCACCCGGGCGGAGACGTTTGGTAAGTTGTGCACCCGACGTAAAAGATGCACGCCCCGGGCGTCCGGGCAGACATTATTTCAGACACTGACATAATGTATGTTCCTCAAGCTGCTTTACATCCGACTACATCTCAGACCGCAACGCCATATACGCGCAGGCAGACAAGCAGAAAAGGTGCCGGGGCAACTGTTTAGCCAGTCAGAATGGAGAACACAATGCACGATAAAAATCCGCAGAGTAGTAAAACCGCCCTGTGATTACTGTGTCCTTTAATACTCGCATGAAGAGGTACCACTGTATACTGAATTTTTTATTTATTTTTTTGCAAAAATGAAATCGCGAAATGTTATGTGGCACACTAGACAAGGTTTCACGGCACAATAAACGGTCTAACGAACATGCTGTCAAAGTAGTTTTGCCGACCTGGCTGACGTTTCCTCCAGCGAGTCCAATCAGGGTGGGAAACCAGTCGGTGATGTGAATGAGAGCATTGGAAACGCGTCTCCGACGCCGCAGCAACGGACTGTGCACGAACGCAACGCCGCGGACTCCGCCTTCCCAATAAGTGCCCTAAAAATAAGCACAGCACCTCACCTCAACCACAAGAACTTCATATGGAGGCGAAAATCTTTTTCCAAGTAAAAAAAGGCAGGAATGTCATTTTTAACACACTAAAATGATTAAAAGTTTGCAATTTTAAAGGGAGAATGTGTAATGATAGACCCCAAGATGTCACTGTATTGCTAAGTGCAATCGGAAACAAGGGCTACAAAACACAAGCAGGAATACATACTATGGTGACTCAAATTCTCCTTCTGATTTTCAGATGGGTTTTTTTGTTTTTTCAGACTCGTAATCAAAAGCAATCTAAAGCAGGGGTCCTAAATTTGCAGCTCACGAGCCATTTGTGACCCCCCCTAAGATGATGATGATGTAAGTCCCCCATTGTAACCCTTATATCATTAGAAAAAAATAGTTTGTAGGTGTATTTTTCTGAAATATGGTTTTAAAATGGCTGTTTTTAAAAAAATCCTGTTTCAGAATGGATGAAAATAATTTTCAAACTTTTTCCGCAGTAGCATTTAAAAAGCGCTATTTACCAGCTCAGTAGCCTAGATGGTAGGGCGCCCGCTTTGAGACTGGGAGGTCGCTGGTTCGCGCCTCGGCCGAGTCATACCTAAGACTTATAACATTGGTAAAATGGCGGCGCCCTCTGTTGGCTGCGGCTGCATCGGCTCGCTACAACGGGTCAGGTGTATCGACATTTCGTTCTGTGTACATTGTTACAAAGAATGACAATACAAAGGAAATTATTATTATTATTATTATTAAGTCAAAAGTGGTTCTTATAATATTAGGAAATCACACATCAAACCTGCTGTTACTGCGAGAGTCCATCAGATGGCACTAATTACCATTAATAACCAGAGATCAATGAAATTGTCAATAAAAACATGATAATTGTATTTTTTTTCCAGTTTTCGTATTTTTCATAGAAAATGCATATTTCCTAATTCGCCATAAACTGGCATAATAAAGAAAAAGAAACAGAAAAATTATTGGTGTGTCATGAATTCACTGATTCACAGAAGACGTACAATTGTTCATCAACATGGCATCGCATACAAATGAATTTCAATTAAATTTTGTCATTGCCATAAACAATCAGGGGTGCTCATTCTTAAAGGGATAGTTTCAACTAGTGTTGTTTAGCAAGACTTACGTTCAGGGAAATTGGGAGTGAAAAAAGACAGTTTGTTGAGGTGAGTTTTTTTCAGTACCTTCCGCCCCCGGAGAGGCCAGTTGCTGCCACCGGTGAAGGGCTGTGCCCCGTTATCAGTCGAGTAGACAATGACGCTGTTGCGGTACAAGCCAGATTTGCGCAGCGCGTACGTGACGTTACGAACGGCCTCGTCCACCGTCGACACCATGGCGGCGAACTTCCTTCGAGCCACGTCGGCCATTCCTCTATACGGGTAAATGTACGACTTAGGTGGCTGGAGTGGTGTGTGCACTGCCTGCAAACAATAAAAATGGGGGGAAAGAGTTACTCTGCTATTCAAAAGTTCGGGGTCGCTTAGAAATGTCCTTATTTTTGAAGAAAAAGCACTCATTTTTCAATGAAGATAATATTCTACTCATCAGAAATACACCTGCATCGTTAACGTGGTAAATGACTATTGTCGATACAAATGTCTGTTTTCTTAATGCAATATCTACATTGGTGTATAGAAGCCCGTTTCCAGCAACCAGCACTCCTGTCTAACTTCTAATAGAACATTGCGTTTGCCGATTGTGTTAGAAGGCTAATGGATGATTAGAAAACCCTGGTGCAATGATGTTAGCGCAGCAGCTTGGTCAAATATCGCCGCAAAACACCAGTGTCAAAATCTACAGGGTAGAGGTGACTCAGAGATGCTGGCTTTCAAGGCACAGTGGCAAGGAACAAGACATATCTGAGACTGCCTGACAAAATTGAGTGATTAATGTGGTAAAAGATTATTCTGGTCAAAAAGGTGACATTTTAAGTGTATTGAAAGGAGGTAAACATTTAGATGATATTGTTTATTTTTTCCACGAAATAAGGTAAAGTTATATTTATCAAAGATAATGAGAGGATTTGATAAATATGCTACGACCCTTTGGAGCAGGCAACAGGTTTTTGTTACCCTAACCCAAACAATGCAAACTATTGTTCCTATTAAGTTAACTTCGAAGACGTTATCTTTGGAAGGTTGCGCCTTTTCAGTCGGAAGGAAGCAGGTGTTCAGATGTTTTTTCTTTTTTTTAATGGGACAGTGTGTATTGTTTAGCACACCCTTGCGGTAAAAAATGCTTAATTTTTAAAAAAATGCAGATTTAAAACGAGCAAAAATAGATGATCAAATAAACATGCATTTTTAAAAATACTCTATAGTGATAAACATTTTGTTTACATAACATGAGCCTCACCTATACAAAGCTGACATTTTTGTCCACATTCTTGCTGCTACAGGTACCCCAAAAACTAGAAAAAAGGCTGCACAAAATTGTTTTAAAGTAAAATGGTGCGTTTTGGTTCGTTTGAGTCTCTGTAGTTTGTATTTTTCCTCGTAGCACTTGTTTTCAGTTGTACTACACCATAATGTAACATATAATGGTTACATAATACACACTGTCCCATACACACACACACACACACACACACACACACACACACACACACACACACACACACACACACACACACACACACACACACACATATATATATATACACACATATACAGTGCATCCGGAAAGTACGGTATTCACAGCGCTTCACTTTTTCCACATTTTGTTATGTTACAGCCTCATTCCAAATTGTTTTTATTTAATCTCTTATCTCAAAATTCTACACAAAATACTCCATTATGACAATGTGAAAAAGTATTTTTTTTACTTTTTTTGAATTTATTAAAAATAGAAAACTAAGAAATCACATTTACATAAGTATTCACAGCCTTTGCTTAATACTTTGTTGATCCACCTTTTGGCAGCAAATACAGCCTCAAGTCTTTTTGAATATGATCCCACAAGTTTAGCACACCTATCTTTAGGCAGTTTTGCCCATTCTTCTTTGCAATAAGTCTCAAGCTCAATCAGGTTGGATGGGAGACGTTTGTGCGCAGCCATTTTCAGATCCCTCCAGAGATGTTCGATCGGATTCAAGTCTGGACTCTGGCTGAGCCACTCCACGACATACACGGAGTGGTTCTGAAGCCAATCTTTTGAGATCTTGGCTGTGTGCTTTGGGTCGATGTCCTGCTGAAAAATGAACCTTCGCCCCAGCCTGAGGTCAAGAGCGTTTTGGAGCAGGTTTTCATCCAGGATATCTCTATATATTGCTGCATTCATTTTTCCTTCTATCCTGACTAGTCTGCCAGTTCCTGCTGCTGAAAAACATCCCAACAGCATGATGCTGCCACCACCATGCTTCACTGTAGGGATGGTATTGGTGATGAGCGGTGACTGGTTTCCTCCAAACATGGCACCTGGCATTCACACCAAAGAGTTCAATCTTTGTCTCATCAGACCAGAGAATTTTGTTTCTCGTGGTCTGAGAGTCATTCAGGTGCTTTTTGGCAAATTCCAGATGGGCTTCCATGTTACTTTTACTTAGGCGTGGCTTTCGTCTGGCCACTCTACCATACAGGCCTGATTGGTGGATTGCTGCAGAGATGGTTGTCCTTCTGGAAGGCTCTCCTCTCTCCACAGAGGAACGCTGGACCTCTGACAGAGTGACCATCGGGTTCTTGGTCACCTCCCTGACCAAGGCCCTTCTTCCCCGATCGCTCAGTTTAGAAGGCCAGCCAGCTCTAGGAAGAGTCCTGGTGGTTCCAAATGTCTTCTATGTACAAATAATGGAGGCCACTGTGCTCATTGGGACCTCCAAAGGAGCATACATTTTTCTGTATCCTTCCCCAGATTTGTGCCTCAAGACAATCCTGTCTCGCAGGTCTTTAGACAGTTCTTTTGACTTCATGCTTGGTGTTTGTGCTCTGACATGCACACTCAATTGTGGGACCTTATATAGACAGGTGTGTGCCTTTCCAAATCATGTCCAATCAACTAAATTTACTGCAGGTGGACTCCAATTAACTGTAGAAAGATCTCAAGGATGATCAGTGGAAAAAAGATGCACCTGAGCTAAATTTTGAGCTTCATGGCAAAGGCTGTGAATACTTATGTAAATGTGATTTCTTAGTTTTCTATTTTTATTAAATAAATAAAAAAGTAAAAAACAAATTTTTTCACATTGTCATAATGGAGTAGTTTGTGTAGAATTTTGAGATAAGAGATTAAATTAATACAATTTGGAATGAGGCTGTAACATAACAAAACGTGGAAAAAGTGAAGCGCTGTGAATACTTTCCGGATGCACTATATATTTACATACCAAAGTACCATTTTTAAACTACACAATATATGTTTTTCTATTCAAGGCACCATCTTTTCTGTTATAAAGAATTTGTCGACATGTTAACAGAATTTGATTGATCAACCATGAGACTTTTGCTATACAAAACTGAATGTGACTTCACTTGCTTGGTTTTCGCTTTCTTTTTGACCTACCTGCAAGGAAAGTAGCAGGAAGATGGGTTTTTGAGCGGGATTGTGACTCTGGAGTATCTTGCGAGCTCGCTGCGTGAAGAGCGTAGTGGAGTATTTGCCTTCGTGACCCCAGGCCACGCTCTCGTTGTCGTGCAGGTCGTAACCACACAAGCCGGGCCCGTCGCATGAGCCGTAACTGCAAATGCGCCAATGTCACCACCAGTGTCCGGAGTAACGTGTTACAAAGGAACTCAGTAACGATTCTCAGTTACGAGTACTGTAATGTGTGACTAAGAAATGTGTTCCGAAAACCAAATGACTTTGCTCGTTAACGAGTACCGCAACACGTTATTGATAACATTTTGTAACTCAATTGGTGTACAACATTGTGAGTTACTAGGTTTTTTTCTAAAAGAATTACATTGTCTTCTGTTTTTTGATGGTTTCTCCTTTGCTCATTAGGTACTGTATATCTCTCAATTCGCCAGAAACACAATGCTGAATACAAGATACATGAAAGGTGGGCGTGTTTATATGTACCTACAAAATACAACTGAATACAGGATAAAATACAAGATAATGATACAGATACTGATATTTTCCCTACTGCATATTCCCACATCAAGGCCGTATTTACACCTATAAAACAAATCACTGAAATCCCTGGGTCAGTTTACAAGCGGATATTTGGTTGTGTGTAGCGAATGGTAGGCAGCACACGGGGAAGGGACATGGCCTATACAGGAACAGCAAAATCAGTGGGGCAATTGTAAGAACAGATTTTACAGAAAAAGTGTGCTAAATGGTCTTTTTGTTTGTAAAACTATTTTGCAACACCCTTTATGATTTATGTGTGTGTCGTACTGCCTACTTGTGTGTCATAGTTTAGTGTGTCCTAGCATAGTGTTTTTTTTGTTTTTTTTATCTTTTAGACACTTTGGGTTGAGAGTAACCTGATTTCAATTTTCTGTTTATGCTGCATAAATAATTATAAAGTTGACTTACTTTGACTGTGCCTGGAGAAAAACAAAAAAGTCTTGGACAGTACCCAGAAATGGAAAAGGAAATCTTCAGGTGGTTTGATAACAAAAGACCAAATCGATATGGAATGACTCAACTTTCTGTATTGCAAGCTCCGAAGAATGCACAAGAAATATGAAGGCTTCACTGCTTCCACAGGTTGGTGTACACATTTTGGTCTACAATTGTATGGCTATACACAGTGCCGTATTAAAGCAGTTTGGGGGGGTCGGCTAAAACACGAGTTAATACAGTAATTTGTAACTAATTACTTGTAGAGTAATGCACTATTTTTGGGTGTCTAATCTGGCAAGTTACTTTTTCAATGATTTGACTGTTAAGTGTAACTACTTAATTTTTTAGTAACGTGCCGAACACTGGTCGCCACTTGGGCTGAAATACAGGAAATCCTACAAGCAAGTGGTGGTTACCTGTAGTAGTCTACGCTTCCGGTTAAGGAGCCGAAAAAGGAGTCAAAGCCTTTCCTGGTGGGCAGGCACGCCTTTCTAGGTGTGAGAAGCCGGATAAGCCATGGCGGGTGCCGATTGAATTACGCGGAGTAGGGATGTGGTCACTCACGTGTAGAATCCCAGATGCCACTTCCCAACCATGTGCGTGGCGTAGCCGGCCTGGCGCAGTCTCTGAGGGAGCGTGTCCATGTTGGTGGGGAGGCAGCTGGGTTGGCTGGGCCTGATGATAGAGTGCTGGAGCCCCGTGTGGATCTGGTACCTGCGTGGAACAAAGCCACCTTCGAGGGACAGCCGCATGGGTAGAACGTCCGAGGGCGGTGCAGGAGTACCTGCCGGTGAGCAGCTGGCTACGCGAGGGTGTGCAGATGGGCTGCACGTAGTAGTTCTCCAGCTTAACGCCTTCTGACGCTAACTTGTCCAGTGTGGGAGTCTTGATGCTTGGGTTGTGATAGCCGATGTCGTTGAAGCCCTGGCAACAGAAAAGTCTTCATCGTCAACATTTTCATCATAATCAGCAGACAGGACTGGCTGTTCCGAAGCGGCGATTCAACTCGCACCTGATCATCGATGAGGATAAAGATGATGTGCGGCTGCTTCCTGTTGCCCGCGGATACATGGTCAACGTGATCGTCATGCTTTCGTTCCTGCCGAGGATCGCAGAATCCGCGGGGCAGACGGCCAACACAAAACAACAGGAACATCCATGTGGAGGTGATTGCCCACATTTTTACTGCAGTGGCCACAATTACACACGTCGATTGTTAAGACAAATGACCAACGGGGGCAGACCTAAATAAACAAAAATAAAATCGAAAACACTGAGCTGGTGTTGAAGCAGTAATCCCCTTTTCTATATTGCGGTTTTGCTACTTTGTGGATTTTCACCGTGCATTGTGTTCTGCATTCTGATTGGCTAAATATTTGGCCAACCCCCTTTCTACCAGTGTCTGCATGTGCGTCAACAACGTTGTGCACCTACGTAAAACAGCTTGAGGAACCTACATTACATACGCACAAATCTTTTTCAATTTCCATTTTCTCTATAAGCCATCATGACAACAAAACAGTATAGACCCACAAAAACAACAAAAGCCGGAGAAGATGCTTTTTTATTTTTGAAAAATTTGGACTTGTCGACTCCAAACCTTTTGAGTTGAGGGCCACAATGGTTTGAAAAATATTGCCACGGGGACGTGACAGAGAAAATAAATAGCTGATTAATGTATTCAAAATGTTTGTCCATGCAGATAGAGAGTCTTTAATACAATACCTTGTCAATAAACGAGGAAAATAAATAAGACAATCCATTTTTTCACGTTTAAATTTACCTGCACAAAATGTGTTTTACTTCATGAAATGTATTATCTATTTAAAAAAAAGTATTTACAGAAAAATATAGCCGACGGTTTGAATGTTGGCCATGAGTTAAATGAAAACAATTTTTTATGGGGGTTCACAGTCATGCCATGCGTATTGTGTGATATGATAGGTTTCCCCAGTGATTTAATCCCCAATATCAATATTAATACACATCGCAATCTGTCAATGCGGAAGTTCGGTTCAGTGGGATGAGGCTTTATACTCAAAAACCACGTTGACCAGATGATGAAGGTGCTCTATCTGAGCCAGATCACGAGGCCTCTCCTGCTACTGGTAAACATGGAAACCAGTACTATGTGTTTTGTTTAGGGGAGCAAAGCCCTACCTAAAATAACAGCTTGGAGAGGGATGGGTACCATCAGGCTGTACTTGCACAAGCAACACTATAGAAAATGGTGCCCCGACGACCCTTGTGGTTAAGAGATCGGTGAACCGTGAACCGAACAAAGGGATACAGGCTAAGAGATCCAGGTGAGTACAAAAAATACTTATATTTTAAATCAGATTACATCTGAATGGGCGTTTGCACAAAAGTCTCAGTTTGATGAATTGTATGTTTCTTTCGTGCAGTGGTCAGCACAATCACCTAACACGCGAAAGGTCCCTGGTCCAAGACCAATTGGAAACATATGTTGGCCTGGAGGGGCATGTGCGCCACAGGGCTGTACTTGCCCAAGACACACCACAAGAAATGGTTCCCTTAGGAACCTAGTCGTTAAGGGATTCAACCAACCAACCAAGTCAGCATATACAGCTAAAATAGGTTAAGTGGCGCATGGTTTTGCGACATCCGGTTATCATGTTAAAATCTGCAGGTCATTGTTTGACTGGAAGTATCTTGTTTTTTTTTATGCTCCTCACATTCTCTCTCTGGTCGGATTAAATCCATTGCTGTAGTTTGGTGACCCCTGCGCAAAAGGATTTTCCATAACGCCCACATGAAGGTTACAGAGTATCATGTCAAGTAAAAAGAAAGTGTCCTGAAATGAATTCTGCCCCGAAGTGCAATACATGCAGCAAGCGTATTTTTGAAATGATAATATGACAGTACTGAAGTAATTTATAGAAGAAATGTTCATAAAGTACAGTGTTTTTATTTGTTAGACAAATGCTTGAGCCTGTAAACTAGGTTTGTTCTTTGATTTCAATGTATAATAAAGTATTTATTAAATAAATACATATTTTTACTTTTAGGAACGCAACCCCCCCGCAAAAAAACGAGGGGGGTTTATTAAGGAAAGATTGACGTTAGTAGGAGTTTGCACGATACTTTATTCTCTAAAGGTTGTGCTTAGTTTTTTTTAAGATGAAAAATTGCATGTTGATAGCACTTGCTTGGTCAAGTCAAGTCAAGTCATGTCTAATTGTATAGCCCTTAATCACAAAGAGTCTATAAGGGCTGCACAGACCACTTATTATTGCAAACCACAGACTATTATGATCAAAAACTTATATGAGGGCAAGGAAAAACTTAAAAACCTCAACATGAGGAAAATGAAGAAACCATGAGGTAATCCCCCCTTCCAGGATGACCAGGCTGCAATGGATGTTGCAGTAACAAACAGTAAATAGATATTGCTAACATGAAATATAGGTCATTCATAAGCTATAGAATATTAGTGTGTTTTAAGCCTAGATTTAAAACAGTTCCACTTAGTTTGCAGATCGAATATCAGGGAGAAGCAGAAAACCACTTATACTCTTATTTTGGGTGAAAATAATGTGAGATTGTTATATGTTTACATTTTCTAAAAATTGTCAGTGTTGTTTTAATTTCAATTGTTCTTGGAAGGGTTACATCAAGGGTGTCAAGGTGAAATGGATGGAGGGCCGAAAACAAATTAGCTGCAAGTCGAGGGCCGGATTTATTGATTGATGAACATAATTGAACTGACCGAAAATGTAAGAAATATATTCCAATATGATCAGATAAGTTATGGTTTTTATGCCTCCAGTAGGTATCCTTTTAATATTAAACAGGCAAAAATGAACATTTCCTGGAAATAGAAACCCATATAACATAAACCCGAAATGCCAGAAGCTGCTATACTGTAATTAAAAAAAGTTGGACGAATTGACTTCAAAGTAAAAAAACAATAACAGCAATTTTCTATTCACTCAATTTAAATCTTTTTTTTTTTTTTTAGAAAAAAAAAATCGGTTTGAAATACAAATAATAGCAAACATCTCCTAACCAAACACAACCTTTTCTTGAAGGAGATATCTACTATTTAAATAACAAAACAATTCTTGGTGTATGATACAATAATGAATCAAGATCATCTCAGGGGCCAAATGTGACTTCATCATATATGGGTTACAGTATCCATTTGACCAAAGTGCTTGAAGTTATATTTCTTCCTATTCATTTTTAATGTACTTTTCCATTTTTTCCATAATGTGTATGTATTCTAAACGGATCACAACTGTTTTACAATACTGTTATACAGTATATTGTCACTGTCATGGAGGAAAATGCATTTCATTTTTTTTCCTTTCCTCACCTTTTTGTCTTTATGCATACCTGTGAACTTATATATTTTCCCCGCATTTTTTTACGTTATGGAATCGTTTCAAATTGTGTATGCCGTATAACAATTTTGGACTGGAAAAAATAAATACAAAAATAATGGTCTTGTCTTTTTGGCTGTAATCCGGATTGTCTCGATCACTGTAGATTTCTAATGAAAAAGAAGTCTAAAAAAATCCTGCACTGCTCCATGTAACGAGAAACAGTTCATTTACTGCGAGTGGGGAAAGAACTAAGAAATATGCTGAAATAATTGTTTGTGTTGTTTATTTGGTGAACAAAAGAAACCTGTTTGCAGAAGTTATTTTTATTCTCCAGTCTTTCTGTGAGTAAATAGGTGCCGTGTTTTATTTGTAAGGTTTATTATCGCATAATGAAAGTTATTAAAAAGGAGAATATTTGTCTGAGGTAGACAGGTATGTTATGGAATGTTTATATTGTAAAGCCTACAGTTTACAATAATTGCAGTGTGTTGAAAGTTCAAAGCCTGGAGTCCAACTCTGAGCCTAAATCAGACCCTGAACATTTTAAATGGTGAATGGTCTGCATTTATATAGCGCTTTTCAAGGCAATGAAGACCTCCCAAAGCGCTTTACAATGTGCTTCACACTTACCCATTCACACACACACACTCGCACACCAATAGCGGCCATGCAGCCATGCAAGGCGCCTACGTGTGTTTTAAGCTTAGATTTAAACATTTCCACTGTATTGTAAACATTTCTTAAAGCTAAAAAGTAAAAAAAGACAAAAACCGAGATGCTTCTTAACATGACAGCAACCATACAGTACACTGGTGAACCCTGTCAAATAGATTTGGGCTACTCCTGTTCTTTGGCATGTCCAGTTGTTTGAGAAGTTCCAAGCCTTTTCTCCATCTGGTATCGGTAAAATGGGTGATGTCAGGAGATTTACGAATTATTTGTTGGGCGTGTGCATGCACATAGCAACTAGTCTTCATTATGTTGCCATCCTCAAGCATTAGCGCAAGGATGGCGCTACACCGGAGCTGGGAGGGGCAAACAGATCCTTCGGAATGGACCAAGTTAATCCCCCTATTCCTTTGTTCCAAAAATTAGTTTTTATTTTTAAGATCCCCAGTATGAAGCCCCTCTCTCTCATCTCATGGGATAGAAAATATGCACGGCACAAGCAGACTAATAGAACAGTTGCCAACCAATGACAAGATACATTTTGAAAAGCCAATGACTGGCCGCCATCAGTGATGGGAGTAACGCGTCACAAGGAACTTGTTCATGGAACGCAAGTACTTTCCTGGGTAATGAGTACTGTTACACATTATTTATAAAACTTTGTAACTCAACTGTGTTACTCCTCAACTTTTTTAAAACGGACAATGATTTTCAATGTCTTCTGTACTTTAAATGTTCATACCTTTCCCAGTCTGCTAGCAACCCAACACTGGATTTGACAAGTCATATGGGTGTTTATAACTGCCTACAAAATACAACTAAATACAGTTATGATGAGGGCGGCACAGCGGCTGGGTGGTTAGCGCGCAGTTCCGCGGTGCGGCGGTCCAGGGTTCAAGTCCAGCTACCACAGCCTCCCCGTGTGGAGTTTGCATGTTCTCCAGTCACCCTGGTTTCCTCCCACATTCCAAAAACATGCATGTCAGGTCAATTGGTCAGTTCAAATTGTCCCTTCGGGCCTTGGCTTGAGCAAAAGCGGTGACCATGTCCTCAATAATCAAAGACCTTCGCACCCTGTACTCAATAGAGATGAGTGCAAGACCAAAAAGTCGGTCTTGGGACATAGTTGACCGGATATATGTTTTGATCAGCTTTTGAAGCTACTGTAACGGGTAGGGTTAATAGTAGGCGGGGGGCAATACTCAGGTTGCCACACAAATCTAAAAGGTCTTGCTTGTAGATGTAATCTTGGGGAGGATACGTCATCTGGAAATGCATGGTATGCAGTGCTGACCTCCAGATGTAAATCGTTAACATCCAGGTCCTTCATATTTCTCTCCAATGTCCTACACATCTGCCGAAGTGTGCCATTTTGTATTGCTTGATGAATATCCTATTTCGAGACAATAAAATCGTTAAGTCATAAACGTTCTCCAGCTTGTTAACACGATCAATGAGGCTGGTGTCAACAAGGGGCAGAAAGAATTGTCTCTTGAAGTTTTCTTCAGGAGAAGACTGAGTTTCTTCCTGACCCTTGTATGTGAATTGCCTCGATCCTCTCAATTTTTAAGTGCCTCAGCTGTTTCCCTGCCATCCGTCTTGGATGCAAGTAGCCCCTTTTCTCTGGTTTTCCAAAATCTATCAGACAGAGGTGGTTTCTCTTTTTAGCATTTCCAGAGAAACACAGGGGCTCTGTACCAGCTTGCTTATTCGGCTGTGTGAACGGTCTGTGGGATTGGTGCACTCTGGTCAGGACTGGAAGGAGCAAGGCTGTCTGTTGTTCCACAGGAGGGAGGTCTCAACTATGAACTACATGTTGTCTCTTAATCAGGTCTTGGCTGTACAGTGGACGTAAATAATGGGGGGGTCATCACAGGAGGAAGGTCTCGACTGTGTAGTCGAGGTAGATGCTGCATAACTCATCAGCTGGCAAAGATGGAACATCATTGCTTTTGGTTTCTTTAGGCACTATGGTAAAAAACCTAAGGAATAATCCTAAAAGAAATGTATATAGGCCATAATAGGCTATGAATGGTAAATAGTCTATTTTAGTTTCATCCAATACATGGGTTTAATGTTTCCACATTTTGTAACAGTTCTTGAAAAAGACACTTCAAAGTTTATTGTAGACAAAGCCATTTATGAAGTTTACACAAACGATTTGATACTACAAAATCTGCACAGGTTGACGATTTATGAACATATGCATAGCTTGAAATGCAGTTGCAGCTGTAAAATAATAAATACAGACTAGTGGCCTTACTGTCACAAATTTGCTGATGAAAGCTTTCACCTTTCCATAAAAACAATAATTTCATTTTCTGGTTCGACTATATTATTGGTTCTAAATGGCAATCATAAAACCACAAGACTTTGTGTAATTTTGTATTACCCTTAATGGGCTTTTTAAAATTAAAATGACTATTGTAATGGTGGTGATGGAGGAGGAGAGTGGTTTCAGGAAAGGAAGATGATGTGTGGATCAGGTGTTTGCAGTATGACAGGTGTGTGAGAAATATTTTGCAAAAGGTAAGGATGTTTATTTGGCTTTCATGGACTTGGAAAAGGCGTATGACAGAGTTGATAGAGAGGCGTTGTGGCAAGTGATGGTAATGTATGGAGTGGGTGGAAAGTTGTTGGAAGCATTGAAGAGTTTTTATGTGAACAGCAAAGCATGTGTAAGATTAGGGAGTGAGACAAGTGAGTGGTTCCCTATGTTGACTGGGTTTTGGGTGCTCTGAGGAGAGTGATGAACAACAAGAGTATGAGTATGGGTGTCAAGAGAGTCTGGTTGTGCCGACTGTGTTGTATGGTGCAGAGACTTGGAGCCCGAACGCAGATTTGAGAGGGAAATTAAATGTTTTGGAGATGAACTGTTTGAGTAGTACGTTTGGAGTGAAAAGATTGGATAGATTGAGAAATTAAATTGTGAGAGACAGAACTGGAGTAAGTAGTGGAATTGAGCAAGCGTCTGGATAAAACAGTACTTGGTTGGCTTGGATACATGGAGAGGATGGATGAGGAGCAAATGTTGAAGAGGATCTACAGAGTAGAAGTAGATGGAAGGAGACCAAGAGGAAGGCTGTGATTGACGTGGATGTATGGTGCTATGAGTGCACTGCAGGAAAGAGGTCTAAATATAGTGGAAGCTAGGGATCTTGTTGGTGATCGGAATGAGTGGAGAGGTGTTGTAAAAGGATAGTGGGATGTTTGGACAAGTTATAAGGGATGGGCAGGGCACCCGTATGATGCGGCAGGGGTAAACCAAAGAAAGCTGTCGGGCCCTGCTGTTGAACAGAAGAGTGTGTTGTGTCACCCTGACCAGAGTGACATGGCCGCTTTCTTGTGTCCCATTTCATCTGGAGGGACGAAAGCATGACCAACTTAGGTGCCGAGGTGCCTAACTTGTTTGGGTGTTTGGGCATTTGGGTTGGCCATGGTCCAAAAATGTTTTTGCTACTTTTTCCCTTTTTATTTGCCTAATTTTTGTATGTGTCTATCTTGCTGTCGGTCACCGCTCTTGAGGATATGACCAGGGTAGAAAGATAGCCTATGTATTGTAGACTACTTAATAATATAGCAATAGCTTTTGACGTTAAAAAACAACATAAAGTATGGTCATGCTATTGCTAGTGTGAGTCAAACTAGAACCATTTGCACTACATCATTCATTATCAACAGCAGAGGAAAATTACTATTGATCTCTGTTCATTACTATATTGCTACTGGTTTGCCACCATCTTGCTTTCTTTCTCTTCTCATTTTTTCTTCTTTCTTTTTTCATTCCCAGAAGGATAGTTTCTCTTCTTAATGAACGTCTCAAAACGCAATTCTTCACTCAACTTCTCCATCAACTGGAATGCAAATTTTGACTATGTCGCCACCTGGTGGGGGCCCCAAGCCACTGCCTGGTGAAAAAGAAAAATCGCCCCTGCATCTAAGCCATATTTACAATTCTAAAGGGATCAGTTTATATGTGGATAATTGGTGTCATGAGTAGCAGATACATGGAGACGGGGCGTGGGTTATACAGGAACAACAAAATCAATGAGGCAAACGTGAGCAGAGAAATTACGGTAAAAATGTGCAAAATGTTTTTTTTTCTTTTGCAAAATTTTCTTTGCAATACCCGGAGAAAAACAAAAAACACCTTGAACATTAACCAGAAACGAAGAAGGAAATCTTCGAGTAGTTTGAAGACAAAGGGCAAAATGGATATGGAGTGTCTTGGCTAAGTGCTCCTTTACAAGCTCTCAAGATTCTGCGTGCCAAGAAATATGAAGGTTTCAATCCTTCCACAGGTTAGCAAACCCTTTTCCTTCTATTTGTTTTATTATGTGGCTATTTTATAGCATTTTAGGTGGAAGGCTTCAATGTGAGTCTATGGGCTGCAGTAAATTAAAAACAGATAGTTAATGTCAAACTAACACATTACTTTTGCGTGTCAGTAATCTGGGGGGCAATCCAATTCCTTAACCAATTAACTAATTCCTTTTTTTTCCCCACTAACGCGCTCAACACTGTTGTCAACCAATCTCACCCGAAAAAAAAGGCTGTTCGCAGACAATCACAGCACGAAGTCAGCACACAAAGTATTTTTCCATGAAGCAAATATGCATGTTGCGGAATGTGAGAGGAAAACCGCCTCACCACAAAAATAAAAGTGAAAACATGCAAACTCAGCACAGTCGTGAATCAAACCAAAAACTCATAAAGATTTTGTTAACAACTGGGTATTAATGAAATAAAACACGGCAACACAAAACCTAATATAGCCTGCTGCAGCAACGGAATGGGTTGCAGCCATTTGTCAATCAATCAACTATCAATGAAAATCATCCATCAGCCAATCAATCGGTCAATTATCAGTCAGCCAATTTATTAATCAAACAATAATACCTCAGTGTGCGTCCAATCTCAGTCACTTCATTCTGATTTTTTCTGGATAAAATATGCTGAGGACGCAGCCACACATCCTTCACTTTCGACAAGAAATTTCCCTTCCTCCAGAAAACTTTCTTCACACTCCCACTGGAAGGAAAAAAAAAGTTAAGTTACAAATGCTCTTTAACAGGAATTCAAACTTGGTCCGTCAAAATTTGAGTCATGCGAGGATGCCAAAGCGGCCAGATAATAGCTTTCATTTCAAGCGTTTCGGTATTAATAACGACACGAGTTGTCAAAAACAAAAAGTTGCTATAGCTGCAGACCTTCGTGGTAGTTACACAGTCATACCGAAAATGTGTTTACTTTTACTTTGAAAAAGCGCAAATAAACTGCTTCCGGTGTACCGGCTTTGCGCATCTGATACCGAGGGAGAAACATTGATGAGTGGAGCTTGTAATGTTATCTTCCTGCCGTTTTGTCCAAACATATCACTTTTATTCTGTCAAATATGAACTACTACCTATAATCCATGTTAGAGTGTTGTATTAATTTGTTCCCGACAAAAGCAAATGCACACATGAAAACAGGAAACCGGACATCTGGCAAATAGATGAATAATGTATGATGCGTGATAATTTCGGTCTAACCCAAAGCAAATGTCTTTGCACAGTACTTTTAAAACAGCACGCTTTGACCAAAGTATTGTCAAACACGTTTAAAAAATACATTCTATAGGAAGTTTTTCCTCAGATGCTGTGAAGTGTCCAAAACTAAACATCATGTCCCTTGTTTCCAAAACATGTTACTGTACAGAAACAATGAATGACTGATATATTCAAAATTGAATTTTGCCACAACTTTAAGTGTTTATGATCAATGATTGAGTAGTTTAAAAATAAAAATACGTAAAACAATTTGAAATTTCCTGTACTTAATGTCAATGTAATGTTTAATCTTTTTGTTAATCGTCTTTATTACGAGACAATGCTAATATTAATGTATTTGGAATAAGATATGGCAGAGCAGCCTTTTTGACCCATCCGAAGGTTACCTTTGGCTGATAGATCACTTGTTTAAATAAGACTTCAACTCCCATGATGCTTTATGGTAGCGAAGTGAAATGAAGTGTGTTTAAATGTAAAGTGAACCAGACACAGTCATTTTCATTTTGATGATCCATTCGTTATGTCGGACCAGGAGGATTCCTCGCTGCTTTTTCTCATAGTTGAACATTTAAAGATGAAAGGCTTGCTTGTTGCTGCTCAAACGTTGGAAGAACATGTTTGCCAGGTATTGAGACTGCACACAATTATGGGGGGGAAGTATTTGACATTTTTAATATCCGTTTGAGGTCGTGCCATTTGTTCCCATTTTATTAAATGGCTGACCCTCTGTCGGGAAAAACAAGAACAAAAAAGATGTTTATTGATGAGAGTTTTGAGTGTAAAACCGGCCTTAGTTATTTATTCCGTCTTATGGGACAGAATAGAACATGATGTACAAAAGCAGATGTGTGATAATTTTCACTGAACCTTTTCAAGTTGATGCTAGCAATTCTAAACTTTCCCAGGACAAGGTCGATGTTACTACCTCAAATATATACTTTATGTAACATAATGGAAGCCCACTCATTTTAATGAAGCATGATCAAGTAATCAATTTCAAGTGATATTTTAAGTACAGTATACTCACTTATTGAGCATTGTGTATTATTTGACCTCAAGATATCGCAATATGGTGTAGTGCATGGGTTGGCGACCCAAAATGTCGAAAGAGCCATATTGGACATGAAAAAAAAGTATGTTTGGAGCCACTAAATTGTCCCTGATTTTTAGTCATTTCGTCACAGTTTTTTTGTTTTAGATTTTATTTTAAGCTATGCACAATACACCAACTTTAGTAGGTTTTTCTGATATGCTTAGTAATAAAAAAGACATAACATAAAGTATAATATGAGTTTTTACACATTATTTGGTGTACAAATCATGCATCTGTCCCATCTCCTTACCACACTCTTGTTCATTTATATTTTGCAAAGCTGTACGATTATATACAACTGTTTTTGTACAGGTAGAGTTGCCGGAGGCCAGTTTGAACCTACAAGACATCTACAAAGGATGGCTGAAGTAAGCAATCTGCCAAACGCAATCGCCTGCTGCCGTAATATACAGCAAAGATTGTAGTCTTTTGCTTCATAAAGTGTGAAAAGTGCTCCAATTCCAACATGTCTGTGCTCCAGGATCAACGCTGAACCTAATAGAGGAGCTGATGACATTTCCTTTGAAGACAACCATACAGATGGTCACGCTCCACCTGGTAGGGATATCTTTTTTTAATTTTGGGGGGCTTTGATTTGTAAAGGTTTCCATTTGATTTAGCCTCTAGCGGAGAAGTTGTGGAATGTAGCAACAGACACGACCAGAATGGCTGGCACTCACTTCAACCTAAGGAAGAACCACAAATTCAACAAGAGGTACCAAATAAAGTAGTGTTACAATTAAATGCAATAAAAATCAGTGTCTCACAGATTATTTTCATTATTTTTTTTATACATCGCTGTTGCTATTTCGGAAGGATATATATCTAATCGAAGTGACTTTATATTGGATTGTAAAAAAGTTCCAAAAGTGGAAGCTGAACATCGACAAATGCTCAAAAAATTTGACTCCATCAAGCGGAAGCTGTCGAGCCCTAAAGTTTGATGTTCCAATTGGTTGCACTTGCACACGCATAACTGCACTCCATTGGCCGTAATAATGACTTGTGTGTGCTTGTGTGTGTTGCCGTCAAACTCACATTCTGACTCGCCTGTTTCCACTGCAGATGATCTCCTTTGTGTCTGTACAGATTATTGCCATCAGTTGTCACCTCACTGCAGGCGCCACCAACCAGTTTGATTTTCAGGCTTCACTGCTCTTCACATCTGCTATGTCTAAACAGAAAGCTATCAATGAGCATTGAAGGTTAAATGTTTTTGTGTGTATGTGTTTTTACAGCAGACGAGAGTAGACATGGAGGCCATGTCCACACCGACAGAAGGGACCAAAGATTGTTCTGACAATGACAACGATGCAGAAGTTGAAGAAATTGGAATTGTCTTGATAGAGAAGCAAGAAAATATCAGCACCAATGAGCTCCCGCTTCCTGCAGGTATGACTGGCCAATTGGAGCAAGGCAAAATAAAAAGCACACCAAGTCCTCCAGTTTGTCAGTTAGGTGTCGAGACTCGCATGTGGCTGTGACGGTGTCTCATTTTAAAATGTACTCTGGAAACATTTTTGCACTTATATTTATTCCATTTTGTTTGTAAAATACAATGCTATTCTTAAACAAAAAAGTCATTGCATATAGAGAACAGTATACGCCAGGGGTCTCCAACGTGGTGCCCTAAGAACACCTGAGTAGCTCGAGGACAAGTTCCGTAAATAGGTTCCTAGTGGTGGGTCATTGTGACGTCCCAGGAAATTTAATTTCTCACTAATATGACATTTTAGTGGTATACCGAGCCTATTTTGACTCAACTTCTAATGATCACAACCTGGTAATAACACAGTAACAACATAGTACTGTAATAACATAACTTATCATTTTAGGAATGCATATCGAACTGGTACCGCTCCCTGCCAATCGGTAAAAAAAATAACTCTCACCTTAAAAAAGCTTCCTGACCCTCGGTATATGTCATATCCATCTTTCACTTTCACCTGTAAGATTATGACTTTGGCCTCACAATGTTGTGTTTTTTTCTTAAAATCAAAACAGTAACTTTATTCTTTAAGACTACATAAACCGTTCTCCAATGAGAATGCATGCATAATTATTTATTCAAGCCCTCTACAATGTAAGACCTAAATTTCAAATAGTCAAATATTTTATTCCCCAAATATGTTCCTTAAATCGTGAAAAATTAGATTTTCTACCCAAAAATTCCAAAAAGTAAAGCTTAATTCTTTTGAGACCTTTCTTCTCCGTCGACGTTATGGCTTATTGCAAGATGTATATATTTTTTGAATCCACCTGCCATTGCTTTATGTTCTTTTGGTGAAAATTCAGTGACTTTTCTTAGAAGTAACATAATTCGTGCAATCACCTTTCCTGGAATCGACTGCTATCTTATTCTCGTACTTCCATTTGGAAAAAACGTGGCATGATTGTTTTAATTTACACGGGAATCATTTTAGATGCCGACATCATGACTAAGCAGGATGATGAAGAGGTTTCAAAGGTAAGCAAACACGCCTCAAACACAACTTTGAAAGATCTTAGGCCATTGTGGTGACTTGACTCGTGTCAAAAGATGCAGGTCTGCGATGTCGCGGAGCAGGAGGACAATCCGATGGGGGCAATGGTGTCTCTCGATGATGGTTGTAAACAATTTTGTCATAGGCATATAATGAAAATGTTGCACCATTTACACCATTTTATTTTGAACTTATGCCCTCTTTTAGGCAAGATGGCGGCAAAGGCGCGAGAGCACTTGGATGTGGCCATCACTCTCAACATCGATGTTGGCAAATTGGACGTTTGCGTCGCTGAGGAAGCAGCAACTCCAAACAAGAAGAAAAAGAAGAATAGCAAGGCAGCTCCTGAGGAGAATCAGGAGATGGAGCAGGTTGATTTATCAGAAAAGAAGAAGAAAAGCAAGAAGGGCAGGGGGAAGGGGAAGAAGGAAGAACACGAGGACAAGGAGCAGCAGGCGGTGGAGGAAGGCGTGGCTCCATCAGTTGAGAAAAAGAGGAAGAAACGGAAGAAAGAACAGGAAAAGGACGGTGAGGAGAAGGAGTTGCAGTGCTGTGAAGGAGCAACAGGAGGCGACGAGGAGCCACGAAAGAAGCTGAAGGTTGAAGGTATGCAAATCAAAAGCTGACAAATTGTAAAGAGTAAACAGAGTAACACTGAAATGAGAACATGATATGACAAAAAATTAGTTTATATGGTTTGTGTGTGTGTGTTTTCTTTATAAAGACTGAATTACTAAAAACAAGTTGGTGCCTCTCTTGCTAAAAATACCCAAAGTCCATTTACCGTTTTATAGGTGGGGGCAAGTCAAGTCATGTATATTTGGATAGCCCTTAATCACAAGGAGTGTCAAAGGGCTGTGCAGACCACAGACCATTATTACATCATCCTCTAATCTAAAACCTACATGAGGGCAGGGAAAAACCTAAACATGAGGAAAATGAAGAAACCTTGAGAAGGCACCGCACATGAGGTAATCCCCCTTCCAGTATGACCAGGCTGCAATGGATGTTGCAATACTAAATAATACACAGATATTGTCAACATAAAATATAAGGTTATTCATATGCTTGAAATAGAAGTGTGATTTAAGCCTAGATTTAAACAGTTCCACTGAGGTTGCAAATCGAATCTCAGGGGGCAGAGTATTCCACAACACAAGGGCCCGAATGGAGAAAATCGCATTGTTTAAGTTGTCCTTAAAACATTGAAAAGTTAACAATGCCCAACTGAGTTCAAAGAGCCCTTGTGTTTTATTTTCTACTGTGCCTATATGGTATTATCTTACTTTTAACATAACTGTTTGGGGCAGAACATATTAGGTAGGGGAAATGAGTGCTCGAGAGTGAAGCCATGCTTGTCCCTGTGTTTTCTTTTCAGCTTTGTATGTATTTGTTAGTGCATACTTTTTGACATTAAAAGCAGTAGATTTCTTGCTATTTCTTGTCTATTTTTAAGTGTGAAACACAATTTGCCTCCAGAATATTACAAAAATGACAACAACAGGCACTTGTTTAAAATCTGAAGTGGCAAAAAGCAGTAGTCTAACGCATAAAGCAGTAGTGCTGGCAAGTATAGTCAGTGATGCATGAAAATGGTGAAAGTAATAAGAGGCCTTCTTCGTGTCAGGTCCAAACGCCAATCAAAAGACCCAAGAAAAACCAAAAAAGATGAGTTTCATACTCAATGTCAAAATGTCGGCATGTATGGAGTTTATTTGAGCGCGTCAGGGACATGCCCTGCTCATCATGAACCAACTGACAGAGGTTGCAATGATGACACAGACCAGGAGATGGCGGTAGCAAATACAAAAGTTCCTAATTCTGTACAGAACCTTTAATTACAATCATTGTTGGCATTTTTCTTTCAAACGGATATAGACTAATTTTGTGACAAAAAAGACAATTGCGTTGATGGTAATTATTCTTTGAAATGACCTGACATGGTAAAAGAATTGTGTGAAACCTGGAGAAAAATATCGTGCGTTTATACATTTTTTGTAGTCACCAAATTTCCGTGTCTTTTGTTGTTCCCTCTCGTCTCGTTAAGATAGCGCCATCAGCCCTTCCCTCTCTGGCCACAAGCAGCGTAAACGGAAAAAGCGAGCAAAGATGCTACAACAGCAGCCCGATGTTGGTAAAGAAGAATCGACTCCACTGGCGAGACCTTCCAAACGTGATGCGGATGGCCCAGTTTCAGATGTGATCACAAAAAAGAAGATGACGATGGCAGAAGAAAACCTGTCCCCTGTTCGAACCAATACAAATGAAAAGAAGAAGGCAGACAATGAGGTAGAAGATGCTGACGACAAATCAAAAGTTTTGAGCAAGAAGAAGAAAAGGAAGAGGGGAAGGAGAAAGAAGAGAGCAGCAAATGAGGAAACAATTGAGACAGTGCCAAAAAGAGATGAAGAAGAAGATCATCAAACTCTTCTCAGCAGCAACGCACCTGCCAAGAATAAAAGTAGGAGTTCAGTACTTAATAACATCTATTGTTTGATTCATGAAGAATCATTTTGCATATAAAACACAACAGTGATACGTGTCCACTGCCCCGACATGAAATGTTTATGTTGTCCGTCCAGGCTGCCCTAAGAAATCTCGATGAATCCCTTGCCTAATGAATCACTTCCTGTTGTTGTTACAGAAAAAAAGAAGGTGGTAAAGAGCAAAATGGCGGCTGATGAAGACACTAACATCACGGTACGATGCAACACTGCATTTCCATGCAACATTTTTAGCTAACATGAAAGGTAGCCCTCGTGGCCGTGAAGGACACGGAAACAAGCTCATGATCTCATTGGACGAGTCTTTATGTTAGGACAGTAGTCGTCCTTTTCAAACGCTTTTCAAATTTGTTTCAAAATGTTGCCGGTTCTGAAAACAAACACCATGAGTAATGGTGAAAAGGGGCTTTCTTTGGACATCCTTAGGAAGGTAAGTCTTTATTATTAATAAAAAAATACAACTTGCCACTGATTTTTGGTCATTTTCAGTTACCGGTAACTTTGGTCTTCTAAAAAGACAACTTTATCCTTAGAAAAATTGATATACAGTGGGACTTCGCGCTTCGACGTTCGCGTTTTCAGAGCTTTGCGGGCCTAAAAAAAAAATAAAATAAAATAATTAATTTTATTTTTATTATTTAAGCATTTTTGAAGGGGCGTCCTACTTCGTGGTTCCGTGTTCGCGGGTTCAGAGCTTCTCAGGTCTAAAAAAGAATAATAATAAAATAAAATAATTTAAAAAAATAATAAATAAACAAATGATTTTTTTTATTTTTAAGCATTTTTGAAGGGGTGTTGCTACTTTGTGGTTCCACGTTCGCGGGTTCAGAGCTTCGCAGGTCTAAAAAATAATATTAATAGAATAAAATAATAATAAAAAAAAATAAATAAATATATATATATATATATATATATATATATATATATATTTTTTTTTTAAGCATTTTTGAATGGGCGTCGCTACTTCGCGGTTCCATGTTCGCGGGTTCAGAGCTTCGTATGTCTAAAAAATAATAATAATAATAGAATAAAATAATATATTATTATTATTTTTTTTAGGTGCGCCGCTACTTCGCGGATTTTCACTTATCGCGGGTGGTTTTGGTCCCCATTAACCGCGATAACCGAGGTCCCACTGTACATGGAAAAAGCATTTGTACAAAACAAAAAACAAAACTGTTTTACAAAAAGAAAGTTCATTAAAGGCACTATATTCTTGGAAAGTGTTAAGATTAAGCTCTGGTATACACTCAAAATAAGGAGAGAGGACGTCAACAAATTTGAAACTTGCAAAAGAACAGGGAGAGAACCCTTGCAATAAGAAAGTCCAACATGTTTTAAAGCCCTTCCTCTGAGCCCTTCAAGGTTACAAAAACAGATCATCCCTAATGGATGTGGAAATCAAAGAACCGCAACATACATTAATTGGCCAATTTTGGAAATTATGTTAAATAGCACATAATAATCAAAAATAACAAACCACAGTGCGAAATAAGAGTCAAAACGATAAACAGTGAGCCAAAAAAAATGCGCAATAATGATAAAGAAAATAACAAAAGGCCCTGGCTTCCTCAGCAAATTTCTTGAAAGTATCTGCTATTTAAAACAGAATAAATTATTCAATTATACGGGAAAAAATCAAATACAAAGGTCAATCTTGATTTTGTGTTTCAATGTACTTTTTTTTTCAGTTTGTGTGAAGACAAAGTTGGACTTTGAAAACTCCTAATGGTCACCTGCTGTCGTTCCCCGAGCTTCTTTTGAAACGTAACTATCTTAAATGATGTTGAACTTGTCACGTAACCTTTCTTTGCACGTGTACAGTTAGCCTCACCCAGCACCTTTTCCATGTTTGTGTCCTGAAGATAGAAAAGCATTCCGTTAGCCTCCACTTTAAAGGTGAGGTAGGTAGTTTGAGGTGTCATTGAAGTGTTGAAAGTTATTTTTTATTTTAAGGATGTGTTAGCAATGCCCAACTGAGTTCAAAGAGCCCTTATGCTTTAGTTTCCATTGCGCCTATCTGCTTTTCTCTCACTTTTATCAGGCCTGTTCGGGGCAGAACAACCCCCTAACAAGATGAAAAAGAGTTTATATGAGCGTGTCTAAGAAATAAACTCTGCTACCACCTACTGGCTTAAATTCATAATTTCAGGCTTAAGTTTTTTGCAAATGACGCACCCCACCTTTAACAAAATGATGGGCCGATCATTATCACATAATAGTTTAGTTTCTTATGACTCATTGTTATAAATAATGGCATTTTCAAGCTTTAAAATCAATATTTACATATTTTCTGCACAGTGGTGCAAAAAAAAAAAATACCTTTCTGTTTGAATGAACCAATCTTATTTGGAGAAGTTGAGGCTCCCAAATATCTTCTTTGTCCCTGCGTTTGGTCTCTTTCCATGATTCAGGAAATAGGGCTGGGCATCTACTGGTACAAGATAGAATTGCTAAAATCACATTCCCATTGAAAATGTATTTGTTTAGTCCTTACTCACAGAGTCTTGAAGGGCTTTACAGGCCACAAATACAACATTCCCTGTTCTCATACCCGCATGTGGGCAAGGAAAAACTGAAAACGCCTAGTATCAGGGAAGTAAAAAAACTTGAGAAGGGGCCACACATGAGTTATTTCCCCTTCCAGGGTGACAAGGCTGCAATGGATGTAGTAGTCATAGTCAACATCAACAATGAACATAAGTAATTACTGAAATTTTACAAATAGTCGACGCGTGTCCTTTTTGGATTCCATCTTTTAAACATTTTTAGACTTTTTTTCTTTACAATTTTTGTGTTCAAATTGATCAAGGCGTTCATTAAGTCCTGCGCAGATGTGGAGAATTGGGTGATTATCGGTCGCCTCCTTTGAGTGCAGGAAAGGCACCATAAATGGTTTGTTTTAAGAGCTGACAACAACTGAAAAGGTTTCTTTTTGCGAGTGAGGACTGAACGGCGGCTGACATTTAAAAAACTTGAGCGGAAACCAAGTAAATGTGAAGTGCAAGTGGTTCATCGATCCAAGCCTCACTCTAGCGCTTTTACGTGTAATAATGGAAGAAGGACATCAGGTTTATCTTTGTTTTTCTTTCCGACTTGGTAGAAAAGAAACAATAAAAGTGAAGGACACCACACCTTTGATTTGATCTTTTTGTGTGGTGGACATAAAGCATATAGGCACTCAAAGCAAAGGAATTTGAACAAATATTTTTTCACATGTGGAAGAAGAAATTGTGGACTGAAGTAAATAAACACCAGAACCACGTACAGGATAAACAAAGTCTCAATTATTAACAAGATAGTAACATCCGGCAGGGGGCAGTAATGTAACATTGATGAGGGATCGCGACACAGGAGGGGGGAAAAGGCGCAGAATATTTAGCTTAAGAGCGATCAAAGGTCAAATTCATGCTGTCATGGCAAAGCAAATTTAATAAAGATGATTAAAAATTTTAACAACAAATAAAAATTGAGCCAAAACTTTTAGGACACGTTTGAAGACACTGGGAAACTACAATTAAGATGATGATACTCTTAATTTATGACCTCAGCATACTCACCAACACTACTGTTTTATGCATTAGACCACGGGTGTCAATCAAAACATCGAGGCGACCCATCCCGTTGTTATTTTCCTTAAAATATCAATCATGGATGGCTGTTTAAGGCAATACAAATAATACAAAATTCAACAAAATAGCACATTCTTAGAAGTTTAAAGAAGCATTGGCTTCTTTCGATAACAGATATGTAATCTAACAGCGAAGTTCCTATATTCAAATCAAATCCTGTCATGTTTGTTTGTATAGCCCTTAATCACAAAAAGTCTTAGAGGGTCGCACGACCCTGAATCACAGAGCTTGGGGACGTTCAGCTGTGAGGGCGAGCTGCACTAAAAAACAAAGTAGGAGAAGCTAACAATAACAATAGTGGTGGGCGATAGACTGCAGCCAAGTTGCTAAAATGAGCGGCTAGAGAAAACATTTGGAAAAAAGTTGAGGATGCCGACTTCAGCTTTGTGTGTTAAGTGGTCGTTAAGTCCTCAGAGCACCACCAGAACAAGCTGCCTTTTTAAAATGGTCATTCGGGCTTCCGTAGTAGTAAAGTGCCAGCTAACATTCTAATTATAAATGAATAGAAAGAAAAAACCTTTAAATCATTAAAGGTTCATTGCATAATATTTGACCACTATACAGGTATAGCACTGTATTGTCTAATGTGAACAGAACCAATTGCCAAATGAGCACAGCATAGCAGCAATATGCCAGACAAACAGGGCGGCGACCACGAGGTATGGATTCAGATATGTAAAAGAAATGCAAATTTTTCGATTTATGAACATTTATAAAGACTAAAATTGGTCAAATAGTTCATGTGTTTTTGCCCATTATTCAAATCAATGTTTTTTTTAACGGAATGATGTTCTTTGTACCACTAGGAGGCAATAAAAATTACTCACTGTCCTTTAAATGAGTCTGTGTGCTATTTTGTCACCTCCCAGTCTGCCTGAGATCCCCCACGTTAAATAAAAGTATTGGAAATGAATTTAATTGTTGTTTTGCTTTTTTAAACAAATGCACAGTTAATAAACCCTAAAAGAGATTTTCTAATAGTTAGGGAAAAATACTGAGAATAATCCCCAATAGTTGTTTTATATCAAATCAAATCTTACCTTCCCGAATCATCATTATTTAAATGTAAGCCTCCAAAAAGACCCACAGCCCTCCAGCTAAGGCACAGTTTTGATCCCATTGATTTACTAGTCCAGCCCCTGTTAGAAAGTTTTTTCAAGCATGCCGCCCCAAGCTCAATGAGTTTAAACTATCTCTTTTCTTCCCTTAAAAACACCTACAGCCTTTTTAGAAATCTAGTCTAACTTTAAACAACAACAAAATCTGGACTCAAGACTAGTATTTTAGTCTACGGTTGCTTTAAGTCTTTTTGCGTGAATAATCATCTCCAACGATCGCATTAAATTTACATTTTGCTATGTTTGCCACTCATGGTTTTAAACAAGCACATTTTTAAATGTTTTGATCTGATTGTGTTTCACGCGCAATGATAGAGCCTGTTGTAATGGTAAATGGTCTGCATTTACGTAGATAGCGCTTTTCAAAGCGCTTTACAATTTGCTTCACACATTCAAGCACACTCATCCACCAATGGGGAGTCAAGGCGCCTACCTGCTTATTGGGGGCATTAGGGATTCAGTGTCTTGCCCGAGGACACTTATAACACAGAGGGGCCGGGAATCGAACCTTTTGATCCCAAGACGAGCGCTCTATCTCCTGAGCTAATGCCGCCCTGACCATATGATCTTTGAAATCATAAGGATGGCGTGTATGCTTCAGTATTACTACCCTCATGGTTCACGGATCTCTCAATCAAATGGGTCATCGGGGCACCACTACCTGTGGTGTGTCTTGGGCACAGCCTGGAGGCACCCATCCCTTTCCAGGCTGTTTTTTTGATAGGGGTTGAAACAGGCAGTACCGGATTCCATGATTACCAGTAGCAGGAGAAGCCTCCTAAACTGACTAAGATACAGCACCTACATCAACTGGTCACTTTTGTTTTCCTGTGTAAAGCATCTTCCTGCTCTTCAGAGATGAGCCGGACCTCGCCACTGACAGGTAAAGGCCTGTGACAATACTGATACTAGATCCTAAATAACTATGGAAAACTATTTTGACTATTGTCTCATTGTTACAATATACAAATGACTCAAACATTGTAGAACACCAAAAAAATCAGCAAATCACATGAGATTTGCTCAAATCTATTTGGACACTAGGAGTAGGGGGAAGTGTAGTTTCTGACCTGATGATGTATTTAATGTTAATGGAGCTAAGACAAAAATAATGTACTGAAACATAGAAAGGAAGTTCGAGTAAAAATTACAATATGAGCCTGACTGCTGGTCAAAATAAATTAATACGTGGACAAAAGTTATTGAAATCTGGTAATGTCTTTTTAAATGTATTTACGTCCTTGCGAAACATAGAAATGTGTAAATCTTGATTTTTGGACAAAAGTCATGGGGCACAAGGAGGAAGTAAAAAATGAGTCGTTGCCCATTTACAAAAACAATGTGACTTTTAGTTTTAGACGCAGCTTTTGTTACACTATTTGCAGTAGTCCTAACATTTTCCCATGATGTGTTTATATATTTATCCTGGCAAAAAGTGACTCACAACTTGATGTTTTCAATGAGATAAACAGCAGAGCTGCCATAGAGGTAGCCACCGTAGCAGATTAGCATGCTTTGCCCGGGCCGGCCAACACATGCTGAGAATATTTATGGACTGCGAATGTGTTTTATTGGCTTTTATCAGTGTCCGGCAGACATTTCACTTACAGTTGGACCGGGACCGCAGTCAATATGGATGCTGTTTGTATTTTCTTTCTTTTACGGATGAGCCCGTCTCAGCGGCTAATCAACCGCTCGCCTCTCAGCACTCTCCACTCTATTTGGCAAGGATTGTGGCGGCACAATGGAACAAAATAAAGAACAGCGAGCTTTGTAGCTAAGCTTCCGCGCAGACGTCAAGGTTACACAAAACAGGCGGGAAATCGTAAGTCGCAATCATACGCAGATGGCAGATGTGTGGCGCAGTCGGCCCATTGTCGGATTTGACAAGGACAAAAATAGAGCGCTCCTGAATCCAAAACATTTAAAAACCAACATAAATTCAAAAGTAGCGTCACAAAGTATTCAACCACAAAGAAAATCTTTGTAGAAAAGTTGCATAAATGCAGAGGGAAACATTGCAGGAAGCATGGTTGTGAAAGAAATAATCATTGAAAGAAAGCAGGTAAGAAAATGTCTTGAATTTTTAATCCCTTTTCCTAAAATCTATTTGCATTAAATAATTGGATCAGTGGCGGGCCGTGCATTTCGCACCTAGGCCTTCCAACGGGTGAATCACCAAACCTCTATAAATATTCTTCGCCTATAAAACATTTACAGCAGCTACACGTGTGACATATATTTAGAAATAAAGAATCAATATTAACCTTATTATATTGTGAGATTATTTAGGAATATAACCACATTTTACACACCAAAAATCATTTTTATTTGTGAACAAATCCATCCTCCATACTTTCCGCATGAAGGTTTCAATGACCGTATGTGTTTTGGTTACGTCAAGAAGTTCTTTCCCATTGATTGAAAATTGGAATCAGACAGAAATGACCCATATACAAATACAATAAAAGTCAGGAATGGTCAAAAGGTGAAGAAAACCCAGAAAAAATATTTTCTTAATGCAAAAACACAAATCTTGTCATTCCACATGCTAAAAGTATGACCGTTTTAGCACTGTGTATAATTTTAATTTTACTTTCTTTGGATGACCAATGACTATTTAGAAAGAGATTTGCAACATAATTATGTACCACATTTGTAATAACTTGCTGATTAGCAGCATGATCAAATTACCATGATGAGGTAAAACTGATAAAAAAAATAATGTGCAGATATGAAGTGGAAAACACGATAAAATATCTAAATTAGGATAACTCAAACCACAGAGTTGCAAAAATAAAATATCAATCACTTTTGATAAATGAACTATTCCAAATTTGCATTTTTCTAAACGGTCCAAAACAATCCTCACAATCAGTACACTTAAAAACTTGTGAAAAGAGCGTGCTCTCTTGAATTCTTGAACAAAATAAAATAATAAAACGCTGAAAAGTCATAAGCGCCGGGGGAAAAAGCGCTAAGAACACAGAAAACAAGTCAAAAGCAAATACCTGCTACCTGTCCTAAATGGATCACGAGGCACTCTACTTTTTCATTGTGCTAAAAAAGTGCTAAAATGTGTTATCTGCTGAGCCCCAGCTGCTCTTTGAGGAGTCAGACTGAAATGGCGCCCGAGCGTCCCTGTCGAAGGGACACGCTTCGCCACCTGCCACGCTCTGTCTAAATGTTATCAAGCGCCGGCACGGGGGTGTACAAACGGCGTGCCCCTGAGTAGAAAATGGGATTTGGGACTCACAGAGACTGCACGGGCCCTTCACTTTGAAGCCTCCTGGACACAATACATGGACCTAACCTCAGATGTAATTTAGCTTTGTGCAGCACTGACCTCCACCAAGGCTGCAAAATAACCTAAACAGTCTCCTGGTTTCACAAATCCATCCATCCATTATCTTCCGCTTATCCGAGGTCGGGTCGCGGGGGCAGCAGCCTTAAAAGGGAATCCCAGACGTCCTCAGCCACCTCCTCCAGCTCATCCGACTGGATCCCGAGGCGTTCCCAAGCCAGCCGAGTGACATAGTCTCTCCAGCGTGTCCTGGGTCGCCCCGGGGCCTCCTGCCGGTGGCGCATGCCCGGAACACCTCCCGAGAGAGGCGTCCAGGAGGCATCCTCATCAGATGCCCGAGCCACCTCAACTGGCTCCTCTCAATGCGGAGGAGCAGTGGCTCTACACAGAGTCCCACCCGGATGACTGAGCTTCTCAAATTTATACCTTCTTTTAATCTTGATCCAAATATTGATATTATCAATATCGAGCAAGTACTTAAAGCCCATCGAAACTTCGCTCCCCCACCACTTTCCTCAGAGCAGCACTTCTCTATGCCCTTCTCTCACCCAGCGCTCTCAGCCACGCTCTAAGTTTATGCCTGTTTGTGGGCTGACAGGCGCACTTTTATAACCTCTTCCTACCTGTCATGCTGCTGTAAGCTGCCTGCCGGGCACAAGAAGGGCCAAATCTGGACCCACCTCTGCCAGAAGCTCTAATGACACGGGCAAATAAGAAGCACTGCGTAGCATGGACTTTTATTACACTACAGAAAAAGGCAATGCCCGGTGTAATTTCTGTGGGAAAACGGCCTGTTATTGTGGCAGCACCATCAATTGACATAAACACACAAAAAAGAACAAGAAGTTGCAACCAAAAATGTTACTGTTCCTGAACAAAATCCTGTAAATCTGTTCTCACTATGATAACAGAGCAAATGAGAGACAGTTGATACTTTTTTTTGCATTACTGATTTATTTTCAAAATATATACAACAAAAGGTACTTTAGTTGTTTAGTCGACATTGATATACAGTATTTATATTTTCTTTACATTGCTGCTTTTTGTGTTTTGACTCTTGGCTTATGTTTGGAAACAGTCGTAATATCCATCCATCCATCCATCGAACCATCCATCCATCCATTGACTTCCGCTTATCCGCGGTGGGGTCGCGGGGGCAGCAACCTAAACAGGGAAGCCCAGACGTCCCTATCCCCAGCCACTGTCTCCAGCTCTTCCGACGGAATGCTGAGGCGTTCTCACCGACTCTTCTCCTCTTCCGAGTTGCTCAGCAAAGCATCTCCTCCGCCCCATCGCTGGATCCCATTGGTCTCCCGTCCAGGAAGAATGGCGCGTAGACTCTGCCTGGTTGCGACGCGGCCCGCTCTCATTGGTCTCCCGTTCCCGGGAGAAAGGCGCGATGACTCCTCCGCGTCGGCCCCCAGACAGCTCGTCACCTCCCTTTGCCTGAGAGCTGCCCCACGTCAAAATTTACTCCAGGAAACTTTGGCACAAAACACAAAGAGTCCAACAGACAAACCCAAATTCAAACTTCCATATTCCTTTAATAGATACTTGAACTCCTCCACTTGGGGCAAGATCTCATCCCCAACCCGTAAGGAGCATGCCACCCTTTTCCGGCTGAGTACCATGTTCTCGGACTTGGAGGTGATGATGCTCATTCCGGCCGCTTAAGACTCGGCTGCGAATCGCTCCAGCCAACAGCACCACATCATCTGCAAAAAGCAGTGATGCAATGCTGAGCCCCCCAAAGCGGACTCCATCCCCACCAAGGCTGCGCCTAGAAATTCTGTCCGTAAAAGTTAAGAACGCTTGTATTATAATATCCCTATTTACTTTTTGAATAGTTTTAAAGTTTGCAATGTAGTTATCCAATACAAATAGATTTTTTTACTAGCTTAAAAATGTATCTATGTTTCGTCCACCCCTCGTGCACAGTGTACATTCCCCTTTCAACCAACTGGTCAATTAGACAGATAACTAACTAAAGCAGTTAGTAAGCTGTATAATTAGCAAGCCACATACCCTATTAAAGAAGTCATTCAGCTAGTTAAAAAGACACTGTGTAAAACTTGACCATTAGATGCCACTGTATTGCGTCTTGAAACCGAAATCGAGTGCAACAAAACACAAAGAAAAATACAAACTTCTGAGATTTCAACCGACCAAACGGCACTATTTTTCTTCTAATCTTTTTTCCCAGCCTTTCACAAGATTTTTAAATTTTGGGGTCACACGAGGAACACAACCATGTCAGCTCTCTCTAAATAAGCCTCATCACATGGATACAAATTTCTCAAGGTCAAGTATTTAATAAAATGAACGTGTATGCCATTGTTCATTTATTTTTGCTTATTGTTCAAATCAATATGTTTTGCTCATGAATAACGTTTTTTAACCATGATGAGTTTCTCAATAATACACAATGTCTCTTTAAGTAAACATATAAAGAGGTGATTATTTAGCAAACTCATCAGCACAACCAACTAACCTCAACCCTTAGCCATTACCTAGCTAGCTTACAACAGCTAGCAAAAAAGATGCCCATTACTATATTAGCTGATAAACAACAACATTGTGGCTAACTAAATAAAACAACCGAGAGCTAATGTACTCAATTTTAATAACTAAAAATCCTATCCATTTTCTTAGATGCAGAACTAATTCAACAAACGATTTGGCACACTAACAAAGACAGCCATTACCAAGCAATCAACTTGCTTTTTCCGTCAATAAAATTGGTGAATGTAATTACATATTTAGTTAACGGGAAATATTTAGTGCCTCCTAGTGGTATAAAAAAACATTTTATTCCGTTAAAAAAACATTGATTCAAAAACTAGGCAAAAATACATGAACTGTCATGCCAATGTTAGTTCTTATTAAAAAAAATCATCGGTCGAGATATTTGCATTTTTTGACACAGTGGAATCGATACTTAGGTCACCGCCATGTTTTCCCAGCATCCAGCCTCTACGCTGTGCTCTGTGGCACTGGCCCTCGCGCACACCAACAACAACACAGTGCCATCTAGTGGGCAAATGTTACACATCTGGGGCTTTAATATCTGTCAATTACAACCATATGAATAAATAGGCTACTAAATAAACACAGAATGGCCAGTATCCAACTAAATAACCAACTAACTACCTACCAATTAAATAGTAAATGACCGAGCTAAAAATTATTAACACTTCTTAATAGCCACCTAATCAAAGAACTAATCACTAAAGTTTAATCACTCACAAATGAAGCAGCCAACCAGAGCAAAACTATTTAATGAAGAAGCCTGTTTTTATTTTTTTCAGGGTGCGTGCGGGGCACACGTTATGTAATTAATACATGAGAAAAAAACAATTCACAAATTGAGGGCTCCTCACCTTTCACGGGTAGCTTCTTTTCTAGCGGAGCTTCCACATATTTCTTTTTCTATTCCAATCAAGCTCGCACCCTGACCCGTGTCAAGAACATGCCTTTTGTTTTTTCTTTTTATCTCCATGCTGATGAAATCCCCCATCGCGGCGGCTGCAAAGATTCTCTTACAAGCTACTGCTTGTGCCACTTTTTAATTGCATGTCAAATACGGTGTTGTCAGTCGCCGCTTGGTGCCTCAATTTTATTTTTGAACTCGCTATATTTATAGAGTCGGAAAACAATCATGGGAATATTGTTGAAAGTCAAGTGTAGTTGATATTCAGCACACACAATCAGGGGAGGGATTTTCTAAAAAGAGACGTGCGAACCGCCAAGGAAAATTCAGCATAAAGGAGCTGACAAGGTCAAAGCCGTCTACAAATAAACCCGTCTTTATCTTCCTACTGCAGCTTAATTGTTTACTTATGTAGCATCTGTGCACCCTGGACATGCTTCTAATTTAACATTCAACAACAAAACTGTGAACTAAATGTGCAGCTTGCTCCTAAAAGGTGGCTGTTGTTTGTATTGATGGTTTCAAAATGTGCGAGAAGGTTAAAGTGTTTTGCTTTGGCATGTTTTCTTTTAAAAGTGGGTAGAGTAGCCCAAAAACATTGTACGTATGTATATACCGCAGCCCCTAGTGGGAGGTGGCTAGAGTCAAGAACACATTCACATTCTTGCCCTATCACTCTTTTTGGTAGGTTGATACAGAGGAGGGGATTCCCAGCCCCAACCCAATCGATGTGTGCCCAAAGCCCCCAATTTCAACCCCTAATGCTGTGACTCGACTGAGGCTTGAACCAGCGTCCCCTCAGTCTATCACCCTAACCACTGAACTGGTTTAAAAATGTATTGAAGTAAAAGTACTGTTAAATTACAATAGTATGACTCAAGTAAAAGTAATCAGTTGTCATTCATATAATAACTTGAGTAAAAGGAAAAAAGGACTTGGTGAATAAAGAACTCAAGTACTGAGTAACTGTTGCATAATTGTATTTATTGATCTAAAAAAAATAAAGAATTAAACAACCATTCAATCAGATCATCGTATCGGCAAAGTCCATTGAAACAAAAATACTGGAAATACAAGTCTGTGTAATTATAAGTCTGTTACTTTAAACCCTAACCTTGCTCAAAAGAGTCGCTTGATACTTGACTGTAAAGGCTTTTTTTGAAACCCTACCCTGAATCCCTAATTTAGCATCCAAAAATTCTTTGTAAAACTTTACTGATGATTGGCTCTGATACTCTAAACTGACCTTGGCTTTTAATCTCAAATTGGAATCCTAAAATGAGCTTAAAACCATAATTAGTGTTAGGGTTCCAAGTGTAAAAAAGTGGGATAGGATTTTGAAGTCAGATAAAGTTTAAGGTGCAAGATATGGATTAAGAAATAGGTGTCCAAACCTTTTTTCAAGGGCTCACAGAAAAATATTGAAGGATATGAGAGAGGGCCATAGAATCGTTTTTAACTCTAATTTACCAAGTAAATCAAAACGGGAGTGTTCTGTTTTTCTATTAAACTAATCTGATTAAATTATATTTGGTTTTCTGTTCAATTTATGTTTTCACACATTAGCTTCGAGGTTAGGGCTATGTTTAAAATTAAAAGTGGAGTAAAGCAGTCAAATAAGTGACTCCTGTAGAGGTCACTCAAATGCTATGGGGACAAAATACTTTAGAGTTACACAAATCAATTTAATTTATGATCAGGAATAAGGTGTCAAGCCATACTTAAGGTTCTGATTGAAGGGGTACAAGAAGAAAAAAACTTTTTTTTTCACTATTTGGCCACCGTGATGAGTTGAGTCGGAACCCCTGAGCCCTAGCTCATATTAAGGACTTGATGTTTACATTTAGGTACATAACACGTTTTCATTTATTCCGTGTCAAAGAAGGAATGCACGCGGAGGATTGGCAACTCCTACAGGCTTTAGAACATAAAAATCTGAAATAAAATTAGGATGCAAGCTTTTCATTTCTGTGTGAGAAAGAAAAAAAAATGTTCATTTTAGAAAATATTTTTTGTATTTCCATTAGGGTTTTTATCCTGTGTTAGGGTTTAAAACTGCAGTGATTGGAGTAATAGCAGCGATCTATAATAAAAATTGGTTATTTACAGATTATTGGTTATTTACAGTGCAAATAAGGGTTACCTTATATGAAAAAGAGGTGCAAAGGACACCCGGTGCAAAGTATGTCAGTTCAGTGCTGAGTGAAGTTATATCGACAGTTCTAGGGAAGAAGTTGTCCCTGAGACTATTCGCTCTGGCTCGAATGGAGCTTTATAGCTGGGAGCAAGTTGAACAGATGGCAGCCGGGGTGAGTAATGTCCTTTATGATGTCTTTTGCTCTGTTCAGACATCTGGAATTGTAAATGTCAGTCAAGAAAGGCAATAATAATAATAATTTCCTTTGTATTGTCATTCTTTGTAACAATGTACACAGAACGAAATGTCGATACACCTGACCCGTTGTAGCGAGTCGATGCAGCCGCAGCCAACAGAGGGCGCCGCCATTATACCAATTAGGTATGTCTAGGCCGAGGCGCGAACCAGCGACCTCCCAGTCTCAAAGCGGGCACACTACCATCTAGGCTACTGAGCTGGTATGGGTTGCCAATGATCTTTTGTGCTGTTTTTATCACCCTCTGCAGACTCTTCCTGTCTGCAACTGTGAAGCTGGAGTGCCACACTGACACAGCGCTGGTCAGCAGGCTCTCTATGGTGGGGCAGTAGAAGGTGACCAGCAGAACTTGTGATCAGTTGTTCTTTTTTGAGCCGACTCAGGAAGTGTAGGCGCTGCTGGGCCTTTTTGACCAGGGCTGACGTGTTGGTTGTCCAGGATAAGTCCGCAGAGATATGAGCTACCAGGAATTTGAATAATTGCACTCGCTCCACACAATCACCGTTGATGTACAGGGGGCAGAGGTAGCGGTTTCTCCCGAAGTCCAGGATGAGTTCCTTCATCTTGGAGATGTTCTGTGTTAAGTTGTTGGTTACACACCACATCTCTAGGTTCAGGACCTCATCCCTGTAGGCCTCCTCATTTTTAGCTGTTATCCCCCCACCACCGTTGTGTCATCAGCAAATTTGACGATGATGTTTTCTGGGTGGGTGGGGCTCCAGTAGCACTCTACGTGTATAGGGAGTACAGGAGTGGGCTCAGTACACAGCCTTGCAACAAGCTAGTGGTGTGGGTGCGGGCAGATGCTGGGGTTGGTTGATAAAAAAGTTCCCGGGCTGGCAAGGATTTCTGGTATAATAGAGTTGAACGCTGAGCTGTAGTCTAAAAAGAGCATTCTAACATAGCTCCCTTGTCTCTACAGGTTGTTTAGTGCACAGTGGAGAGCAAAATATAGCCTCATCCCCCTCGGGAAAACTTTGCTTAAACTACTCAACTTTGGCCGGACGAAATCAATTGTATTTTATCAACAGAGAAAATGTTAATGTTTTTGTCAGAACCAGAACAGATATAGGACCCAATCGTGTGACGTTCTCACACAAGCTTTTAATTTTCTGGGAAATGGGAGTCATGCACGTTAGGAAGCCGGTCGGGCGTGGAAGGACAGGACACCAGAGACTGACAAAATCGATAACAAATCAGGGTAACGAAAATAAACAGGGAACCAAAAGTAGAGAAACTAACCAACAGGACAAGAATAGACGGAAAACAAAACTGGAACCCGAAATTAAACAGTACAAAAATAAACTGGAGCAATACCGAACTGCAGATTTCACGGACAGGAAAACAGGACAGAACCCACGTCTTGTGGGGCAGAAATTCGTTGACAGGAAAACAGGACGGAACACACGTCTTGTGGGGCAGAAGTCCGTTGAGGGGCTGACCCTGAAGCAACAGAGCGCTGAGCTTTATATACACAGAAAGTCAATCTCTCAACGAGCCGCAGCTGCGCCACATCGGCGGGGCCGATTGGGCACCATGGCAACCGTTACACACATGGGCGGGGCTGTTCGGACACCATGGCAACCGTGACACACAGGCGCAGCCAATTGAGCGCCATGGCAACCATGACACGCACAGGCGCGGCCAAGTGGGCGCCATGGCAACCATGACAGTTTTCTTCCGTGCTGGCATTCTTAAGCTGATTAAATCGCCTCATGAGCAGAACTTGATGTTTCCTTTCTCTCATTGTGTATATCACTCAAAGGAGTAAGGTGATAAAGGTTACATTGACGCTCAAGGCCACTTTTGACAACGTAATAAAAGACAACTAAAGTTACACATTGAAAACTTTACTAAACTAAAAAGTGTGTCCACTTGAGCTATATTTTCACAACTGCAAGAGTACCTTAAGTTAACAAGTCCAACAACAGAAAGACCACAGCGGCACAGGGGTGAGCTCTTGAAAAGCAACCCAGAACATCAACAGCAGTTTTGAAAAATTTCAGAAAATGTAAAAAAAAGGTTGATTCATGCGCAATTTGGACACAATTGCAAGAAAGTAGCCCTTTTCTACATCATAAAATGGTCTACAATTTTCTGCGAATTGAAAACTTCTCGAGGAGCAGTTCATCTGATTCTACCAACTTACTTATGACCAAAAGTTTAATGAACATGCAAAGGACAAGAGAAGACATCTACTGTCCTTCAACAATAATTACGAGTGAATAAGTTAATCTATTATTAATGAAGAAATTATACAATCATGTCTAAGTGTAGCCAGTGACATATTTCAATGTTTCAACACTTGAAATTAAGCAGTTAACCAAAAATTTCATCAATAATCCAACCCATGATTCAGATAAGGAACAAACCAAGTAACCAAAATGTCAGTCAAACTCACCAACCAGTCTCCAACATTATCTTAGAACTGATAAACTCTACTTGTATCTCATTCTAAACTATTGTGCACCATCAGGATAGCACTTTTTAATTTAATCATGCATTTGACACTTTTCAATTTCAATAAATTACACCAGGCATGTCAAATATACCTGCAGGCCAGATCCGGCCTGTTGGATGATTTAATAAGTGAGTCTCTCGATCATTTCTATCAAAAGTAACAAGTTTTAATAATTGCAAACCAAATGCTTTCAGACCGCTAAGGGGCAAGATTGAGTTTGTATAGCGTGGTGAGTCGGTTCAAGTGTAAAACTGTATTTACTGGACTGTTAAAAGATACCAGTTCACACATTCATTCAAACATTAAATTATTTTTCCTCATTGTTTGTGAAAAAATGTTGTGTTAGGAAAATCTGCCTGTCATCCATGATTATAATATGTGAGGGTATGCCTTCGTCAGAAAAGAAAGTCTGGATCCGGCCCCGGAGCCATACTGACTTTCACTGTATTTTATTCTAGCCCATTTTGGTTCCAGCAGCCATTTCATGTTCGCATTCTAACGTCAGTCATCTCAATTTGACCTCATATTTCCTAAATTGGTGGTTTATACAAACAGATACCCAAGCCTAAATCTGGTAATGATTACATTTCTCTTTTGTCGTGTGTTCGGCTGAGACTAGTGTATTTTTGTCAGCAGAAAGGCTCAAGTATGAAGTATAAGCATCTTCGAGGTCAGTGTGGACAATGTCTTCTCATTGAAGTAGTTTGTTCCAATCTGCAAGCTGGTCTCTCCTCCATTGTGCCTGGTGAAGGTGCATATATGTGTATTGTCCCTTTGTTGTGAATAGAATCAATAGTCAAGATCTGATAAGAAAAAGCGAATGAGGTTACACAAAGGAATCCAACAGAAAAGAACCCTACTTATAATAAGCTAAAATTCCAACCCCTAAAATATCATAAATTATATTATATTTTCAAGGTTTTTTTAAGAACAAAAATGTAGCCTTTTGGTCTTAAACTAGTTAATTCAATTTTTTACGTGCATTGAAAATATATGAATACAAAGGTTTTTTTTTTTAAACTGAAACTTTGTGATTTTTGAATGCATCCTTTTGTTTTAAGTGTTTTTTTTATCCTTAATGATTTAGTTCAAAAGCAGTGACAAATATAGTAACGTATGTATGACATACAGTAACTATGCTTATTTTAAATGCTTATTTTATGCAATTTGGAACATTTTTACTCACGGCCGCCATCTAAAGGCTTGTGTCCTTATTGCAGCCTATGTCAGCTCCTCTATGATGCATGAGCAAATAGGCACGTTCGGAAAAAAAACCTCATCATCTTTCTTGGGGTTTGGGTTGGTGTTTGGACTCTACTTGAAGAAGTTATCTTCTTACTTGCACCATTTTTATTGTACATTAACAAATAGAAACAAAAGAATATAAGCATGACCTCCCTCTCCAGCACTACTCCAACCCCATTCCTCCTACCTAATCTAGATGCCTAGAACAGCTTTTCTAAAAGTCAGATAAAAGCAGATAGGTGCGTTGAAAAATAACTCATAAGAGCTCCTTCAACTCAGTTAGGCATTGTTAATACATATTGTACTTAATAGAGAAAGAATTTAATTTACAATGTTTTTATGGACACCTCAAACATTTTACTCGGAAGGACAATTATTTTACTTATTTTTCTTTTTTGAATTTACTTTGTGCATTTTGGCAAATAGTTTGTGCTACACCCATTCATCTAGCATCATCCACTTATGTTGATGTCTGGTGCGCCCCAGGAGGGCGGCTTATAGGCTTGGAATTGGGACAGGTGTGTCCAATCGCCACACACCTGTGTCTGAGCCTTCATGAGGACATTTTGGACAGAGTCTGTTGTTGTTTCATGATCCGTTTTCAACATTTTTCACCATCAATATCACCATCACCTTTATCCAGATTATCCGTGTTTGGGAGGTTTGTCTTTTGTCTTATGGTTCAGACAATTTTATTGTTTTTGAGCATCTGTGTGTTACTTTGTTCATTATTTTGTGATTAAATACCATAATTTGTGAGCACCTTGCCTTGTTCCCTGCTTCTCAGTGTTTGGCTCCACAAAATCCCCACAACTTATTTGGAGTGGGGTCGCAGAGGCAGCATCATTAGCAGGGAGACCTCCCATTCCCTAGTCACTTTTTCCAGCTCATCCAACAGGATCTCAAAGCAACCCCAGGCTTGTGCAAAAACATCATCTCTCCAGCACGACCTGGGTCGCCCCAGAGAGACCTGGTAGGTTTGTGCAAGACAGGGCTCTATTTTCATTCCTAAGGACCTAAACAATGAAAGACTTTTCTATGCTAAGAGATTTATTGTAACTTAAGCGTAAAGGTCATGGCGTGACTTGTGTTACTAATTTGCGTGAGCGCTAACAAAGTGACGGAAGAAAGTTTTAAAAAAGAAAAAGGAACAGATGCGGGAATAACAATCCTATTTCCTGACTCCACGCTCCACGACACACCAGACGCTTTCCCCACCTGGCGGGCAGATGTTATTTTTCACTTTATGACCGCAGTCCCATCGACTTGTCCCAAAAAAATATGCTGCCAGTGGGAGTCGCCCATCCGTCATGCAGCTTGTCCCCCAAGACCATTTATTAAGTTAGATCGCTGCTGCGATTCGCTTTCAAATGGGTTGCGCGCATGACTGGTTGCATGGTCTTCCAACTACATCTCAAAACCTACATGCTGAGGTTTTGAGTTTTTCCTTGTCTGCATGTTTGTTCAAGATCAGGGGATGTTGAATTTGTGGCCTATGCAGTCCTTTGAGACATTTTGTGATTAAGGACTATACAAATAAATGTGATTTGACATAGATAGATAGATAGATAGATAGATAGATACTTTATTCATCCCCGTAGGGAAATTCACACTTCCAGCAGTCTACCCCGTTGTTTATTAACAGATTAACATGATGCACTAGGGGTGCTTGTAGCGGAGTAGATGACGTCACGCCAGTCCAAAATTTCGCCATTCCTGCGGCAGATGGAAAACTTTTCTTTGTAAAAATCCAGGGATACACCACCTCGTGTTAGCAAGTCCGCCTCCTCTCCGATTCCCCCTGGCTTTCGTGTCTCTGTTTAGCGGCGTTGAAGCCGGAATAGCTCCGGGTGGCTACACGTTAGCGTCCGGAATGCTAAACGTGAGCTACGTTCCCGCAAAACACAGCAACTGCGCTCCCTGTGCGCTTCGATGTTTTCCACCAGCACTCGATGATCTTATTTGGTCGTGAGTTCGCATTTACCATGATTACGGATGGTACCAAAGACTTATAACGCCGCTAGCCGCTTCGCTAGCTCCGGCTCTTCTTCCACGATAGGCCCCTTCATCACGCCGGCACGAGAATTCTTCAGGGCAAGGAGTTGAAATTCCTTGAATACACGCATTTTTTGTGCGCTAAAACCCAGTTTGTACAAATAATCATTTCACTGACAGCTGATGTATGAATGTAAGCAGGTGATCGCAGAAGTATTCAAGGCAAGGAAGTATTTTGATTATGAGAACCAGGGACTGCAGTGAGGTTGGTGTCTGGTGAGACACAGTCAGATTTACAAATAAGTGAACATACACCTTAGTCATAATTTGTTTGCAAGAGCAAGAAAGCACTATGTAAACTGTAGCGTAGAATTTTTTTTTTATTGGCTTACCTTAACTCAGAGAAGTTTGGCTCGGGGCACCATCCAGACTTTCTGTTCTCAGCCGAGCCGGATGAGTAAAAGAATGTCAACTCAAAGATTTTCGCTTTTTAGTATTATGCTTTATCATTAAGCCAACAATCGTAACGTACCTTAAATATTATAATTATAGATGACAAGGGATCTTTTCTAAACACAACACATTTACATACCTGCCAACAGTACAGCTTTACACATTAGACTAGCGCTTTACGTCCTTAAAAACACCTGCCAATTTAAAAAAATTGCTTTTTCAAAGTTAAATAACAACAAAAAAAATCTCGCGACTAAAATTCGAGACTGTAATTTTGGTCCACGGTTGCTTTATTTTGAAGCGAGACTAAATCTAAACACGTCCAAAGGTCACATTAGATTTCTGTTTTCTTTAAAACTTCGTCCACCTCAGGTTTTAAACCAATGGTTCTCAAACTTTTGCAGGCTGGCGCCCCCTTGGGTCCTCAGTGAAGTCATAGCGCCCCCCAACCACCCGCTATTCACAGCGCTATTCAAACTCAACACTGCCCTCTAGCGGCCAGAGAGAGCATTTAGTTTGCATTTGTTTGAAAATACATAACTTTTGATACAGATGACTTAAAGATACTTTTCTTTTTTGAGATACTCACACATTTATGGCGAGAAGGATTTAATCATCCAACAGGCTGGATCTGGCCCGCAGGCTGTATGTTTGACATGCCTGCCTTGACTTAGAAATGAAGTCTATGCGCTGCGTTTTAAAAAAATAGGCATCCATAGAAAGGTCATCCTCCAATAAAAACAGAAAGTCCAAGTAAAAAGTAAAAAAAATACTGGATGGTTTGATGAGCTATTAGCTTGCCAATACTATCACTGAAGTGTGCTTCAAATTGAAATCCTTGGTCTCACTATCGCCCTCTGCCATGAGGCAAGATAATTGCATGCCTCACCCTGTATCTGCTCACGCTTAGCACAGTAATCAGTAGATACAAACTGTATTATTAATATTTATAGTACAATACGGAAATTCTTATTTTGAAAACCCCCAAAATAGTAAAGTTAAATAAACTTAAACCATGAATAAAAATAACCATGAAATATTTCACATTTCCACGATGTAAAGTCAGGCACAATCTCAACTGCATCACCTGACTGCATGTCACTAATATTAGACACCTGAAAACAGAAAAAGTGCTACTTACAACAAAAACTTAACATTGAATCCCCCTTTTCTAAGTGTTGCCCACTTTTTCAATTCAAGCACATTTAGAAATTGTAATTCCTGCATTTAATTCCACTCGTTAAGATGCACTGCAATCGGACTCACGCATAGCTATCCTCATAACTGGATCGTGTACATTTTAACACATTACTCTAGTCCTAAATTTAATTTCCCTGGTTCTTATGATCCTTCACTTTGATGTTCAAATTCAACTGGTTGCTTTTGTTTGCAGCTTTCTTAGGTCTGGAGATTTGCCTCTTCTTGCTGTTCCCAAAGAAAGGGTAGGCAGATCGATCCAAATATAGATATTATCAATACTAAGCACATACTTGGATCAGATTTATACGACTGTCCTGGGATTGATACTTCACCTCTCCACCAATCTCCTCAAAGCGCTGCTTCTCTATGTAGTTAACACAGTCCTTCTGTCTCTCACTTGGCACCCTCGGCCACTCTCTTAAGTTTATGACAGTTTATGTGACTGACAGATACGTTTTAGCACCAATCCCTGCCTTGCCTTATCCTGCATCTTGCCTGCCAGGCAGAAGATAGGGCCAATCAGTGTACAAATGTCCTTAATAGAAGCTAAATATTGTTACAGACATTGTTACATTTAGATTTTTGTTACAATGCTGCCTTTTTTATTTGACACTCTTGGTTTTTGTTCTTAAACAGTTGTAAAAAAAATATTTCTATTTTTTCTTCTTCTTATACTTTTGAGGTTTGAATTGTAATTATTTATTGAATGAAAAAGTTCTATGATTTTAGGCACAAGAAATGTTTCTCTTATTGGAATGGGTACAATTCAAAATTTAACTGTATAAAAAAATAGAAATATTTCAGAACAAAAGCCAAGAGTCAAATAAAAAAGCTGAGGGTTCTCCATTTGGGCCCCGGTGCTATGGAATGCTCTGCCCCCTGAAATTCAATCTGCAATCTTAGTGGAACTGTTTAAATCTAGACTTAAAACAAACTTCTATTCTATAGCTTATGAAGGACCTATATTTCATGGTGACGATATTTGTGTGTTACAACATCCATTTTGTCCTGGTCATCCTGGATGGGTGATTACCTTACGTGCAGTCCCTTCTCTAGGTTTCTTCATTTTCCTCATGTTGAGGTTTTTGAGTTTTTTCTTGCCCTCATGTAAGTTTTAGATCAGGGATGGTGTAATAATAGTCTGTAGTTTGCAATAATCTGTGGTCTGTGCAGCCCTTTGAGACACTTTGTGATAAAGGGCTATACAAATAAACATAACTTGACTTGACATTATATTTACAAATAGGTGAAAATAATCAAGGTCAATTCAAGAGCTGTATTCTTGTCCACAATGTTTTTCTCGTCAATACTGGATGAGGTTGCAATGTTTCAACCAAAACCTTGAAACATGATGCCCCTGGGGCGGCAAAGGGTTTGGTTTTGGCAGTTTTCATAGAAGTATCCCTTGAAGAGGAGGACTTGCGCATTCTGTGGGACTCTCGTAAATCTGTGTACGCAGTTTGCTTGGGCGAACCCTTTGTGGATGACAGGTGAGGCACAGTCTCACCTGCCTCCCTGACTGCAGGTAGTCTCAATCATGTTGCACTTTAAGAAAAACCTGTAGCACATAGAAGGAAAATGAACCATGAATTGACCTTTTTTTTTGTAATGCACAGGATTAAGAGCAACATAATAGTTGACATTTAGCCAGCAAATCTATTTCCGTTCAGGCAACAAAACCTAGGAATAGTGTGACCTTTGTGTGCGTGTGTGTTTCCTTCATCGCTTACTCAGAAATGCTCGTGTGTGAATGCGTTGCCCTTTGGACGCACTGCTAGAAGAGAAATCTGGTGCTCAAATCAACCGGACACATATTTATACCAGTGACCAATGTTCCCTCTAATATTCCACGGGTCTGAGCGTTCACACAAAGTCGGTGAGCAGCGCTTGAAACAACAGTGAGCAACCATAATCCCAAGTGTGGCAAGATAATTAATTATCAAACATGTCCAAAACTTGACATCAAGTTACAATTTGCTGAGTTTCCAGCAATGCAAAATTATTTTTCTCTTTTAAATGAATAGACTCATGTACTATTGCAAAGGTTGTACGGCCTACAAACGTCGTTTGTTCTTACAATTCTTTCACAAGATATCCATTTCTTTTTTTTTTCCTGATATATTCTGTCGCATAATATTAACATTTTTGGGGGCTTATTTAGTCGGTTGTAAGCTACAGAACTGTACTTAATCACATTTTTTAGTGGAAGTACAATGTTGGCAACAAGATTCACTTGATATAATTGAAAATTATTTGAATGCAACACAAACTTTTTCTTCTTTTTTCTGTGTTTTTTTTTTTACTTTTTAAAAAATTGCTTTGAAAAAAATCTCATTGTGTTTATATTTTTCTGAGCTGTTTCTTTCTTTCTTTTTGTTCTCTATTTACATTTTTCCTAAATTTCTTTATTTTCTTTTTTTCTGGCTTTTTTCTACATTTTTCCTTCTATTTGCTCTTCCTTTTGTTTCTTTTTTTCTCAGCTTTTAACTACTTTTTCATTTTGGTATTTGTTTCTTTTCTGTTCTATTCCCCCCTTCCTTTAAGTCATTTTGTGCATAATTTTACATAATATTTGGTCATGTTGGGATTAAAGAAGCAAAAACAACCGGAAGAGCCTTTTAGGACCCGAAAGAGCCGGTTCCTTTTAGTGAGCTGAGCCGAAGAAGCCGGTTCCCCGACAAACTCTACTAACTTTACTCAACTTCGTTTTCCTTCGACTCGACTTCAAAATACCGCATTTAGGACACAACGTCAGGGGAACCCGTGTATTTTTACCTTCATGCACTGTAACTTTGACTTGAGTCGCTTCTTAATTAGTAATTTTGAGCCCTCATTTTTGTGCGCTGGCTAGATTTTCTTGTGAGAATGTGTGAGCAGTGCGCACGCGCGCAGCTTAGAGGGAACACTGCCAGTGACAGAGGTTTTGTAAGGTGAGGCACAGTCAGATTCACAAATAGATGAACCTACAGCTTATTCATGATTTGATTAGAGTGGATAGTTGTGAATTTTACACCTAGGCCTTCAACTCCAGTCTGAAATAGTGATGTGTCTTTCGCCAACGAACCAACTTCATGAGCCGCCTCTCGGAAGTGAAATTTCCCAATTTTATTTGAGGACTCTTGGTGAAAGAGAGCTGACATTGGCCATTCCCTCACGCCGGGCCGGATGTGGTTTGATATGTTGGTGCCGGCCATCCCCGCCGAGCGCAGATATTTTTTAGGCCAGCAGAGAAGGCCCTCATGCCCACCGCTGTTTGATTGTCAGAACGAGAAGGCATTATATACGCTGTAGCATAAAATATAAGTGTTATTGTCAAGTCAAGTCAAGTCAAGTCATTTATTTTTGTATAGCCCTAAATCACGAAGAGTCTCAAAGGGCTTCACAGATTGTTACACTATATTACACAGACTATTGTCAACCGACAAGAGGAGTAGGTTATTCGTATGCAATAGAGTAGAGGTGAGTTTTAAGTTTAGATTTAAACATTTCCACTGAGGTTGCAGATCGGATCTCAGGGGGAAGAGCATTCCACAGCACCGGTGCCCGGATGGTGAACGCTCTCGAACCAGCAGAAGACTTCTTTGCTCTCGGGATCACCAGAAGACCGGCACTCTCAGATCGCAGGCTTCGGACCGGGACATAGCGGCAGATCAGATCTGAAAGATAAGAGGGAGCAAGTCCATGTATGATTTTGTACAGTACTAAGAGAACTTTGAAGTCACATCTTTGGCTAACTGGGAGCCAATGCAGGTTAGCCAAAATCGGTGTTATGTGATCGTACTTTTTTGTCCTAGTTAAAAGCCTCGCTGCGGCATTTTGTACTAGCTGAAGAGACTTGATTCTGGACTTCGGGAGACCGGAAAGTAGTGCATTACAGTAGTCGAGACGGGAGGTAACAAATGCATGAATTATTGTTTCCGCATCAGACTGAGACAGTATTGAACGGATTTTAGCAATGTTGCGAAGATGGAAGAAGGCAGTTCTAGTAATTTGCTTTACATGCATCTCAAATGATAGATCAGGGTCAAATATGACACCTAAATTTTTAACTGAGTCACTCTGTGTGATGTGACATTTGTCAAGGTTCACAGCAGTTTTTGAGAAGAAGTCACGGCATTTAGAAGGACCAATGACTAACATTTCGGTCTTTTCAGGGTTAAGACGCAAGAAATTGAGTGACATCCACTCTTTTATCTCAGTGAGACAGGCCTCCAAATTTCCACAGTTTAGTGTGGAAGATTCCTCCAACGGAAGATATAGTTGAGTGTCGTCTGCGTAGCAGTGGAAGCTGATATTGTACTTGCGGATAATATCACCTAATGGAAGCATGTAAATGTTGAAAAGTAGGGGGCCGAGCACAGAACCCTGCGGAACACCGCAGGTAACATTAAAGGGCTCAGATGTCGTTTCACCATATTTCACACAGTGCGTCCTATCTGAGAGGTAGGATCTGAACCACGAGAGGACGGTTCCTGAGAGACCAATCCATTTTTCCAACCGTTCTAGTAGGATATTGTGGCGCACTGTGTCAAAAGCAGCACTAAGATCCAGCAGCAGCAAAAGTGATGAAGCGCCAGAATCCATTGACATTAGGAGATCATTTGTTACCTTGATCAGCGCTGTCTCAGTAGAGTGGTTAGCCCTGAATCCTGATTGCATCGATTCAAAAAGGTTGTTCTCAGATATGAAAGCATTCAGCTGCTGTGCCACTACTCTTTCGAGTACTTTAGAGAGGAAAGGTAGGTTTGACACAGGTCTGTAATTACTTAAGATTTCTGGATCAAGGTTGGGTCGTTTTAGTGTGGGTTTAATAACGGCGGACTTAAAAGCTGCTGGAACTACACCTGAGGAGAGTGATGTATTTATAATATTTAGAACTGAAGGCCCAATGACGCTAAAAAGACTTTTAATAAGTGAACCTGGGAGCGGGTCGAACTGGCAAGTTGTCGGTTTGGCCGCAGTCACCACTTGTTTGAGATCATCAAGTGACAGTTCACTAAAACCGGCCATTTTCCCTGGGCAGCCACCCTGTCGTGCATCTGTAAGTTTCAGTTCTTTAATATGAGTGGTACTAATAGTATCTTTAGCAATTTCTTCCTGTATGCATTGAATCTTTTTAGTGAAGAAGACCATTAAGTCCTGAGCAGAGTGTGTCGAACTATCAGCGGTGGTCTGTTGCCTTGTAAGCGATGCTACAGTGTCAAAAAGGGCTTTGGGGTTGTTCTTTTGAGACGCAATCACCTTCGAAAGGTAGGCCGATTTTGCAGAGGCAAGGGCCGCTTTATACTTTAACAAGCTATCACACCAGGTTTGATGGAAAACCTCAAGCTTGGTAGCGCGCCATTTTCTCTCCCATTTCCTGCATTCTTTTTTAAGGGTTCTAGTTTCATCAGTAAACCAAGGTGTGCGTCTTTTAGGACGTGATTTTAGTTTTAAGGGCGCTATGGTATCCATCACACTAGTCAGGGTGGTATTGAACTCATTCGTGAGTGAGTCAATCGAGCCAGTGTATTTAGGAAAGGACGCAACTGCTTCAGGAAGGAGTTCAAGGAGCTCAGAAACTGTGCCAGTGCTTATATTGCGTCCGCTAAATCCTTCAGCTTTTTTAACACTACATTTAGTTAGCACCTCAAATGTCACTAAATAATGATCGGAGATAACGGTAGTACACGGTAGCACCATAATGTTTGAGGTTAAAACTCCTCGAGTCAGAATCAAGTCTAGCGTGTTCCCATTTTTATGGGTTGGCAAATCAACTAGTTGAGTAAAACCAAATCCATCAAGTAAAGAACTAAACGCAATAGTGAGTGAACTGTGTGGGTCATTCATATGAATATTAAAGTCTCCCATAATTATAATTTTGTCTGCATAGGTTACTAGTTCAGACAAAAGTTCAGCGAATTCGTCTAAGAAAGTTGTGTATGGCCCAGGAGCACGATAGATAGTTATTACATCAATTGACAATTGAGGGGACCGCGTCACAAGAGCCTCAAACGTTTTGTAATTATTAGCGGTCCGTGGATTAAATTTAAGCGATTTTTCGGAGATTAGCGCAACACCACCACCCCTTTTCAGCGTGCGTGCTGTATGACTACTCTGGTAGTCTGGGGGAGAAGCATAATTAAGCGCTAAGTACTCATCCGGGCGTAACCACGTTTCACAAAGACCCATACAATTCAGTTTATAATCACGAATAATATTATCTACAAGTAAAGCTTTAGGGGCGAGGGATCTAACATTCAAAAGACCAAATTTTAGCTTTGCTGAATCATTTGACTTAGCTGAACTCTTTGTAGTCTTTGTCGAGATCTTCAAAAGCTCCCGGCGTTGTGGCCGTTCGTGAGCGCTGAGTTTAAAGCTTCGGTTGTCCGGCGAGGAATGAATGGTGGAATTAGTTACATCCTCGCGTCCATCCTCGTGTCCATCTTGCTGCTTAGACTTCACACGCTTCACACATCTACCTGCACGGCAGCCGCGTTTCCTTTCCGAACGGCGTCTCCGCCGTCGCCGCTTATTAAGAGGGATGGATGTCCACAACGAAGCCGGGTCTCTTTGAAGTTCGCTCGGTATATCATGAGCGGTATAAAAAGTGCCCGAAAAGTCGAAATTTAGACGCTCACCCAACCGAATAAGTTCGTCCCTACTGTAAGTGGTTTTAGCCACACATGTGTCCAAAAGTGAAAGCAAAAAAGACAAGAGAACAGCAATAAATAGAAGGTTAGCTGGAGAGCTACGAGCCGCAAGCATGTATCCATGCGCAGTCGCCATAGATAGCTTTTTGTCTTATTTACTTTGTCTTATAGCTTATTGTCTCCCTTACCCTATAAATGAAGTATACGCACTGCTCCTTTTTGTATCAAAGCATCAGTGGATATGTGATCCTCTATTATTAGAAAAAGTCTATGCAATAAAAAAGAAATTACTGGATGGCTTAAATGACTGTTTCTTAATACTATCACTAATTGTATTGTTTAGGGGTGAAGTGCTAAATCAAAATCATTAGTCTCAGTATCACCCTCTGCCATGAGGCAAGAGAGTTTCGTGCCTCACTCTACATCTGCTGACTCTCAGCACAGTAAAACATTACATACTAATTGTATTAACAATCTTTATAATATCATAGAAAAACTCACTGATTTTAAACAAGAAAAGTCCAAAAATAATAAAGTTAAACGAGAAAGTACTAACATGATGGGCGGCACAGCGGATGGGTGGTTAAAGCGCATCCCCACGATGCAGAGGCTCAGGGTTCAAGTCCAGCTGCCGCAGCCTCTCCCCGTTGCATGTTCTCCCCGTGCCTGTGTGGGTTTCCTCCCACATTCCCAAAAACATGCATATCAGGTTAATTGTATGGACCAAATTGTCCCCTAGGTGTGAATGAGCGAGTGAGTTGTCTTGTCTCTGTGTGCCCTGCGACAGGCTGGCAACCAGTTTAGGGTGTGGAGGTGGAGGTGTGTGCATACTTTAGTGTTCATATAACTATCTGAGGGTCTTTGACAGGATTTTTAACTTTTCAAAATGGTTTTCATGAGAAAACTGGGCGTGAACTAAGACCGCGTTCAAGTGTGATCAGAGGAGAACTCCTCGCTATGTCGACTTTTGTTGCCGTTATCCTCACAGCAGCACTCTACAGTCAGTTGAGACTTTAAAGGCTTTGCTGTGAGTCATAGAAACAAAAAATGCGAAGAGGACGTCTCCTTTGTTGCCGTCGTGTCGCTTTTGTGCTCAAGTGGCACAGCTGCGCACCGCGACTCCTTTTTCCTTTGGCAGCCTTCTGGTGACACTTGTTGCCGCGTTGCAATTGCAATCGCAGGAAATAATGAGCCGGAATAGCCGCCAAACAACGCAATCGTTTTTCGGCTTCTTAATGGAAGCTGCAGCCGATGATATGGAAAACATCTCGGATAGCGTTCATCTCAACGTCAGACTTTTTGTTTAATGTCAACCCCTTTGAGTGAAAATGTACTTTTGTTGCTTGAATCTTCTTTGGCGTTTTTGTTATTATGGAAATATTCAACTCGCGGAAAATGGAACGACATGTAAAATAAGCTGCAAAGTAAAGCTCCAGCAGGTCAAGAAAAAATACAGCAAACATTCTTGTATCACGATTTACTTTTCACTGTTTCGCTACTTGGCGGATTTCCATTTTGCATTTTGTTATGTGTTCTGATTGGCGAAACTGAATTGTCACCCCACCCCTTCTCTGCCTGTGTCTGCCTGTGCGTCAATAACGTTGTGGTCTAAATTGTACTTGTACAGTGCCATGAAAAAGTATTTGCCCCCTTCCTGATATCTGTATTTTTTTGCATATTTATCACCACCGACAAAGTTCTCAGGTCAGCAAAACCAATTTCAACACATTAACCCAACACATTATAAAATACAGTTTAAAAAAATTATTTCTATTAATTAAGGCAGAAAAAAATCTAGGCCTATCTGGCTCTATGTGAAAAAGAAACAACAAAAATAAATACAAAATGCAGTTTTGAAATGTTGATTCCATTTATAAAGGCACAAAAAATAAAACCTATTTGGCGCCATGTGAAAAGCTAATTGCCACTGAACATAATAGCTAGGCCACCTTGGGCAGAGATAATCGAAATTAAACTTTTACAATAATTAGTTATAATTCTTTCACAAGGTTGAGGAAGATTTGCCCCACTCGTTTGCAAAATTGTTTCAAATCTGCCATATTGAGAGTTTTCTAGCATAAACTGCCTGTTTAAGGTCACACCACAGCTTTTCAATTGGATTTAAATCGGGACTTGGCCACTCCAGACCCTTCATTTTTTTGGGAGGGATCCATTAAGACGTCTACTTGCTGGTGTGTTTCGGATCGTTGTCCTACTGAATGATCCAAGAGCGCTTGAGTTTGAGGGCACGCATTGATGTTCTCCTTCAAGATCTTCTGGTAAACACCAAAATTTATTATTCCATCCGCCATAGCAGGTTGTCCTGGTCCTGAGGCAACAAAGCAGCCCCAGACCATCACATGTTGGCATTATGTTCTTTTTGTCAAATGCTGTGCAATTTCAGCCAGATGTATTGGGCTACACACATTTCAAAAATTAAATTTTGACTCATCAGTCTACGGAACGTTTCTCCAAAATTCGTGAAGATAATTAAGTTTCTTTTTGGCAAATGTGTGATGACTCTGTGTTCTTTTGTGACAACAGTGGTTTTTGCCTGGGACCTCTACTATGGATGCCTTTTTTGGCTAGTGTTTTTCTTATAGTGGAGTTGTGAACTCTGTTCTAATTGAGGCCAGTGAGGCCTGCAGTTCCTGTGATGTTTTTGAGGTTCTTTTATCCCCTCCTGGATGTAGTAATCTTTGTTGGTCAACCAATCCTGGCAAAGTTTGCCAGTGCTCCCAGTTTTTTTAATATGTGGATAAAGGTTCCGACAGTGGGTTGCTGGAGCCCTACAGCCTTGAAAATGGCTTTGTGAAAGATTTCAACCCTTTTTTCTATTTTTTTCTGGAATTTCTTTGGATCATGGCATGTCAATTGGTTTGATGATTTAAAACATTTGTAAGTAATCAATATGGAAAAAAACACAGAAACCAGGAAGAAGGCAACACGTTTTTTTTTGTCACTGCTTAATGTTAATGTAGAAAACTGCAACAAAGATGCATTGTGACTTGTTTTTTTTTGTTGTTGCTGCTACATGTTATTGGACTTCTTCTCATTGCACTATTTTTACAATGCACTTTTCTTTTTTAATTAAAAACATTACACTATTATCATAACTCAGACCAGTCTCTAAGCACTACATCATAACTATTTTTTTGCCTATTTATTCTGACAGTCTTTGATGTCATAATTTGCCCATTGCCCTTACCTGTGCCCGCTCGTTTGGCTTCAGCTGCTGCTCGTTCCCTGATTGGTTCCCCTCCTATTTAAACTCAACACTCTCATTCACTCCTTGTCAGTCCATCAGCGAACCCCCGCACATGCAAGGCAAGCACTTTTTGACTCTGGCTCCCGTCTGTCCCATACTGTCCTGTATCCTGCTCGTCCGATCCTGGCTTTCTGATCGTCTCCGGCTACCTGACTCAATTCCTTCCTCCGACCACGCTCCGATCTCCCGTCCCAGCTGCCCGACTTTGTTTCCGTCCTCCGACCACGCTCCAATCTCCCGTTCCGGCTGTTTGACTCGTTCCCGTCCTCCGACCACGCTCCGATCTCGTGGGCTTCCTGCTTATCCTTCCCAGCGAGCACCGGATCGCTGGCGACTGTTTTCCGGCGCGTGACTTCTCCGCTTCCTTAATAAAGCTTGGTGTAAAATGTCACGCGTTTAGGTCAACTGTCTGTGCTGGTTCTGAAATTTGATTTCTTTCTCTTTATTACAGTTAACACAGGAATGCCATGTTTAATCTTGTAGCATACAATGTTTTCACAACATTGATATCAAATACAATAAAACAATTCAATTCAGAACAGCTCAACGAACCTACATGACATATGCACGAATCTTTTTGAATTTCCAGCTTTTCTTAAAGCCATCATATCAAGAATACATTTTGGACCCACAAAAGCACCCAAAGAGAGAGGACGCTTCTTTCTATTGCAACAAAGTTAGACTTCTCCACATGCTAAACAATAAAACTTGTGGAACAATAGTCTGTGGTTTGCAATAATCTGATCTGTGGTCTGTGCAGCCCTTTGAGACTCCTTTTGATTAAGGGCGTCACAAATAAACATGACTTGACTTGATATGTCTCGAAATGTCATGCTCTTCTCTCAGTCTCCTTTTCGTTATTTATCTTTTGATGACATTGTTAATTCTAATTTGTGTTAATAACTTCTCATGTAAGGCAGCACGGCGGTTGAGTAGTCAGCGCGTCGGCGGTACAAATCTGAAGTCATGAGATCGAACCTTCCTGTGCGGAGTTTGAATGTTCTCCCAGTGCTTGCAAGGGCTTCCTCTGAGCATTCCGGTTTCCTCCCACATTCCAAAAACATGCATGTCAGGTTAATTGGCCGGTCCAAATTGTCCCTAGGTGTGAACGAGCGAGTGAGTTGTCTGTCTCTGTGTGCCCTGCGGTTGGCTGGCAACCAGTTCAGGGTGTCCCCTGCCCACTGCCTAAAGATAGCTGGGATGGGCTTCAGAACCCATGCAACCCCTTTGAGAATAAGCAGTGCAGATCATGGATGGATGAAAGGAAATTCTCATGTCGGCATCCCAACTACTTGACATAGTTTAACTCCCTCTTCGCATCCCAATACTTTAGACTTCATTTTAACAAATGTTTAATCTAAAACTTGTGTCCAAAATGGTTGTGTTGCAAACAACTCTTAACACCTTATTTCCTTTGCAAATTGTGATTCCAGATTTTCCGTATCTCAATGCGTTTTCGGTTGGAGGGAAAAGAAGATTTAAAAGAACTAAACCTCTTTGAGCATTCACAGCACAGGCATGCTTGAATTGATTGAATAAAGGGAAAAAAACGGAGACTCTAGTCGCTCTTTTGGATATGCGTCAAAACAAGAGGATTTTCTGCCAGGAAAGGGGATTACATTTGCTACACAACACGTATGCAGGCCAAGTGCGCACACATGTTGATTATTCCAACAGGCGTGCCGTGTGCTTGTAAGAAGATGCCATGAGCAAAACACAATCGCAATCATCCTGAACAGCGTCAACATTCGTGTGTGTGTGTGTTTTGTGACACTATCCTGCAGTAATAATTTCCATCTGCATAATGCATCGGAAACGGAATGAAGAGAATGTCGTTTTATGACCTGTGGACAAAATGACTACATTCTGAATTTATTTTTGGGAAGTCGTGAATCAGCAAGCATGTTCATGAATTAAATCAAAGTATGGTTGTGTTCATTTCCCACAATATTAGCATGCTCTTGAATGCAACCTGAACAGCGTGTATTTGGCATTTCACACAACAGATTTTGTAGACGCGCTTGTTCACTCATCTTTTTATTGGTATAGTGTTGTGGAACAACAAAAACAAAAATCTTAAGTTTATTGGGCTTGGTTTTGATATCATCATTGCATCAAAAGGAAGTCAAATCCAAACTCCAATTCTTTTGATTTTTTTCCCAAGATGCTCAGTGATTTCCCATGTGTTTAGATGCCGCATTCTCATAACATTGTGTGTCAAATATAAATTCGATGGCAAAAGCCGTTTTTTCCCCCATATAGGCAGTACACACTTTGACCACTTTGCTTTCAGCTCAAAATGAGATCACAGGGCTCGGGTGGCGATACTGGCCATGTTAGTATCGATCCGGTCCATGTATTTACTTGGTTAGTATCGATTGATAGAGATCCAATACAAATTTTTCTGCTCTGAAATATAACGATCATTTACATTTTTCATTTATTGTAAAGGTCGACAGATTATTTGAGCGGGCAGATTATTGGCACCGATATTTGTGAATTCGACAGAATGGTATCTGCATTTTAATTCATTTGGGATGATTATTTAGGCTCAGATCCAGCTGAGCCTCTTTTACCTCCCTCTGTCTCAGCTACTACCGCCTTCTGATTGGATAAGCGACAGGGCAGAGCCACTGAAGCAAGAAGACGTTAGAGAGGAGTAAACAGCGGCAGAACTGCTATCTCCCCAGTACTGACATGCTTGTGAAATTTTAAAAAGCCCGTGGTAGAAAAGCATGCGTGTGATCAAAAGATAGCATAAAAAGTGTAGTTAACTTGTTTTCGGGAAGCACGTTCAGGTAGAGACTGATATATCAGCTTGTATCATAACATTCAAGCGTGTGTGTTTATAATTGAGAGAGAGCATTAAAAAAAAAATCACGCTTTAGTGGAAGGCTGAGCGATTAGTTTGTCAAATTAGCTCTTAAACAGTGCTACAATCAATTCACTCAATTCACAAACTCTGTTGAAATTTTGAAGCACTTTTTGTTTATTTATGTCACATGATGGTTGTATTGAAGTTTTTATAACCTTATTATAAAATAATCAGGGATCTAATTCAAGTTTTTATGTGCCTTTATAAGAGTTGCTAAGCTAAATTGTATTTCCTGCGCTGTTAGTTTTTGGTTTAAGTGAAAGATTAGTCATGTTGATCGAGTTTAAATTGTAATTTATTCACTGTAAAAGATTTCAGGGAGCTATTACAGTTTTATTAGGATTGATAACAAATATTCTTAATTTCCTTTTAAATAAAAGTTTCTGACGCCAATTTGTAGGAATTTACAGCAGATTAATATTGTCTCCAAATATCGGTTATCGGCCTCTTAATACTAACAATCGAGATTGGCCATGAAAAACCTATATTGGTCAATCCTTAATTTATTGAATATAATATATCGGTATTGTATCGGTATTGATGGATGCTGTCATGTATTTAATTGGATTGTATTGATAACAAAAGTGCCAGTATCGCCCACGCCTACAGTACATTTATTCGATTCCTATTCATTAAATAAAGAGTAATGACAGAAGTAAATAAAATGTGGGACAATACACCACTAGCACACTATACTACATTGAGAAATCATTTGCATTCAAGGAATAGACGCCATTGTTGCATTGCACCACTCGCAACCTCAAAGCATTCAAGTCGCTTCCCGCCTTCGTGTAAGGGAACTGCAAGGAAATTAGCCGAGTTGTTAACTCGCAGCGCTAATGAAGCTGAGCCAAAGCTCCGCACACTCGACTGGCTGCCGGTTCAAAGGGCTAACGAGCTAATTTAGCGCCACGCCCCGAATCATTTTTGCAAAAAATAAACAATCTTTTTTTTTTTTCTTTTAACCTTTCCAAGACTTTTTAATTTTTCCCTTTAAGTTCGTCCAGCGTGCACGTTTGTTAAATAGCAGCAGGTCAGCAAATTCTTTCAGAACTAATTAGCCGCGGAATATTGTTTGCGTTTAATCTCAGCTGGCCCGACCTCAGCAAAGACGGGGAAAAATATCATAAAAGCAATCAAGCGTCTTCTGTTTGCTTTTTTAGTGCTAATGAAGAAACACAGACGCTGTTTTGTTGCCACTCGCTAGTTCAAAGTGTTAATTGTGAGGCGAGCAAAAACTCCTTGAGATGCCATTCTCTCATCGGTCACGCGTAAAAATAAACCCGTTATTGGATGACTTCATATCGACAGTAAAAAAAAAATAAAAAAATAAAAATCTTTGAAGTATTAGTTTTGAAAGTGAAACTTTGTAGTCAATGCCACAGAGTTGCAGCAGAGGCGTGTTCAGGAGAGTGATCAGACATGTAGTCTCTTGATAATCGCTTGCCGCGCACTGCTGAACGTTTTGTAATCGCTCACTGTGATTGCCTTACTGATCCAAAATGGCCGACGACAGTACAATGGATTTCGTTCTACAGGTTGCTTTGAGCGAGTTGGCTGATATGAGCGACAGTTCGCATATTGACACAGTTAAGGTTATCCTAAACGCAGTGGAAGGGTCATACCTGTCTTGCATTGTTCACAAACATTACCAGGCAATGTAAGACGATATATTACATCGCCAACAGCACTCGTCAGGGTGAGATCCTCCATCTTCTGCACTGTCGACGCCATGTTGGAAATCAAAGTAAGCGGTCTTTCTCCCGTGATTACTCGGGCACGCGAGCGCTCAATAATCACTGGCCGTTCAGAAGCTAGCGATAGCTCGCGATAGCAATCACTCACTCTCCTGAACACGCCTCAGGTATTAGTGGCTAAACTAAGATTTACTCATTCACGACCAAAGACGGATTTCCCCGCCTACGCTCATAACATGTTTTTAATTGATTGCTCGGAAAAATGTGCCAATTTTAAAGTACAATTCAGTTCAAAACTGGTGTATTTATAAATGAGAATAATCACACTTAAAATAAGCAACATATAATTTTGGTCTTCTTAAAAACACCTTCGGCCAGCAGGGCGGTTAGCACGCAGCCCCACGGTGCGGAGGTTCAGGGTTCAAGTCCAGCTACAACAGCCTCCCTGTGAAGTTTGCAAGTTCTCCCCATGTTGTGTTGAATGTGGCCAAAAAACTGACTAGATGCACAAGAAAGGTTAGATAGTGCAAGTGACAAATACGTGTTCAAATTATTTTTCTCATCCAGGCAGCCCAAACTCCACCTTGACATCGGGCCGGCCATTCGGGAAATCACCCGTTCTTCTTGACGAGTCACTGCAGCATTGTTTGCAGTTACTTGTCAGATTCAGAAAATTACAAAATATTTGTTAAATGTTAATACATGTGACATTATAATGAAAATGTATAAAAGTATGGCGTTTTTTTTTTATCTTCATAAGACTGAAGCAAATATTTGACTTGGGGATTAGAATTGTTACACCTTGGAGTAAGAGATTATGTTTTTTTTTTAAGGGTGAGAGTCTGCATCAGAATACACAAGCATGTGAGTGTTGAAGAATGTTTAGCTTTCAGTAATTGAAAACATAGACAGCTCGATGTATTTCAGGGCCCCTTGAGTTAGGGTCCGGTGAAGTGGGGCCACATCATGTTTTGTAATAGATAAAAAAAATTCTACTATTATCAAATAATATATACACTGAATCTCAAATACTAAATTTAAAGCACACTACAGGCAGAGCTCTCTTTATGCGAGCTAATCAATCCATCCATTATCTGCACCGCTTATCCTGAGTAGGGTCGCAGGGATAGAGGCGCCCATCCCAGGTATCCCGACAAATTCGGAATCGCAAGTGTTTTGTTTTTATCCCGCAAGCATGGTCATTATGGCTGCATTTGCTAGTGACTAACAGTGTGTAATATTTGACCACTAGATGGCACTGTATTGTCTGATGTGAATGAAAACCTGTACCAAATGATCACAGCATAGCAGCAAGATGCCGGACAACCATAGCGGTGACCTAAATAGAGATGCCAACATGTAAAAGAAATACAAGCTTCTCAACCTATGGTTTTTTATGAAAACAAACCATTGGTATAATAGTTTAGGTATTTTTGCCTTGTATTGAAATCAATGTGTTTTTTTTTTACCTAATGAAAGTTTTAGACCAATAAGAAGCATTCAATACAACACAGTCCCTTTAAAGAAACATTTTAAGTAAGATGACCAAAAATGATTGTGGAAGGGAAAACTAATTAGGCACTTTTATGTTTGGACTTTAAAGCTCAACTGATTATAAATGAAAAATCAACTTTATTCAATCCAGAGAGATTTGAGATAATTAAAGTTGTGTTGTGCGGTCCCTTCTCAAGGTTTCTTCATTTTCCTCATGTTAAGGTTTTTGAGTTTTTCCTTGCCCTCATGTTGTTTCCAGATCAGGGGATGGTGTAATAATAGTCTGAAATAATAGTCTGTGCAATAACCTGTGCAGCCCTTTGAGACTCTTTGTGATTAAGGGCTATATAAATAAAAATGACTTGACTTGACTTTAGCCAAAAAGTGAAAACAGTTATCTGGAGCCAGCAGCACTTTATTGCAATGACACATTCAATAATGTCACAATAATGATGAACAGACTTAATGATGTCACAATCCGTAGTTTACAGCTAAAACTGAGCTAAACGACCACAATTGTCTTGCATTCTTTTTAATCATTTAAATTCTCTGTACATTTCAAGTCCCTCACGCACAATACTATACAAAGAATTCAGAGAAATTGAAGTGTTTGGAAGGTGAAATGGATGCATGACGCATAAATTGGCAACAAAGAAAAATCTGTTCCTAAAGGATAAAAAAGTATGAGAATAAAATAAACAGGCCATAGATGGAGAGTGGTACATCAGACACATACAAAGCCCATTAAATACATCATGATGAAGGGAGTTATTGAAAAGCCAACTGTCCGTTCACTGTGCAGTAAAAAATAAATACATTTGAAATTGGTTTGTATATTTTTTGCTATCTTATGAAAGAAATTTAAAAGCATCGAAGGATTTTATTCCATGACATTTTAAAGAATTTGTGATAAATCACTGGTTCTCTTTAAATTAAAATGAATATAAATGCCCAAGAAAATGGAAAAGAATTGTCATTACAGTTTTTAAGGAAATACAAGTGACTTTATATTTCATTTCCATATCACTTAACAAATGAAGGTGTATACCTATTTCCATCACGTCTTTAACTTGCTAAATATGCATTTAATTTGGCAACAACTCCATTAGGTTCCAGAGTTTTCGTAAATAAGCAGTGCTCCTTGATCCCCTTGAACGTTCATCTTAGATCCTCCACAACGAGGTTTTCTTTTGGTCTAAGCAAGTCCGTAATTTTATTACGTTAAATTCCAGTGTTGGGAAGAGTTAGCGCTAGCTAGTACAAAGTGCAAAGAGTGGTTTTGATCTTCCTGTCGTCTTCTACCTGCCAAATATGCTGTCGTACTCCAGTAAGATGAGCTCCACGATCTGGTTCTGGTAGACCATGTGGACTGCCATGTTCCACGTTTCTATCTCGGGCCTCAGCAGGGTGGGACCAAACACGATGGCCACACTCTGGTTGGTCATGCGGTTTTCGTCACCATGCTCAATCACCCTGAAAACGCAACAAGGATAATGCATGAGGTTGAGTGGGATTTAAAACTTTCTTAGACAGGGCTTTTACACCTTTTCTATAGCCAAATTCAAGCACTTTTTAACACTCGTTTCATGCATTTTCTTTTAGGATGCATGTCAGTGTAGATCAGAGTATTTGAACGTGAAACTAAAAGTGTGATAACCAGAAATGAATATCTTTTTTACTTCCAACCACTTCAAATATCCAATGGCATCAGACTTATCCATACACATATACTTTTTCATTTTATTGTATATATCGTTGTGGATAAGAACAACATGTGTGTTATTCTTTTTGGGCAATATGTAATTTAGATTTTCAGTTGCAGGAAATTCTTCCGATTACAATTTAACCTTAACCTGTCCTCTTAGGCGGACCTGTAGGGCTGATACCGCTTCATAGGACAATGCCATACAAACTAATGCCAGCTGCCGTTAAGCAATGCAATTGCAAAGCGTAGCCATTAGAGAGCAGTGTCGGGTTCATCTTTGAGCAGACTTATTGTAAAACATGGCAATGATTTCCACCATTTACAAGAACGTAACCCAAAATTTCTAGCATATTCTAATCTCTGAAAACACATTTCAAGTCAAGCATTTACAAGGAATCCAGCGACTAAATGAACCCTGATCAGAGGAAATAGCTCAGAATTAAAAAAAAAAAAAAAAATCTGAATTCAGATTGTTTTTTTTTCACAGGTTCAGAAACAAAAGAGCCTATCAATATTACAGAGCAAATTGCATTTTTTCATTCATAGCAAATTGCTTTCTCTTTTCATACTTGCGGAGGTGTTTGAAGAGAGCCTGCATGGTGTCGTGGTTAGGCGCAGGTAACTGTTGGACAAGTTCTTTAATGGCGTGGACCCTCTGCTTGTAGTCTGGCATCTCTGCAAGCCGCCGGCACCGAAAATAGTTTAAACAAGATCAGTGACTTCAGTGCCAGGTTTAAAACAAAAGCATTACATCTGGTTTACAATAAAACCAAATGTTGTAAATACGATAGCATGGAATCTTTTTGGCCTCTGAATAAAATGATAAATTCAAGTGAAGCTTTTAGGAAATTAACTTCAATGCAAGGGATTTTTTTTAATAAAACAAACCCATATTTCTCAAGGCACGTAGAGGCCTCAATTACAATCAGGGAAAACTCTCCAAGCCAGGGGTTTCAATCCTTTTTCAAGCAGAGATCCAAGCATTTCTAAAATACCAACGTAGCTGGATGGCTTGCTAAATACCTAAAAAAAGTAGCTTGATAAATACCTAGAAAGGTCAACATGTTAAAAAAGTAAATAAAAGGGAGCCAGATAGCTTGCTAAAGGAGTCAAAACCCAACTAAGCAAGCTAGCGAGAAAGAAAGCCAACGTTAGGCTTGATAACTTGAAAAAGGTCAAATGTCAGGAAGACAACATGCAAAAAGTGTGAAAAATTAGCTCGATAGCTTGCTAAATATCGAGAAGGGTAGGAGGATAGCCACTTTTTGCTCATTTGCTTTATAAAACCCATTTCCGATTTCATGTAAAATAAATCAATATGTAAATGTGAACGGTCTTCATTTAAAAAGATGACTAAAAACCTATGTTCAATACATGAATAGATTTTCATTCCATTCTCTTTAATAATTGCTTAAAAATACTTATCAATATTTGAAAAGATTTTGTTTTGTCCGTGAAGCCCATAAACTTTTCTAAAATAACAATTTATCATGTTATTACTCAGTTATTACTGGGTTTATTTATAAAATATAGGGTTAAATGGACACAGGCAACTACTTAAAGCATAATTTTACAAGAAAATCACAATGACCGAGCAGTGGTGAGCTATTTTTAGAACAGGTCTGCGGGAACCTCAGCTGTCCTTAGGGGGCACCCTGGTGCCCGCGGGCACCACGTTCAAGATCCTTGGTCTAAGCATTAGTTGATAATACAAAAAATACAGATGAAAATATTAATTGTAGCGAAAAGGTATTCTTTCAAGCGACAGTGTGTAATATTTAGTGCCTCAAAGTGGTTTATTCCATAAAAAAATAAATAAAACAGCAACATTCCTGTTGCATCCAATGTTATACGATTGTGGTCGGCAATATTTACGACTGATTGATCATTGCCGAAATACAGTAATAAACTACCGTAAAACTCAGTGAGTAACACACACCAAAGTAGTTCTTTCGGTAAAAAAAAAAAAGCACGTTATACACAAGTAAATATAGTGTATACTTATATACACACTACAGCGAAGACAACTTACTAGTATGACGTGTAACACAATTAATCCTTATATGTTTGCACATAACTATGCATGTGCAGTTTCTATCAACTGGGATATTTCGATTCCACAATGCACTGTAAACTCTTAGTACAGAGACAAATCATACAAGCAAACTCTGGGTCTATGTGTCTCACATTTCCTGGTGGTTTTCTTCAGGATATTTTGATTTTATTTTCTGCTACAGTTGTATACATCCCTATATAGTGTTTGCCAGTTGTGTCCATCTATATACTGTACAGTGTATAGATGGACACAACTACGAGGACAACTTGTAAACAGACAATACGGAAAATAGAGCACACTTTTGGAGTGAGAGCAAACAAGCATGGCACTTTGATTGATTTTGGCGATTGACATGAATGAAAATCATCCTTTATTTAAAGTAAAGTATTAAAGCTGGAATTTATGTTTGTTTTGTTAAAGATGTCGCTCGTGCATGCCTCTCTGATCGGGTTGCTCGGAAAATGTATACGGGGCTGTTCGTTTGTAACTTGTCATGTTAAAAATTTACAGTGCTCAAATTGCTCCAAAATCCAAATTCTGATCCCAGTCTGACTATTTCCTGCACGTGCGGGCGTACTGTATGTAGTTAGAAAAATCAAACAAGGAGAGATGCTGCTTCCTATCTGCCAATCAGTGCCCAGTTAACAGATGGGAGTTTTCTGATTGGTTTGAGTGTGCTGGGGCTCGTAAGGTGACGTTAGAAAAAAATTGCAATGCTGTAAAACTGTAAAAAGCTGGTTCAAAATATAATGCAAGTGAACCGTGAACAACTGAAAATAAATTATGTTGAGTTTTATTTTATCTTTTTGTATTTTATTTTAAATCACTATGCAATTATGCGAACGGCTCGCTACAACGGGTCAGGTGCGATCGACATTTCGTTCTGTGTACATTGTTACACAGAATGACAATACAAGGAAATTATTATTATTATTATTATTATTATTATCTATTTACTGGGATGCTTACATGTACACAAACTTATTTTTACAAGAAAAAAAAGTAAAACACACAAAAAAAAAGTCCAGCAAAAAAAATAAATAGATAAGAAGATAGCGCATCTTGGTATATACCATAATTTCATGGTGTGTAGACATACAATCTATACTGTCTGGGGAAGAACACTCACTTATGGCGCTGACAAAGTCTTGGAAAAGAGTGTAGGTGAAAAGTGGCTCAGGCAGCTCCCTGAAAAACATCTTCAAGGCTCCAGTGGTCACGTGGATGTCCTCCCACTTGCCATCAGACATGCTCACCTTCTCATCTGCGTGCCGCCAAGGCAACAAACAGAAATAAATAAATAGCAGGACGCACAAAAACACGGGGGACTCACCATGATTGACAGCAAAGCGCAGCTTCTGGATGAGGGCCAAGTTCCCACTAACTCTATAGAGGCCGTCGATGTGCAGACCTACGGCAGAAATCGACAGGCAGAGGCGAGATAAAATACAGGAAAAAGGCTTGCAGGGCGTGTCGTCAGGCAGGTGGCACTGTGGGACGCACCGTTGCTTTCCACGTGCTTAATGCACATCTTGACAAAGGAGGGCACCGTGCTGTTCTCCCTCTGGCACAAGCTGAGCAGGCTGCTTCCAAACACCTGATCTGTGCACACAAACACAGTCTGGATAAGAAATGTTTGACTCAAGTTTAGTCAAAAATTCTCTTATAAAACTTTCCTAGTTTATGTCATGTAAATCAACAACCTCTGACACCATTCTCCAACCAAACCCATTGACAAAATAACGTAAGTACAATACTATAAATTGCACCCTCGAAAAATAGTCTTCTCTCATATAAAGGTGCATTGGAAAATAAAGCACATGGAATTACAACTAAGGTAAGAGCTACCATATGTATCCGTGTATAATAGTTTCACATTTTATACACTATAGCATATATTAGTATATTGATCAGTCGAAAAATGTCACTAACCAAAATCACTAATCCTTGCATGCAACGGGATATGAACCCAGGTTGCGGCAATGAGAGGACCAAAACTTAACCACTAGTTCACTACTGATAAAGATGACATACAAAAAGGCATTCAATTTTATTTCATTATCACACTACTTTTAATCACGGTGCCAGAAACGAATGCTAGAGAATGGACAAAACAGAAAGTGGTCCTGATATAGATATAAACGCAAATAAGCCACAAGGGAAACAACTCTTTGGTTTATCTGATGATTAATTGGACTTTAAATCCCTTTAGGATGACTTTCTATTTAATTCATTTCTGGTACAGTAAGCAAAAACATCTTAATAATGAAAAAAATCCAATGCCTTTTCATATGTATCTGCATCACTAGTGGTTAAGTGTTGGCATTTTCACCGCCACTACCCAGGTAGATTGTTAAATTGCTGTTAACGTTACTGCTTCTTGCAGCCAAGTGGCTGATTCCTTTGTTTTACAAAATTGGTTTCAAACTCTTGTAGAGAAGGGCCAAATTGTGACATGGTTTTGTGATATTCTTCCTTTGACACACCTCTTTTGAATGGCTGTTGGGCGCCTGCATGGCTAGCTATAAAGATGATCATTTGAATCTGATTTGTTGTTCAGAGCTTCTTGATACAACTTTTGTGTTCCTACTTAATGTAGACGAACCAACCAAATTAAAATTTTCATTAAAATGTATTTTGAAATGTGTTGAAGGACAGTAGATTTTTATTTTCTTTGTCTTTGGCACGTTTGTTGAATTGCAGGTAATTAGAATGTTGGTAGAATCAGAGGGTGGAAATAAACTGCTTCTCGAGAAGTTTTTAATTGGCACAAAATTCTGGATACCATTGGATGAAGACAAAGGTTACATTCTTGCAATCGCGTACAAATAACATTTAAAGCAAGTTTTGATACCTTTTCTTCGGGGTTGCAAAACATTTGTTGATGTTCTCGGTTGTTTTTCATCATTTGATCAATATCCTCCTATCAGACATTTTGTCAGCCCAGTGCCGCAATGGTCTTACGAACGTTGGACTTGTTAAAATGAGGCACTCTCGCGGATAGCCCAATATGAAACAATGGCTAAAACTGCTACACTTTTTTTGTATGGTACCGTCTTCAATCACTATGTAACAGGAGCTGGTAAAAAGAAGCACATAACTAAGATCGCGACGTCCTTTAATTGCTCGCTGTATAGTTGGAAAAATGTCTGGCTTTGGCAAGGTCAACAAAGGCGACAGTACCTTTAATATATCCCTTGTCCCGGACTGCCTGCATGGTGGGCCGCCGCGTCAGAAACTTTTTCAGCTTGTGTTTGGTCTTCTTGTTGTCAGCACCATCCACACTGCTTGCCGTCTTGACGGCTGTACCGGAAGCAGAGACCGGAATCAAATAAAAGATCTCTGTTACCACGATGATGCAGCAAGACCACATGCTGATAAGATAATGTCAGACAGTCAAATACATTTTGTCTCCTACGATCATTTGGTGCCAATGTCATCTAACAATGTGGTGATGGGATGCAGTATTACAATGTGAATACGAATGGGCTTCATGAATGACAAAAAGGAGACGGATCCAATTCGTAGCAATTTCTTTAGGCCTTCCGAATGAAAGTAGCGTTACAAATCCAAGTCAACCTACCTTTCTTGGAGTCTCTGCGTTCCTTCTCTTTGTCTTGCTTCTCTGATCCGGGCGACTCAGGCATGTCATCTTCTATGGCGTCATCAGACTCACATGCCTGAAAAGCCCCCCAAAAGTACGCAGTCATCTCTAACAATCTTGAAATTTGTTGCTTCACTTAGACAATGTTGCTCCTTTGAGAGCCAGGGGCTTTAACTTTTATGTTAATGGAATGGAAAGGCAAGGTGTTCATTTATGATAACATTCATTTGATAAGTCTTATATTGTAGAGTTTAAAAATTAATGTGTTTTTCCTTACGTTTGTCTTATAATAATAATTTCCTTTGTATTGTCATTCTTTGTAACAATGTACACAGAACGAAATGTCGATACACCTGACCCGTTGTAGCGAGCCGATGCAGCCGCAGCCAACAGAGGGCGCCGCCATTTTACCAATGTTATAAGTCTTAGGTATGACTCGGCCGAGGCGCGAACCAGCGACCTCCCAGTCTCAAAGCGGGCGCCCTACCATCTAGGCTACTGAGAATGGTATATCTTGGTAAACTTAATACATAAAATGAAACGACTAAAATGCAGTGTTCTGCAGCGGTTATTTCTGTATACCCTTTTGTCAACTAAAATAAAAGCCGACCGATTTATTTTATTTTACCTTTTGGCGATTAGTAGTTTTTTTTTATCCTTTACTACCGGCTTTGAATTATCTTACCGTTTATCATAGTTTTCTGCAACTTGGAGGTTTCTCTACAACGGTTTTAAATATATTCCCCTGTTTGAATCCTCTCAAATGCCAAGAATGCCCAACACATCTGAAGTTGAGTATACAAGATTGAGTAAATGCATTTGTGGTATGGCCCTTACCGGACTGTTTATGGTGTCTCTTAGCGCCCGGTACCACTCGTTGATGAGTGTGTCATTGTCCGACTGGATCAGGAAATCTGTACCCTGTCGAGTCTTCAGCTGAGTAGGAGACATTAGAAATATGCTATACGTCAAGAATTGGAACTTAGTTTTTATTCATTGCTGACATAAGTATTTAATCAAGGCCTAAGCCCTGCCGACTGGCCGAGAGAGAGAGAAAAAGAGAGAGAGAAAGAGAGACAGGGAGACAGACACATAGAGAGACAGATAGAGACATAGAGAGACACAGAGAGAGGACACATTTTCAGTGAGATGCGGGAGATTGTAGAGCAGGTGTCCGCTCACAATGAAGTATGAAAGACGCTATGATATAAATCTGCATGGGGACTCTCAAGTCAAGGGGTGTTGGCTGATCGGCTACTAGCATGATACACAAGGTGTGTTTTGCAAGCTGTCTTTTTATTTCCCGTATCTAGCCTAAAATGCTTCCAAATTTTAGAAGTTTTGGTATGCGTACTTGATGATGACGCCACCATTTTTGTCCGTTTATGTTACCGCTCGAGACAGTGCATATGTGACTCTCAGCAGAGATTATATTTATGTAGAGAAGATGCCTCAGCTTGTTGGAAAAACGAATTTGCTGGCAATGTATTCTGTTGTTGACTATTTCTATAAATGATTTTTGTCGACATCGTCGACTAATTGTTGCCGCCCTTTCGATCATTCTTGGCCAAGACAAATACCAAAAATATGAGAAAAATTCTCGTGTGGGAATGGCTGAATTGTACAGTACCTCCATTGAAACGTGACAGTGGATTAGAAACTATAAAGGTCTCCCTTACTGACATGTTTTTTCCTTGTAGACATTTTCAAATAAGGGCAGATATAAAATCCGATAATTCAATTTAATAGAAAAGCATTGTCATATTTATATCTAGTTTAAAGGTAAAAATATTCACCTCTATAACGTGTTTCTTGCTTGATTTGTCTCTGGAAGCCCAGTCCACTGAACCGCCCTTGAGGTCCACTGTGAACTCAGGTTTTGACTGACTGCCGCCAAACTGCATGCATGCAAAACAAGATTGCAGGCAATCACTGACAGGAAAAATATGTCATTGATCAAGTTGAAGGTTTGATTGACGTACCCAGCTGGTGCCACCCCCTTGGCCTTTGTCAAAGAGCAGTGTGGAGCCTTGTAATACTGACCAAGAAGAAGTCCAATTCTTCCTGCAAAGAATAGGCCACAAGCCACTCTTCAAAACCACAGAATAAGAAAATATTTTCCCCCAAAGTTGTACTCACCTAACTTTCTTGCCATTTTCTGTGATCTTTGTCACATTAAGCACGCCACATTTCTCTGATGGCTGAATTCAAGCGAACAACAACATAAAAAAAGTATGAAACACAACTGCCAAGTGACTTAGACATGCTTCACAAAAACAAACATTGATCATCACAGCATGAAGGCTGCATTAAAACAACGCCGACAACAGCATCACCAGCACCCACACAAAGCACTGCAAATAAAAGCTTTGCTATTTAACCTTTATTCAGTAGAGGGTCCAAAGCATAACACACATTTATGCACTAGCGGGCAAATTAAAAAAGCAAGCTCACTTAATCAAAGAAATGTTCAACTTGTGTCCTTAAAAACTAAAATGCGCTAAGAATTATACCGACAATTCACCATTACTTGTAATGCACTATGAGTCACTCTAATTCACGCCACTAAGATTCAATACGTTTTTTTTTTTTTCAAATTCAGGGGGTTGGAATAAACCCAAATTGAGTTAATTAGAGTCAAACTCTTCAGAAAATGTGTGTAAATTCTACTCGTCTCCGACTCTCCTTGAAATAATTTACACCTACTCTTTATTATTTTACTTGATTTATGACATGAATCATTCTAGTCAACTTCAGATTTATTCAATTTGCATAACGATTTACTCAAATCATAAAACAACGTACGATCTGATTTGATTCCCTCCAGATATGTTTCAATTATTTCCACATAAGAATAAATTCAATTGAGCATGAGTACATTTACTCAAAATCTTATTACAGATATGTATGAGTCACTGTATACAATTTACTCCAATTGTCAATATAATTAACTCTAACTAGGATATACAATTAATCATTATAAAATAATCTGTAAATAAAAATGTAAATAACCAGTTGATTTCCTCAATACAGTCTCTTTACGACGATTATGATATATTTTGTTCCAGAATTCTTTAATTTGTTGCATTTAGGATCATAAATGATTCACAGTATTTTATTTATATATATATATATATATATATATATATATATACACACACACACAGTATAATATAGACTATACTACATCCAATTCCGATTCAGATACCCTGATTGTTATTCTGGTAGACGTAAAGAATGAAATGTCAAACTGAGATAATTCTATTTTATTAAGAAGAGATTATTTCGTAAAGTTTACTATATATTTAAACTCACTCGCACTGTTATTACAGCTTTGTTTTGTTTTCTTAAATAATAATTTCTATTTTCTCCAGAGGATAGATACAATTTTTCTACCAAAGCTAGAGTTTGATTTATTACATAGACTTATTGGTTGTCCTTTCATATGTCACAATCAAGCACAAACAGTAAATACGTAAAGTAAAAGGTTCTAAGCCGAAATAAAGTACTCCTCAAGCAACACAAAAGGCCTTCTAACAAGGTTTTCACAAGGGTTTTTCAATGCTAAATGATTACTGCATGACTTACACAACCCATGTGAAAACCTGCTTGAAGTGCACAACACGGTGGCTATAATAAGGGAAAGGGGGCTCATACTAACAGAAACGGGGCGTTTAGGAGAAGAGGGGCAGGAGTCAGAGTTGGGTGTGGGGGACTCGGGGCTCAGAAATGTGTCCTAGTGAGGGGAAGACAGGGTAGTCACATGGGTTAGTAAAAACCATCAAAACCAGAACCACCATGCCACAAATAGGATGCAATGGGTTAATGTTCGCAGGGTTAGGAGTTTAAACATCCGACTAAGTTTTATTATTTTATATATATATATATATATATATATATATATATATATATATATATATATATATATATATATATATATATATATATATATATATAAATATTAATAATACTAAAGCAAAACTTCTTTGCAAGCTTAAAAAATTGTGAAGGTCGGCCTATTATTTCAAAGTCTTGAATGAAAACTGAATTCAGAAATAGGGTAGAATTAGCACAACTTTATAAACCTGCACGGCTCGGTGATAGACAGGGCTTAAAAGACCGGTTAATTTTATTTACTGGTTTATCACCGTTTCTATCCTGCCTTATGTAGTTGCCTTTGCTCTCAGTGTGTTTTCTTCATGTGTCTTCGAATGACTAATGTAACACAAATATACACCATTTGATTTTAAGCAGTCATAGTCAAGGGGGTTATCATCATGCAGGGTTATTGGTCATTCAGGAAACAAGAGACACAGCCGTGTTAACTCATGCGCATGCTGATATAAAATGACGGATTGCTTGTACAGATGCAGGCGGGTTGTGTGTCCCCGGAAGGCTGAGTTTTTTGTTTGTTCTACACAGCAACTAAAATACAACAGAATCATTTGCATAAGAAAATGATTGAGCTACACCGCCCACAATTAATGCAACAAATGGAACATATTGCTCAGTTTGGAGTCATCTACAAACTAATCGGCACACATTTGAGGACTTTCATATATGAAAAGGGACAAACCTTGTTATTGGGTTCTTGGACGAAAGCGCTGTGCCTTATCTTGGTCAGGACGATGGGCTCCACAAGCTTCCTGTCTAGACTTCGAGTCTTGGTGTGATCTATGAGGTGCTGTGGCGGGATATGGTTGTACTAAAGACACAGAGCATGTGTTTTAGTAGACCCTTTGTGCAAATTATTGTCTTTTCAGTGGTTTGACTGAAGACTAAGATTGACCAATAATGCACTCAACATGTTGGCTTTGAACCAGACTAAAAAGGTTGTAACTATTAGAATTAAACCACTAAAACATGTCAGTTAGAAATCAAATTTTGTAGAAACTCACAATGACCCATCATTGGTAAGCTATTTTCAGAACCCGTCTGTGGGCTACTCAGGTGTTCTCAGGTGTCCTACAGGCACCATGTTGGAGACCCCTATTTTAATAGTATGTGATCAAAATTGATGCTGTGCGTAGCCTATATGCAATGACAAATATACAATTTGGGTTAAATATTTTGTCCACCTCTCACGTGAACTTGGTTGACATATGATTATGCATGAAAACTTAATCGATGGATTGATGCAATGCCTTTTTAAATGAGGCCTAGAAATGCCCAAATCACTGCCTTCATGTTACTGTAGGTTTTAAAAGCGAGACTCAAATTTAGGTTGGTAAATGGATGCAGACTTCACTAGCTGAAATTTGCCAAATGAATTGAATATTTACCTTTGGGAGCTCCCATTCAGACCTAGAGCCATCTGCGCTGTAGTAATACGGGCGGCCCTGCTCATCCACATGTTTTAACCACTGTTGGTGCACAAGCAGAAATTGGACAGGATATTTGATTAAAGTGATGCTGAATTTGGGATGTCAAATTAGAAAAAACAAATTTCCACCACTCGCCAAGCCAAACCCCAAAGGCAATAGAAAGAGCCAAGGTACCTTCTCGTTAGTATAGTCACTGACATACAATGTGTGGCCGTACTCATCCATCCCTTCTGACCACCCGCGAGGCAGCAAGCCATACTGGCTGTCGGACAAGCTGGAGTAGGCGCTGAAACACGCTTTCTCTGAGCAGAGGGGCCCCAGGTGGCCCACTGACAAAGACAGGAAGGGGAAAAAAGAAGGCGAGAGTGACAGGGGAGTGCTCTTATTTTAGGGATGGAGAGGATAAAAAAAGAAAGGAGGAAAAAAAGTAGTCACCTTTCACCAATAGAGGAGGAAGACAACAGATACAGGTACAGAGCCACACATATATCATTGTGGAATTTATGAAAGACCCAATTTACAAGAATAGTCGGGAAAATATGGAAACATTTCTGTTCACAAAATAAATGCAATGTGTGATTAAAATGGCATTCAGAAAATGCAGAATTGTTTTGACGGTTCAAACACACGAACTCATTTTTTTCCAACTAAATATTAAATTGTGGCCATTATAATATTTAAACTTATGTAGGTATGACTGCACAAAAACACATACAAATTCGTTTATAATAACAAATTTGGGATTCTGTAGGGATGAAAAAGAATATTAAAAACGTACATTAAAAACATGACAATCAAAATGCAACATCTCAGCTCAGAAAGTTGTTTGCAACGCCAGATTTGTTCTGCAGGGGGCACTGTGGCACAGTCAAAGTCGGTCAAGTGGTATTTGAGGATTGGATGAACATCAAACATTTTCTTTGATTTTCATTTGATTTGATTTTCTACAATAATTCAAGATGCTGGTATTTTTCCATTTATTGCAAGCATTTCCAACAATTACCAAAAATATTTCAAAGCATCTTTGTACCGACTTTGTTCTGTAAGTGTTTTATATGTCACACTTGTGCCAATGCATACTGTATAACTTTTAACACCTTCCATGCTAACTATGAAAGCATTCATCCCATATCCCATGTGCTGCTCTATGAAAACTGCACACATGTTGCTGACGCAAATAGAGCAATTACAGACCATTACCGTATTGAATATGTGGTATGAGGGGAAAATGATTCTTTGTAGGGAGTCATACAATAGGATTGAAGCCATGAGGGTGTAAAAGTCATTTTGAGATGCACACACAGGATTGTAATTTCAACATCAAAAACTCACTTTTGTTTTAAAAATCAACATATTAGTGAGATCACCCCTCACATTACTCCAGTATCCATAAGACATTTTTGAATTTATTCCTTAATCACAAAAATCTCAAAGAGATGCACAGACCACCAGTCTCTGCAAGAATCCACCCCCACCCCCCACTTACCTCGTTGCTTTCCCCCGTGCTAGTGTCATCTCCGTGCGATCCTCTGGCATCCCGAGCTCGGGGAGGCTTCCAGGTCCTCTCTTGGCTGCAGCGGTTGTAGTAGAAGAGGCGTCCATGCAGGTCCTTGTACGACTCCCAGTCGCCCAGCACCTGTTCAGGGGGCCCAGCAGGGTGAGGGGGAGCCGCAGACTGAGTGATCTTTAACTCCTGCAGGTTGCTGTATACAGGCGAATCCCGCCTGCTGCGGCCCGACGACGGCAAACTCTGAAATCAAAACAAAGGGAACTTTTTTTTTTTTTTTTCAAACCACAAGACAATACATGAAGTACCTAAAAAAATTAAATTGCAATACTCATTAGTCGAATTATTAAAATAGTATAAATAGATTACATGAGTTCCTAAATGTAAAAATGTATTGTTCACCAGAAAGCCATAATCAAATAACCTTTCTTGATTCTTCACAGAACAAGTCAGAAAAATAAATAATAACACAATTTATGAAGTAAAAAATAACCAAATAACTCTCTGGGTTCTTCACCAAAAAAGTTCATGTAGCATGATGATTTTCTAAACAGTTCCAAGTTCAGCTTAGTTGTAAGAGCACTGGACAGTATACAGTATAGATGACTTGTGAAAAGGAAATTGATCTTATTTCATCACTATATTAACTCAAAATAAAAAAAAAGGGAAAAAGTAGCAAAAAAAAAATTCACAAAAATCTTTGGACTATGGCCAACCCAAATGTCCAAACAAGTTAAGCACCTCAGCACCCGAGTTGGTGACGCTTTCGTCCCTTCTTGTGTCCCGATTCATCTGGAGGGACGAAAGGGTCACCAACTCGGGTGCCGAGGTGCTTAACTAGTTTGGGTGTTTGGGGATTTGGGTTGGCCATGGTCCAAAAATTTTTGTGTGTGTTTTTTGATACTTTTTCCCTTTTTATTTTCTTAATTTTTGTATGTGTTGTCTTGTTGTCGGTCACCCCTGTCAAGGGATATGACCAGGGTAGATAGATATTAGCTCACAGTACCACAGACAAACTAATATTAATCTCATTGTATTCATAACATGTTTCAATGAAAATAAATATTATATATATTCTTTTCTGCCGTTTTAAGCATTTTAAGAGACAAATTTATTGTCATTCTAATATGCGAAATGCACAAGTAAATCAACATTTGCCTCTAATACTTTGACTAAAGATTGTGTGATAATGATATAAAACACAATACTTTTTTATGTCATCTGTATCACTTATAGTTCAGTGCTGAGTTGGGCTCTCACCACCGCAACCCCGATTTCAATCCTGTTACAACCAAATAAGTTTACCCAAACTTGGTGTTCTGTTTAGGTAAAAAAAAAAAAATGTGCGTTACAGTATATGAAAAAAAAAAATATCAAAATGCTTTACAGTGTTGTTCATGGAGCCGGACCAAATGTGGAGGTGGGCTGTGTCCAGCCCACAAACCATAATTTGGGGACCACTGATGTACGGTATGAATTCTGAGGGCAAGCATTAAGGCCGTTAAAAATTAAAAAACATTAAAAAAAGAAATCTAACTTAAATTGAAGAAATGCGTTTCCAGTATTGTTATGATCCTCCAAGTAGAATTTACTTGGAAAACGAAGATTTAAAATGACAACAACTACAATTGGATTTTGAAAAAATAGTAATAGGTTTATAATAAGTTAGTAAACCTTTTGCCTATTTGACCAGCCATGGGATCCTCATGTCATTCACCAAAAGTAATCCACTACGTGTAAAAAAAAATAGCGCTGTGAAGTCATGACGATAAACAAGATGATAGACTAGATTATGTTGTATTAGGCGACAAGAAGAGGGCAGAGGACATAGAACAGAGGAAGGAAGTCAGCGAGAAGCAGCATCAGGTAGAATAAGGAAGAGAAACTGCAAGACAGACAAGCATCCTGAGACAGGAACAGAAATGAAAATTTTATATCATGCAAGACAACCTCCTTCTATAGAATAGAATAGAATAGAATAGAATAGAATAGAATATACCTTTATTGTCATTGTTACAAATGGGCTAACATATTGTGACAACGAAATTGGGCATGACACTCCAGTTTTACACATTCATAGTGAGGTATGAGCAAGAAGATAAAGGAACAGAGAAGATAATGTTATAAGACAAGGGGGATAAGGCTATAGTTATAATTTACATGGTATTTACACAAGAAATGTCGGCATGTGGGATGTTACATACAGGGTTGTCGTGATAACGTTGGTATCGTAACGGTTGTGCAATATTGCATTTGGTGCAAAGTCATCATAGTGCAAAAATAGTCAGCATTAGAGCTCAATCATAATTTTTAACATTCACACCATCAAGATTAAGGTAATGGCAGAATTTAGCAAATCTTCCGAGACTTACACTTACTGAAATTATAAATGAGGAAGCTATCTATTCAATTTTCAAGCGGCAATAACAAGAGTCATACAAAAAAATTGACCACAATATAACAGTATTGAAATGTAATGACTCTTCAAAGGGTAAAGGGTTTCACTTCTTTTTGGTATTGCCGCATAAAAGCGGTAAGTTTTTGCACGCATGGACAGTTTATTTATAATGTTTCAAACAACTGTTTCATTTGCCGTCAAAAATGTCCCTGACACCCTATAAAACAACCGTACAACTAGTCAATTCATATCCCCCACAGCACGGTTGATGCTGAAAAGTCATCATCGTTTCTTGGACCCACAAATTGGCACCCAGTCATTAATAACGGTGTCATCTTGTGGCTTTTTTTGAAATGTAAAGATTTGAAATTGTTTACCTCTTCATACATGGAGATTGCACGCCGACTACTTCGCATTCGTATGACCGCCATCTTCTCTCAACTGAGCACATGTTTTAATGCAGTGGCGCGCATCAAAGAGGAAGTCCAAGCAGTCGACAAACCGTTGCCACAGCATAGACGATAAAATCCCGTTTTACCGCCACCGCAAGACCGCATCCTGTTCTTGAGGTTGTAAGGAAACTCCCCAAAAGAAAGACCGAGGGTTTCCACTCAAATATTTTAAACGTCTCATTTTTGTTTTTCCTTGTTGATCTGAGGCGAGAGGCTAGAGAAGGATTTTAAAAACACAGTAGCACCAATTTGACAGAACTACTGACAAAACATAGGGGGGACAAAAGAGCAGACATAAAGTTTACCCTAAAGAACTTCAGAACTAAGAATGTATAAATGGATTTTGGACTTTTGGGATTAAAATCATAGAACCAGTACTAATTCCGACTCTAACAGCTCATCAGAGGTGGCTCGCTCAAAAACCAAATTTCAAAACCAATAGTTAAAGAACAGAGGATACATTTGGCTACAGTTCCCGGATGATTACATACATCAGTAGAGAGAGAAAGGAGTTTTGTAATTTACTGCCTCAATGAAAGTTGTAACACTGGCCACCATAATGGCACTGATGGCATTTGTACGTTAACCAGCAGGTGCTACTGGCAGACATCTGCCGCTACCTGTTGATAAAAATGGAGGTCAGAAAGAGTAAATGTACCAATAAAGCATGCAGAATCGCATCATTTTTGAGGGGTTATTTAAAACTACAGTAATCCCTCGGTTATCACGGTTAATGGGGACAAAAACCACCCGCGAAAAGTGAAAATCCGCGAAGTAGCGACGCCCCTTCAAAAATGCTTAAAAAATCAAATTAAAATAAAAATGAATTATGATTTTATTTTATTATTTTTATTATTTAGACCTGCAAAGCTCTGAACCCGCGAACATGAAACCACGAAGTAGCGACGCCCCTTAAAAAATGCAAAAAAATATATTATAATAATGATAATCATAATCATCATTATTATTATGATTATTATTTTTAAATTATTATTATTTTTTAGACCAGCGACGCTCCGAACCCGCGAACGTGGAACCACGAAGTAGCGACGCCCCTTCAAAAATGTTTAAAAAATAAATAAATAAATAAATAACTTTATTTTATTATTATTATTTATTTTAGACCCGTGAAGCTCTGAACCTGCGAACGTGGAACCGCGAAGTAGCGAGGTCCCACTGTAAAGCAATTTTGTAAGAACTTTACAGAAAATATCTCAAAGAACTCGGCCCCCCAAAATCTCTAATTGGCTGCCCTTCCTTTGGTTACAGGTACACAAACTGCTGTTTAAACTATATTGGCAAAGCAAATAAATGGTATAAACTTAATATGCCATTGTCACCTAGTTTGACGACTTTAGTTGATAAAACTATTCAAAAATATATAGTAGAACAGGGGTAGTAAACCCTGGACCATGAGAATAAAAGTTCTTACGATGTTTTATGTCTCTCTTCTTCAACGCAGCTAATTCGAAGAACTGGATTGTTACCATACTACTGAAGTTGTCTGTGAAGGTTCTGCTGTGTTTAAAGAGGGATACATCGAAAAAGGGCCGGATAATGGCACACAAGGGACCAGGGTTCCCTATTCTTGCAGTACAATGTCCTATGCTCATAAACGCAGTTTAAGTCACCATACGCACCACGCCGTTTCAGGTATTATCTTTCAATTCACATTATTTTGTTTGAATTCATATATTTGTTTTTTTTGTTCACATTATATACAAATGAAGACTTGTGTCTGTTGTGTAAATCAAAATGTCTCCTCAAAAATACCCCTGATCATTGTTGCATTAATCTACAAAGTGAATGTAGCCACAAAAAAATCCTATTCTTCATTGAAATTATTTTGAAAATATTCCAAATGAAAGTTTAAATTGTACTTTTTTCTATTGCATTGTGGAAGCCGCTACATTGTTATTTCAAAAAGACAAATTCTGCTTGTTGTTCTAGAGGTGCTTTATATTAAGATCACACCTTTCCCTCTAGTCTTTCCTTGACTGGAAGATTGCAAAAATTGCTCAACATGAAATGCTTGGAAAAAAATGCTTCAAAGACAAAACACAGAAAATGACTTAGAATGCTGCATCTGCAAGGACCTTCATGCTAATGTTGACAAAATTACTCACTCCTAATGAAACTGCTTCTGTGGAATTTCTTCACAATTCCCAAACTGAGTTAGAATTGAACTATAATGATGTCTTAAACATGGCTCTCTACAACTTTTTTTTCCAATTTCCTCTCTGGTTTGTCTCACACATGAACCTGCTGGGTTGCATTCCACATTAGAGTACCAAGCAAACACATACTTTCGACTTGGTCGCTGCATGCTTACACTTGTACAAAACGACAGGTACTACCTTAAAAGGGAAATACTATAAGGAATTTGTATTAAAGTCAACTAGTGGATTTTATAGATCCGTCAATTTTGTGAGATGAGGATAACTACTTTATCACTTCTATTCAAAGAAAGTTTTTTTTTGAGTATTCATCCTGTTTGAGTATTTACCCACAAGCCCACATCCATCTACCAACCAACTCAAGTTTTAAAGTTACAAATTTGCATTAAAGCTGGTGGCCAAATTCCCGAGCTCATTTGAAGTTAAAAAATGCAGAACGTCTGTCCACATCTTATCCAGTCCGAATGTTTTTTCCTTAGTTCTGAAATTAACAGCAGAATGGAAGATCTTTCCAAGACAATGACATTAATGTACATCAATCTACAGGTGTACCAGTCGAATCAATGGGCTTTATTCATTAAAATAGGTTAAACTGTTTGTACTTGGTGCACAAGTGGATATATGATCAAAATTGAGCCTATTTCACAAAAGCCAGTATAGATGAAGTAGCACAAGTACAAAAAGGACCCATGTTAGTATTATTTATTAGTATTGTTAGCAAACAGGAACATTCTCGGCGTAAACAAACTTAAATACAACAAGTTACCGTAGTTTCACCACATTAAACAAAGGGCCTGAACATGACAATATGGTGAACATTTGTGAGAAGTACAAAATGGCAGATCAAGTTGATTGAAGACAAAGTAGTTGATGGCCTCAGTCTGTTTCACTTATACAGTTGTGTAAGGTTTGAATTGTTATTTGAGCATTTTACTTGAAAATGGTGGTATAGTATTATAGTATTAAAAATGCTGCAATTTTAGGCGCACCGGCAAATACAATGTTTTGTATTATTTCCTGTATATTTTTAGAAAAATGCTCAATAGACATTTCTCAAGAATATTGTCACATGTTAAAGAAACAGTTTGTATTATTTAGCGACTCCTAGTGGTATACAAAACTTTCACTCGGTAAAAAAAGTAAACATTGATTTTAATACTAGGCAAAAACACTAAAAAATTAAAGGTCGAGAAATTTGTATTTCTTTTACATTGCTGCCATGTTTGGCTGATTCGCTGTGCTCTTGGGACTGTTTTTGGTTCGCATTAGATAATATTTGACAACTACATGGCACTGTATTAAGACACTGGGGCTTTAAGGCCATATCCACTTTTATTGACTGCAGTACATAGTACTGTATCATATACCTGAAAAATGCTATGTTGTCAAAAACAAAAACATGACCATACAGCAACTAGTTTATTATCTTCCTCTACTCACTCCTGATTTCAGCAAGGCATCAAGCAGCAGCCGTGCAATGCCATGCCGTGACCGGACTGTTTTACAGTCGACTAAGCGAACACTCCACCAACAGTAACTCAGACAGAACAAAAACCCCTGATTAATACCCTTTACTAAACAAACAAAATAGAATGTCCTCCATCTGGAATAAATATTCATGCATGCATGCACCTAATGTGGCTGGCACAACACAAAGGTAATTAGAAAAAACATAAAACACCACCTGATTTGCATTGAAAACAGAATAAAAAGTGGAATTCATATACAAAGCTGACAAAGAGCTTAGCAGTGAGAGAAGGATACTCAGCAGTTTATTAAAGATTAGCGCAGAGACGAGTTCATCGTTATCATGCTGATGACAATGGCTGGGTGATTAGGATGGCTCATAGTGTAATTACACTTGACAATGCACACAATTGTGTCGGTGCAAGGCCAACCGCGCAGTGGAGTGGTGGATGTGGGTGATTAGGACATATTTAAAAATTAAATCTTAACGATATTTCAAATTCACATTTAAAAAGATGATATTTGTCTGGAGTGCAATGACCTCAATATATTTGTATTCAAAATGTTAGCTTGTGCAGCCAGCCACCAAACTTAACTTTTATTGTATAGAGCTCTGAACTTGCACTATGCACTGATGAATTTCAAACAGCATTTACATCATAGAACTAGCCGTACAACAATAGCCAAAAGTATTGAAAAGTTAATTTTGCAACTGCTTAACTTCATAACCAATTATTTCCCTGGCAATCACATCACAGGATGACCACCCAAACTTACAATTTGCCGGCTGGTATTCACACAAAAAAAGGTTAAAGGGTTCAAACACAGTTTTCAAGGACTTTTTCCAAAGCCAACCTTTTCATTTCCGGTACCATTAAAAGAACTCCAGAGTGAATCTTGTGTTGTGCAGATCCCCAAATATATCTCCGATTGACATTTTTAATCTTGCGTGTGCATCTACCAATATATATATATATATATATATATATATATATATATATATATATATATATATATATATATAATAATAATTTACTTTGTATTGTCATTCTTTGTAAGAACGAAATGTCGATACACCTGACCCGTTGTAGCGAGCCGATGCAGCCGCAGCCAACAGAGGGCGCCGCCATTTTACCAATGTTATAAGTCTTAGGTATGACTCGGCCGAGGCGCGAACCAGCGACCTCCCAGTCTCAAAGCGGGCGCCCTACCATCTAGGCTACTGAGCTGCATATATATAGTAAATTGCGAATACATTTGTGGATTGTAGAATACGTGTGTAAATATATTTGAGACAAATCTCTCCTCATATAGGTGTTGGCTAAAATTACAGTAATATGTAGCTTACATTTTTAGTTGCCGGAAGTTCTTCTCATTATAATTCACCATTTGGAAATGCTAGTTTAATATTTTGCATGGCCCATAATAAATGTCCATAAATTATACATAATCTTTGCACAAATACACATTTCATAGTTTCTTGTTAAGGTTTAGCATACACTTGTCCTCTTGGGCACGACAGATAGGGGGTGATGACTCTTCATAAGACAATGCCATACAAACTATATCAGCTGCCGCTAATCACGAGGGAAAAAATATTGCCCATTGCATAATGGGCAAAGCAAAGCCGCTAGAGAGCAGTGTCAGGGTCGTTTTGAAGCAGACTAGTGAAACATGGTGACATTTTAAAGCATTTACAAGCACTTTGCCCAAAATTCAAGCACTTTTCAATCTTCAAAAACACAAAGTAGAAATTCAAGCGTTCAAGCCTGAAAACCAAAGACATTATGCCGCCACTGTTTTGGCTAGTTTTAGAGCTATTTTTCTTGAAAAAACATTGAAATACACAACAGTCGCTCATTTGGGCCATAACTATTCTTGGAACTTTGCCATTTGCCATGAAATATCAACCTGGTCATCAATTTTTGTAAGGCTTTTTTTTTATCCAATGTCTTGCAATAAGTGGACTAATTCATGAAATACAGCAAATTTAAGCATTATATGAACAACTCAAATAACTAAATTATACAATAAAGGATGGAATATTGTATGCAAATTATTCAAACCGTTTAATAATTGCATTAAAATCTTAACAAAGCACATGAGAGTGAGGTGGGGACGTGGATTATTCTATTGGGATACTATCACTTTACTCATTGAAGATTAACTGGTCTATTGAGTCTTAAAGCTTTTGTTTCCTCAGACAATAAAGAACAAAACCTGCCCAACAAGACACATAACTGTCAGGTCCCACGTTCCCCATGCTGGTGCAACCTGGTGGTAAATTGGTGTGAAAATTTTTGTGAACCTGGCAATACAACACACATGGCATGATAAAATTGAACCTCTATAAGATTTTGTACTATTTTACACAATGCGATAGGTACAAAAATATACAGCAGGGCCTTAGAGCTCATTTAATTTTGTTAAATGCATTCAATACTCGACAAAGGATAAATGTTGTCAAGATAAATAGTCTAAAAGGAATTTGGAAGGCAGTACCTTGCACCATACTTTTATTTTTAAGCTTTGTTTTGAAACAATATATCTTTTTATAAGGTCAGTTTAGATTTTTCTAAAAGTTATCAGAAGTTATTTTGTAATCAGCAAATTGCATCAGGTGGAATTTTCAAAAGCTTTAAAGGAACACGTATCATTTTTAGAATATGCTGCAGGGCACTGAAAATTGTTTTGACAAGAAAAGGTATCTATTGTAGTAAGTTTGTATTTTTACGCAATGAGAATAAATATTGGTACATGAGTGAGTAATGTGTCACACAGGTTCATTATTGTTTTTGGTAAGCTTCAAACTTCAAAGAAAAACTTGCCTTTCATGTTGAATACAAAGAATCAGATTGCTCACTTTTATGAGAGTACAAAAAATGCACCTGAGCCAAGAAAAGCTATCCAAATATTTGAATCTCGCTTTAGAAAGACATTATTGTAATGCGATCTAAAGCAATCAGGTAACAATTAAGTTCAATTAATTGTTTTTTTGCAGTGCAGTACATAGATCTTTAAAACAGAAAAATTCTGACAAGAGCCGCGGAGTGCAGCCACAGCTGCTCAACATAATAATAATAATAATAATTTCCTTTGTATTGTCATTCTTTGTAACAATGTACACAGAACGAAATGTCGATACACCTGACCCGTTGTAGCGAGTCGATGCAGCCGCAGCCAGAGGGCGCCGCCATTATACCAATTAGGTATGTTTCGGCCGAGGCGCGAACCAGCGACCTCCCAGTCTCAACATGTCAACATTCAGGGATTTTTCAGTATTGATTACGCTTGGATGATGCAGGCTGAAAAAAAGCTAGAGTTCCACATTACCCCAAAAAAAAGCCCACTTACAGTATAGCAAATTAGATCACCATTACAAGCAACAACAAACGTGAAAATGTAAATTTGCCAAAAAACAAACAGGTCCATCTACTTTCCCATTAACAAACTGATTAACAGGTAAATGTATGTTGTATACAATCTGCTAAACGTGACCGGTCTTAGATTAGGGGATCGTTGATTAATAGTCTGTAGTTGTTACTAGTCATTGGTCTGTGCAGCCATTTGAGACTTGTTGTGATTAAGGCCTATACTGTAGAAATAAACATAATTTGACTTAATAGGGACAGCTAGACAGAGCAGGAGGCTGTGCATAGAAATTTTACTATGGAGCCAGGTCTTATGTAATATAGCGTGGCTAGTGCTTATCCAAAATTACAGGACACAGACAGGCCCCTAATGACTTCTGTGTGCTTGCCACATGGGTCCCTCCAATGGCAACAATAACCTTCTGATTAGTATGCTAAATGAAGCAAATTTGAATAGAAAAAAAAATCACTGTCGCCTGCAAATATGTTAGAATGTAATTGTGTTCAAAAATCATTATAACTGGTTTACTGTCCATGTCACCTGAAAACGGTTTAAAGTTGTTCGCAGATGGAGACTCTGTCAATAGTAATGCAGCATGATTAATCATAGTGGGTTGACACCAAAAATACACACAGCACTATATTAGTTGATGTATTATTGGTATTTAAATTACGTTTATTGACTGAATGAATTGTGGTTGTTTGTATATTTCAATTATCTTATTATTTATTTTTAATATTGTTTGTTAACGCAACATCCTCTGCAGCCTGGTCCTCCTGGAAGGGGGATTACCTCATGTGCGGTCCCTTCTCAAGGTTTCTTCCTTGCCCTCATGTAGGTTTTAAATCAGGAGATGGTGTAATAATAATCGTATGTAGGTTGCCATCGTCTGTGGTCTGTGCAGCCCTTTGAGACTCCTTGTGACTTGACTTTTCAATGTTTCAAAGCTTCTATTTCACTTTGTGTACATCATAGTAATTTGTGTAATTTAAATTTAGTTTTAATAATGCAAACATGCAAATTAGTCTCAAGTTTATAAAAAAAACCCAAACTGAATGAAAACACACACTCTGTTCTTTAGCACACATAACCTGCAATCTACTTTGAGGGCTCCTTTTACTGTATATGCTAAACCCTTACCTGCCAATATTTCATGACGGAATTCATGATATCAACCCTACCATCATATTTAAATCTAATTTATTTTTAAGAATTTTTCACACAATACAAAAATAACCCAAAGTGCTATAAAAAAACAATAATAATAATAATTTTAAAAAGACAAATTTTGTTTTTGTTTTTTTAAAGAAAACCTATGGATTAGGCCTCATTTGTTAGAGCCAAAATATAAGTCATCTTTTAGGGTAAAGATAAATACCTGTTGTGCACTTCTACCAGAAATCTCTCGTACCAAATAAAACATCAACAAAATAAGATAATGATTATGATATAAATACATAATATATTCATCTTGTATGCCTTCAATCATTTTTTTTAACATACTGTTTACACTATATGGTTTTTCATTCGTCAAATAATAATTTGAGAAGTCGTGTTTTTCACAAAACCCCAAAGTTGCAGCTACCAAACTCCTGATACTTGCATAGAGACATTTAGTGGTCGGTATACCATGCCCACATTTGGACATATTGTTTGAGGGCTGTAGTTTTGCAAGCTTTGGGATCTTCACAAAATTCAAATCATTAGAATCGGACACTCAGTCGCTCAACTGTAACTAGGGAAAGTTTGATAATGCTTTGGTGCCCTCTGTGTTGACTTAATTGTGGTAGAATTACATAATGAGTGAAAATAATTTACGTGTGCTTGCACTGTGTGTGTGTCATAAGGAGGCTCTGTCACAGCTATATTCAACTTGAGATATTAAATAAAATAGGGATTTCTCGAGGGTAATTATTGTGGAGGTTAGTTCAAGAGAAGAGAAATGAGATCTGCTTATGCTTAGCTTTTGTCATTCCAATGCATTACGTTTTTTTCTGTAAGTACAATAAGTGGAACACCATTCATTGGACCTACATTTAATTAGAAGTGCATAATACACAACCCTGCTTTGTGAAAATATCTAAAAAGGAGCGGGCAAAAAAAATCTTTTAAGTGGTAAATGTGAGGTATGGTTTATTCAAACTTCATATTACTTTCTCAGCTGTGACAGGGCCACGTCACCGAAAGATCTGCGAGTTTAATGCATGTATTACCTTGTATCTAAAATTCAAACCATTAGTCGAATGACTCTGGCCTTCGAGAGTAAGTCGTATAGCCCTGTGTGAACTTCAGCAAAATAAGTGCTAGGGGCACTTATCGGAGGAAAATGGCATTGAGAATCATACATGTTTGATCATTTTGGAGCTCGGTCCCCAATATCCTCACATGTGTGGGGCGCAGGTAAAAAAAATAGCAAGCTGCTCTTTTCCACTAAGCATGCATTCCTATACCAAACTCGTCAGATGCCCTATGGGTGAATGAATAGGGTGATTTTCCCAATGTTATCTATATCATTTTTAACAGGAGCAACTAGGGGGTCTGACACTATTTAATACAATATTTACAATGTACACACGATAGAGGTAAGCTCTTGGGCCCGGATCCGAACCTCTGTCAAATATTTGGGCATAAAAAGTCAATCATGAAGTCTGGCCAGGCGTGTGTATGTGCATGTGTCTGTCTCCCTCTCCCTCTGATTTTTTAAAATTTTTGATTAATTTTACACTCATCATGTGTTCTATGTTTCTTTTTCCTCATGGATGTACTTACTGCACAGCATATACGCTACCCTGACGACTCCGTAAGAGTGATTTTTGCCATCTCCAACAAGCCGTTACTAGCGGCAAATATCAAGTTTTCTAAGTAGTCACGGTAACGTGCATGCTGCGCACTTCGGAGCCAAAGTGTGCACTTTGGCGCCGGACTGTCCGTTGTCGAGGACAGCAAAAATCACCAGGCCAAGGTAGTCAGCGTAACGTGCATGCTGTGCATTTAAGAGCCAAAATGCGCAACTCAGCGATGGGCTGTTTTTTGTCGGAGACGGCAAAAAGGGGTCAGGGTAGCGTGCATGCTGCACACTTCGCCGCCAATGTTAAGGGGGCAAGGGTGCAGCCCAGTAGAAGAGAGATATTGCAATACCAAGGACTAAAAGAATGAAAGAAAAATTGAGCAGGCCAATGATCCTCATTTAGACTTATTTTAATGATATTAATGATTCCAAACCTTATGCATTGCCTATCACTGACAGAACAATCTAAACCAGTCCCTCAAAGCTTAGCACTTTGTGTTCCTAAATGCCAATAATGACATTTTGCATGTTTTAGAATTTGGTTACACCTTTAAGACTTAATCTTCACCTCTTTATTTTCCTTTACCAACAATATCAGCCAGTACTTTTTTTGAGTAGATCATTACCACTGACACAGACAAAAAAAACATCAACTGAAATAAAAATTTATATCCATTCTACTTACCTTGCAGTTGTCATCTGGGTACATAATAATGTTTACTGATTGAGTTGTTTTCCTTTGCAACTCTGTGCGTCTAAGATGGGTTAAAACGATACACACACATGCACAAACACTACTATTACATAATTGCATACACATGGAATTCAAGAGAGACAGCAGTACTCTGCTGACATAACAACAAGCGCACACACATATTCAATTGAAGTACTTGTAGGGATTAAGAAAAAAGCTCAGCAAAGTGAAGAACTGTGACTCCTATGCACAAACATGCACACACTTGGATGCTTCTAATCAAAAACACAGCAGATGATACCCTTTTAATCACTACACAGAATAAAGTATTTTATTCTGAGACTTGTTTTAAAGAGAACCCTGCATTATGAAAAGTAAAAGCCATGTTTAGTAGACATATTGTTCTGTTTAATAATCGATTTGCTTTTATATATTTTGAATTGAGAAATTGAGGTTTACCTGGTTCTTGAAGTTATTTGTTAACCCTTTGTTTTAAACAAATGTGGCTAAAAGGCACGACAAATCTCAATAACACGACTATATATTTTGCTTTGGTGCTCATAGCTTGATGAAACAAAGCAATATAGCGTGACCAGTCTGGATTTATTCCACATTTTATTTGATAACAATACAAATCATGACCATTTACTCTACTGATTTTGTGACTCAGCATTTTGTGCAAAACAATTTAATTTTTAAAACATCTGTTTAAAATTTGACTCCACTACCTACAACTGATGATATTAGGTGAACATGTTATGTAATATATAAAAATTTCGTAAATGCTGCTTTAAGACAGAAAATAAAAAATTGAGATTGTGTTTTTACTAAATATTTCGATATCAGGCACTCGTTAAATGGAAAGCTGTATTTTGCAATGTTTTGTTACTAACAATTGATGAGTTGACTTGGGGCTGACAGGAGCTGAGGCTGGAGAGAACCTATTACATTTTTATCAAGAAAAATCCCCAGGGACAGCAAAAAGAGTGAACCACCTGCCACAAGCCTTGCCTTGTGTGTGTGAGTGTGTGTGTGTCTGTTCTAAGTTGAGATTCAGAAAGGCTTCAAGAGCCATAAGGATTTCTTCATAACATAAAAAACGGGCTATTTGCCCAAAGTGAAGCATTATAGCGCTATCATAAAACTTTAAAACGCATGGCAAACTTAACCAAAACATTCAACACCTCAGTTTGTACCACAACTTTAACTGAATATGGACACAAATAACAGTGCGCTTCAATGGCACAGGGTTACAAGTTATATGGCCTTTAAACTGTGGCTGATGCAGGTCAGTTCATTGCTTAGGAAGGAAGGAAATTCATTGTTGCGTTCACATAAATGTCAGGTTACATAAATGTAAACATGTTTGCCTTTGGATGGCATTTCAATCAATGGGAACCCCAAAACAGGAAAAAAGCTGGGGAGGTTAAACGGAACGTTTTTAGATTCAATGGTTTTCTGTGTCAGATAGTTTGTTTGTATTTCCATTTATGGCTGTAGTCCAGCAATAACGATATCAGAAATGGGTACAACTGGTGAGTTTTTGAACTGGTACTCATGATTACGTTTTTCTTCAGAATCATTTGGACGTTTTGACTTCCTTTTAGTATGTTTGTAAACACAATATCAATGTTTTTCCCATCTGATGTGACCTTGAGACACTCAAGTAGAGAAAAAAAAGAGTAAAGACCGAACTAAAAACTTTACTCACCATAATAAGACAGTAAATCCTGACGCTAACCTGAATGCTTGAGATTGAACTATAACAAACCAACTTAAGACAAATGCAGTCCTAAAAGGTAATTAAAACTAAATGACATTTTTTCATCTGCACCAGAAGGGCAGTAGCGACAAGTGATTTGCTAGCAAGCTACGTTATGCTAACATTTAGGAACAAATATTTTTTTACCTGGAGTTGTTCAGTAGAGCTGCTGCTCAACTCGTCTCCAGACTCGGAATCGTTGGTTTGTCGTTCCTCGCCTGCCGAGTGTGCAGGGCTGTCTACATCCAGCGGGGCTCGGATCAACTCTGGAGATCGGGCCCGGGTCCGGGGCAATGTGCTGCTTCGCTGGTGAGGCGCCACTACAGTGCTTTGGGCTAGAATTTCGGCTAAGGATCGCTCAGGCCCCGTGGGGCTCCCAGGATCATGCTGGTGGTGGTTACTGTCCCGCCGCTGGATGGGCGGCGTCAGATGTATAGATGAAGTAGAATGAACGGAGGGTGAACGTGCAGGGTTGGACTCTGGTCTGTCTAAGTTAGAAATGGAGTCTTGCTGTCCTAAATCCAGATTGGTTGGTTTTACCCAGATCACACCAGTGTTCTGAGGTGGGGTATTCCCTGCTGAAACAGTGTGATGAGGTGGGGTGCTCCCAGTGGAATTTGGTAGATGAGGTGGTGTGTTCCCAGAGGAAACAGGGTGGTGTGGTAAAGGCTTGGGGGGTGGCATGAGGGCTTTGCGAACCTCCCTTACATACTGGGCAGGCACATAAAAGGCTTTGCTGCCCTCCTCCCTGCGCACCTTCCACCAGTCTTCATTGGTCTTCTGAACCAGCAAGTAGCATTCACCCTGTTGTATGGTGATCAGTCGGTCTTTGGACTTATATTCATAGTCATAGTCCACCTCAATATAGACCTGACCAGGCGCAATGGGGAGCTCTGCCATGGTACTTCTTCCTTTTCGCTTTTCACACGGCTGACATGTCTTCCACTCGAGCTGGTGGAAACATGAAAGGAGTGGATATTGAATACAGTACATTGACCAATTATTTGTGTTAACAGTGCTTCCATAGAATTTTGTGAGACCCTGGTGGATGAACAGTATAGAGGGGTCAGGGAGGGGGGAAGGGGATCCCAAGAAAGCAAAAAAGAAGCAAGACATTTGTGTACATTTGAAATTTAAAGCAATCGATCAGGTGCAATTTTTAGCAAAATCAATGGGCTAGCTCTATGAATGCGTGCCCTGGTAAATTAATAAATCATAAATACACTAGCTATTAAAAAGCACTGACTCAGTAAACAAGTTACACCTATAAATCATGATAAGCAGGAATTTAAAGCATAAAAAAATCTCCTTGTCATTTGATTGACCTATGGCGAAGTCCCTCAAACACGATAAGCCAATCACCGTGCGCGTAGTAAACCAAATCTGTTTTTTTCTTACTTTTTAAACTTCAAAATGGTCGAATGGTGTGCATAGGGTACATGCAAATCAGAATCAATCCTGAGAACCTTAATGATGGTGTGTATTTTCTACTCTTTCCAAAGACATATTTAAATCGAGCCAAGTGTCTTCTTTGGATAAAGCTGTGTGGTCGTCCACAGCAGCTTAGCCATAAATCAAATCAGCCAAAAATAATTAGTGTTGTTCCGATTCTGATGTACGATTTTAAGGTATTGTATCGGCGAGTAAACGGAGCAGATTACCAAAATTTGTTTTAAATTTAATTAAATGGAATACTCATAACAGTGTTTTGTTAAATCCCAATATTAAATGTAATTTCCCGCTGTTTTTGTGATTGCTGACAACATACCGGTTCTTTTGATGGTTTACAGTAAGGGTGGGCGACACTGGGAATTTTACGATCAATTCGATCCAAGTCAATCCATGGTAGTATCGATTGATACTAGGGATCGGCCGATATGGGGTATTCAGGGCCAAGCCAATTATTAGTATTAAGAGAATGCCGGATACCGATATTTGGAGTCGAGATTCATTTGCTGTCAGAGTTCAATAATTGCCGTAAGAAATTTTCGAGAAAAGAAAACAACGAGTATTTGTTGTAAGTTCAAATAAAACTTGAATAGTTGTCTGAAACTTACAGTAAATAAATTAGAATTTCAACAAAACCAATTTGACTAATCTTTCACTTCAACAAAAACAGTACAGGAAATACAATTAGGCTTAGCAAGCACTCGTATAAAGGCTATAAAAAAACTTAAATAGCTGCATAAAATGTTTTACAGTAAATTAGAATTTCAACACAACTAACATCACTTGAATTTAATCAAGAGATAACCGCATGAAAATTTCAACAAAGCTGGTAAATTGAAAAGGGTGGGCACTCTTATTTTAAAGCCAAATTGACGAACTAGTGTTAGCAGCTAATAACCCCATCCAATTTAGCGTGCTTTTGGATTAGGGTCCCTAAAGCTTAAGGCAAGTTAAATTCAAGACTTTTTAAGACCCTTTTTATGAATCAGATTTAAGATCAAGTTGACAAAATAAACACAATTGAAACAAACTAAACAAAAAAACACAAATATTTCTTGCACACAATAAATCGTGCCTTGTACACATTTCCTGGCACAGCCTTTAGTTATGGAAAAAAAAAATGTTTGTCGGACATTCACTTCATTAAATTTACAATTTCCCATTGTCCGAAGTTGCTATGTGTATTGTGAGTAGACAGAAGACATGTGTCTGCTCTAAAAGGCCCGACTAATACCACATCCCTTTATTGTGGTCACGCCCTGGTGCCACGAAAGTGAATAGGTGATTTATCAACAAAAACAAATGATAAATGTTATGAAATAATTTCGTTAAAAAGTGTAAATCTTACAAATCAATGTGGTCACATTTATAAGACTTAAAAATTGGATTCAAGATATTTAAATGCCAACTAAGGCCTTATTTAAAAAAAATACAAATAAAAAATCTTTTAAGACTACAAGGATTCGCGGGAACCCTGTGTATGCTCACTCTCTATCAAAAACACACACGCTTCGTTGACCAGCTAATGTTAATATATCAGTTTTCACATGAATGACCTTCCCTAAAACAAGTAAAACACACTTTTACTAGAAGGGCTCATGGAATTTTTAAAATCTCAATATTATTAGCGGCTTCATTTCATTCTGCAATGTCTGGAGTCAAGAAAGAGATACGTAGCAAAAATACACACTGATTACGATTAATTAAAGATTATATATATATATATATATATATATATATATATATATACACACACACACATATATTTTATATTATGAGTTTATGAGACTCTTGCGGGACCAATTAAATCCTACGGACCGCCAGAATATTGCTATGGCATGCGAAACACTGTCAAGTAGTTCAGTGTGACTCACTGAATTAGGCTGTGCTGAATACCACATCATCGTTGTTCGTCATCAGTTACGCCCTACCGTTGTTTTCACCGTTCACTATCCTCTTCATTAAAAAATAAAATATACCAAACTATGTGTTTAAAAAAGGAAAGAGCAAGATTATAGCTTCCTGATTAACCTCATAATTTCAACAAGCTCGCTTTTCTTCAAATCGCTGATGTATGTACGCAGTAATCGTGTCTGTGTCATTAGGTCAGAGCCACTCTTGTGTCTGTATTTAACAACAAAAACAACACAGCAGACCGAAAAAGCCAGTGTGTCTTAGTTTTCCCAATATGGTCACACCTGATAAGGGAAAGTGAATAAGCAGATTCGTAAATCCGTTTGAAAGGTGTAAAACTCGCCAGGAAAGAGATTAGTCGTTAACACAATTGCTAACAACCTGACTTGCACTGTGCTCATGAGTCAGACAAGTCGCGGCTCATTTGTCCGATTGCCTGCATAGTTTCTTGCTCAATTTGAACACTCACACGTGGATGTTAAGGTGAAGCAAGTGCACGTGAGAACATTATGTATGAACTTATGCAAACATATCCACAGGAATTTAAAGGCCACATTTGATTTCAAGGGTGTCCAAGACTGCGTTCACACTTCAGGCAAATGTGACCAAAATCTGATTTTTTTAACCACATATGAGGCCTTTGACTTTTACAGAACAGTCTGATGGCTCGATGGCATTTGACACATCGTTATTTTTCCCCCAAATGGTCTTAGTTAATACAAATACATGATACTATTGTCACATCTACTTTTTAAATAATTTGTTGTATTACAAAATATACAGAGAAAGCTAGGGCATTTACAATACCATAGAAAGTTCACCTGAGAAAATAAATGTTACTAATTGGTACAGTAGCCTTTGTTTGCTATTACAAAGGTCAAACGTTTCCTGTAGTCTTCCACCAGGTTTACACACACTGCAGGAGGGATCTTTTCTAGATCAGTCAGGTTTCTGGGCTGTCGCTGAGAACATGGAGTTTGAGCTCCCTCCAAAGATTTTGGATTTGGTTCAGGTCTGGAGACTGTCTGGGCCATGCTAGAACCTTGATGTGCCTCTTACGGAGCCACTCATTTTTTTCTTGGCTGTGTGCTTCGGGTCGTTGTAGTGTTGGAAGACCCAGCCACGACCCATCTTCAATGCTCTGACTGAGGGAAGAAGGTTGTTCCCCAATATCTCACAATACACGGTCCCAGTCATCCTCTCTTTAATGCAGTGCACCCCAAAGCATTATGCTTCTACCCCTATGCTTCACAGTAGGAATGGTGTTCTTTGGATTGTACTATTCATTCTTCTTCCTCTAAACACACTTAGCGGAATTTTGACCAAAAACTTACATTTTAGTCTCATATGACCACAAAACTTTCTCTCATCACTCCTCTGTAGCATCCAAATGTTCATATGCAAACTTAAGACGGCATGTGCTGGTTTAAGCATGGGAACCTTTCGTGCCATGCATAATTTCAAATCATGACGTCTGATTGTATTACCTACAGTAACCTTGGAAACGGTGGTCCCAGCTCTTTTCAGGTCATTGATCAACTCCTGTCGTGTAGTTACGGGCTGATTCCTCACCTTTCTTAGAATCATTGAGACCCCACGAGGTGATGTCTTGCATGGCGCTTCACGCCGATTGAGATTGACCGTCATGTTTAGCTTCTTCCATTTTCTAATCACTCCAACAGTGGACCTTTTTCAGCCAGCTGCTTGGAAATTGCTCCGTAGCACTTTCTAGCCTTGTGGAGGTGTACAGTTTATGCTCCGGTGTCTTTGGACAGCTCTTTGGTCTGCGCCATGTAAAAGTCTTACTGATTGTATGGGGTGGACAGGTGTCTTTATGCAGCTAACAACCTTAAACAGAAATTCTGATTCAGAAAGATACATGGAGTGAAGGTGTACTACTAATGGGCGGACTAACAGGTCTTTCATGGTCAGAATTCTAGCTGATACACAGGTGTTCAAACACTTATTTGCAGCTGTATCACACAAATAAATTGTTTAAAAAAATCATACATTATGATTTCTGGATTTTTCTTTTTAGTTTATCCACCTCACAATAGACATGCATCTATGATGAAAATTTCTGACACCTCCATTATTTCTAAGTGGGAGAAATATAAAAGAGCATGGTGTTCAAATACTTATTTTCTTCACTGTAGATCGTCCACCCAAAAGGGTTTAAGAAAATGGACATCATCTATACTGGGAAGTATAAGCAGAACTCGGTGAGAGATTTTTTATGCATTTTTGAGTGAAAGATTTCCCCCAGTAAATATATTTCCCACTGCTTGAATGTTTGCCCTTCCTAAAAACAGGCACAATACCTGTAAACAATAACTTTGTATTAGAGAACGAGTACACTCTGTAGTTACTTGTACAGGAATTTAGGTCATTTACCATCGGTAAGTGTGTTATGGTTTGAAATAGTGCTGTTGTTTTAAGGTTAATTTATTGTAGCAGGTTTTTTTTTTGCTTTTTTTTGTCTTTTTGATGTCAAGCCATGCAGTTGGCTTGTTTCACAAACCGTTTTGTTATATAATGGATATTACTCGCCATTTGACATCTGTTTAGCTGCCTGCCTCGTGTAATTTCTTTAGGTTCATAAATGTCCGCCTGCGGCGGCCGAAAGAAATAGAACGCTTATGGAACGCTGGCAGACTGTTGCAAGGGATCCGAAACGGACTGCATCCGGATCAGAAGCAATGTGCATCAGTGACATACGGTGAGGTACAGTCAGATTTACAAATAAAAAAACCTACATCTTATTCATCATTTGATTGACAGAGCAAGAGAGTAAAATATAAAAACTATGCTTCGAAAAATGTGTTGTCTTACCTTAACTTATAAATGAAAAATAAAATTTAAAAAAAAACATCAATAGAGTCCGTGCAACAAGAAAAAAATTATTGGATGGCTTGGGGCGGCAGTAGCTCAGGAGGTAAAGCGCAGGTTCGATTCCCGGCTCCTTTGTGTTATATGACACTGAATCCCACACTGAATCCCTAATGTATCAGCCTTGCATGGCTGACGTTGCTATCGGTGTGTGAATGGGTAAATATGAAGCACATTGTAAAGTGCTTTGAAAAGTCTTCATTGATTTGAAGGGCGCTATATATTTGCAGACCATTTACATGTGCCTGGCTTGCTAGTACTATCACTTATTCTATAACTTGGGTTGTGCAACATAGGGGTGCACCACAGTAGAATAATTTTTATCACTGTAATTGCGTGCCTCGCTTGGCATCTGCAGATTCTTAGTAGAGTAGTAGTTACATACCAATTATTTTAATAATAATCATAACATAACGTAAAATTTTGAAATCTCTTAATTGAAATGTTAAAGGAGAAAGAACTTTTATTTAAGTCATGTCTTTAACCATGACTACTGACAGAGTTATTCTGGCAATTAAAAACACACAAACACGTACGATGTATGAATGCTAAGGGCTAACAGATTAATCTGAATATTGATATTAATGATACTGAACAAGTACTTGGATCGGATCAATACTATTGTCTTCATATCGGTATGGTCTTTTTTTATTTATCACTATAATAATGTTGTTAGAGAGTCATGAGATTATACATTATAACTTCAACTTCAAACTAAGCATGGTCACACTTTAATTTGCACTATTGATTTTATTGTTGAACTACAAACATTTCATGCCATGCAATGCATCTAAAAAAACTCTATTTACGGAATTTTTGAGAACTTTTCTGACTATAAAAGGGACACCGGATTACAAGATGCACTTTAAAAATGCCACCTTGGGAAATATTTTTTCCTAAATAAGACGCATTGAACTATAAGGCACATATGACTAAAACAGAAGAAACAAAATTATTTCCTAGAACATAAATATTAGATAATCTGGTTTATCAACTGAAATTGATTCATTCTTTCATGAATGATTAATGTCTGTAGAAACATTTCCTTGTAGTCATGCATGTCCAAATATATTTACCATATTTCTGTCTCTAAAAGGGCGCACTGCAAATTTGAGTTTTAAGTGCGCCTTGTAGTCTGGAAAATACATATTTTTAGTTGTCTTGTTCACATTGTAATACCGTATTTAAATTTGTGTTACATTGCTGATTTTTGGCTTTGACTCTCTAGACCTTTGTTCTGGAACTATTATTGTCGCTAAAGTACATAATATTTATACTGTTACATGATATTAATAACACTATTTGCATTTTGAATTCATTTTCAGTATACTGTGCAACAGAAGGTGTTATATTTGTCACGTTGACTTTGTTATATTTGTATTTTCGCTACATTGCTGCTCTTTTCCGTTTGACTCACGATTATTGTTCTGAAACAGTTGAGATTTTATATATATATATATATATATATATATATATAGGGCAGCACAGAGGCGCAGTGGCTAGCGCATGTGCGGCACAGTTCTGAGGTCATGAGATCGAACCTCCTGTCCGGAGTTTGCATGTTCTCCCCGGGCTTGCGTGGGTTTGCTTAGGGCACTCCGGTTGAGGGTGCAGGTGCTCGATTATTCAATGATCATGAAATTTCCAAGCAAAAAAAAAAAAATGCTGGTATCGGATCCGAATCGATTGATACTACACTGTAATGATGTGGATCGATTGCAAACATCCTAGTATCGCCCATTCCTACTGATTCAGAATCCGGTCGTGGGAGTACATGCTTAAATTGACGACTCTGTGGCGTTTGGGGGGGTTATACATTAGAATACAACAATTTACCTTAATTTGTCAAATAATCCCAGCCCTGCCGTATAATATACTTATTGCCGTATTCCCAATGGGACTGTTTGCACTTCCTCAATTAAAGATCCAACCAACACTTTCCACCACCTTTATATATGTTAGAAAGACGCACGGCTCTTGAAACAACACAGGTCCAATTTTAAATAGACACGTCAAAATGACATTGAACAAGTCGACGAAATGTCTTGGAGCGATTTCGGGTCGCGCTAATTAATTAGCATGTCGGCTAACTGGACGTCCCAGAGCACAGGAGGGCGACTGCCCGGTTAATGTCACTCACCTTAGGGGAAACACATTCCGGTCGTGCTTGTTTGGTATTTTCTTTTCTTAAATCCCGGTTAATTTCATCCAGGTCTCCGTTTGAATACGTATAAGGTCTTTTGGTCCAGGTTTGACGGCGAAACGGGCTCACTTCCTATCCCGATAAAAGTTGCTTAACTACTTTACCGTCACAACCCAAGAATGACTGGAGTGTTGCACTGGCTCCCTCTGACGTCAGGGGTACACACGCAAAACCCATCCTGCCAACGTTAAAAATAGAATTCAGTTATCCCATTACTTTTTGATTAAATATTTAATTAGCCTAGTGGAATAAGCGACTAATAACTGATTCGTGTATTTTGCTGAATATTTTAATTCAATAATGGATGTTATCTTATTCGATAGACTCGGGTGTTTATGGCGCAACCAGAATGATAGCGCCCCCTTGGTAATAAGACCTAGAACTACAAAAATATACGTTGTGAACGTAACCAAAAGCATTTGTTCTAAGTGAATGGGAGTATCCCGCAAAATGTTATTAAAAATCCGTCCAACGAAAAGAAGTATCAAATGAATTCACACATATATGAGTCACGGGAATTTAAAAAAACCGCCACTAATAATGAACAAATAAATGCAAAGAAAGTCAAGCCAAACACTATAGATAATCCTCAGTGTATATTTCACCCCCATGGTACTGTTGTCTGGTGCTCTGCGGCAACAGTTTTTTTAATCGCAAGACATCAGACAAACATGGCGACCTTTCGGTATGGATTTAACTATTTAAAAGAAATACAAATTTCTCGACTTGATTTTTTTATGTAAAAATAGCATTGGTATCACAAATCATGTATTGTTGCCTAATGTTGAAATCAATGTTCTTTTGTGGCACTAGGACACACAAAATATTAAAGCACAATATTTAAAATCACGACAATATCAGATATAAAATATATCTGAAGAATTCCCAACGGCCATGTTTGAACATTTAAAGGTGGAGTGCATCATTTGAGATGTCTTTAAAACAAATTGAGTGAAATATTTTCTCTATTTTATGTGTTACCAATGCCCAACTGAGTTCAACGACCCATTGACCTTTATTTATTTTCCACTGTGCCCATCTACTTTTAGCTTATTTTTAGCTGACCTGTTCAGCCGGAACACATTAGTTTCGAGGAATGGGAGCTGGGGGATTGCCGGAGAGTGGGATGCTCATCCTTGCAGGTTCTTTTTTAAATTTCTATTTGACAGTTTAGCATGGACATGGTAAATGAAAAAGGGCACTTATGGGAGAGTCCAGCCAAACTAAAATACCCCAAGAAAGAGAAGATAAAAAAAAAGTCCATTGGACAGCATCTAAGAATTGCATGCATTTGCATGCACATCAATCACTAAGGAATTGACTGAAGCTGCAATGACATGAGCCAGGAGATGGGGGTATGGGGTAACAGAGTCCTAAGTTCCGTACAGCTTTTTTTTTAAAAAATGGCTTTTGAAATTTTGACTTTAGTCAAAAAAGGTGCATAAAAACATCTGTCTAAAATGGACATACTGTGAAACAAAAATAAACATGACTTTATATTAAAATTAAGTTTAGGCTTTAACACAATATAGGAATCAAGTGCCCCTTCTGAGGATAAGCGGTGCAGATAATGAATAAATCGTAACTAGTGATGTCCATAGAGGCTTCAAAATCACCGCAAAATAAGGGATTAAAAAAAATAAAATAAAGCATTAAATATAACAAAGAAAACAATTTCTTAAAGAAAAATTTCAACAATTTTTAAAGAAATGCAGGGACAAGAGTTGAATGTGTTTACTGATAATTATTTAATCACACATACATTTACATCATGCAGTCGATCAACAAAAAAAAAAAAGGTGATCTCGTCTGTGTCAGAACTTTGTGCCCCAGTTTGCCAGGAATGATCCAGTACCCTTTTGTCCACTTACATATTTCTGACCCCTGCCTCAAAAATAAAAATTAAATAACTATTACACAGTAATAAAAAAAAACATTAAAAAACAAAAAAACAAACTGCAACATTTCTTTACCCTAAATTTTGAACTCCAATGGTATCCACATATTTTTTTATTGATCGTAATTTAGTAACTTGTGAACTTTTCCCATTTCATAAAAGTCCATAGTAGTTAATTTATGTTGGTTTAGATTACAAGTGGGGAAAGCGCCGCAATCCATGTCAAAGATGAGCTAACATCCAGCCCTAAAAGTGACTTAAGTCCAAAAATGAGGAGTGTGTTCAAAGTTGGATACTAGAAGCTGTACATACATGTATAGTCCATGTTGAAATATTTTCATCTTTAAATAAATGCATGTTTCCTTCTTGTATGATAAACGTTAAATGTTGTTCAGTGTATCTTACAGTATATATTGCACTTGTACGTGATGCTAGTGTCCTCATGCTGAGATTACAATGCATCAAAGGAGTATCGGTTCACACCCAAAAGAAAAATAAGTAAACACCAGGAATGTGAGAAAAGGTATCGTTCTTTGAATTGTAGAATTTTATGTAAATATTTTTTTAAGTTAAAAAAAAATAATGTATTCTTTTGAGAAAGCATTTTTTCCTCAATAATAGCATAAAATAATTTAAGGGATCTTTTGAAAATGTTTTTTTAGAGAGGCCAAAGGTTAACAAAAAAAAAATAGATAAAAACAAAACACACACAAAAATGATTGAAAAATGACAATTTGCTCAAACCAGGAAAAATGTTAAGAGATGAAATTCTCGAAAAAGTAGATCTGACATCCCATCTCAAAGACAAATCTTATATTCCTAAGGATCGTTTTTATTGTTATTTTGCTAAATTGGTACATTTTCCTTTATTATAATCGGTAAAGCTCTAAATGAATGTCTTATCTTTTTCAAAGACTTTTCTGTAAAGGATGGCAATTCTGTTCTCCAAGTTAAGACGCTATCACCAAGATTCCTAATAACTAAAAATAAAAAAAATAAAAAAATAAAATTGGGTTTGCATTTTTTGGCCACAAAAAAAAAAAATCCCTAAAGATGGATTTTAAATAAATCTATATTCTTACACGACTACACCTTCAATCATATGCATTTATTGTTTTCCTTTTGGAGTAAGCTCAATAGTCCTTTGTAACAACGCACTAGGGCTTCTCTGGGTCAAGAAACAGGGACAACAAACCCCCAATTCATTATTATTCACAATACTAATAAAAAGAAAATCCTACACCTTTCAACATAATTAAATAAACCCTTGTGATAACTTTTATTTGTATCGTCCTTTGACTGAGCATTGCATCTGCAACTGTCCCTTCACATAAGCATGAGGACAGACGGATACATCCAAAGGGGTCAAAGTAGCATATAACACAAAACGGCCACGGTGGCTATAAATAGTCATGATGATTGGTAAAAACACAAACATAGGTTTACAGAGTCAGCCCAGCAGGCCTTAATAAGTGTGGGCTGGATCATTGGCATCCATTCCTTTTCCTTTCCTTTGTGACACAACAAGTATATAACTTTAAGTTACCATTAAAACAATTGGCCTCCACAGGTGTCCAGTTAAATACATCTACAGTACAAACTTCACGTCTTGGCTATTATTCCCTCCCTCTTTCCGCCACGCCTGGGTCGGCAAGAAGCGGCGCACTGACAAATTTTGTTTTGTACAAGAAAAAAGACGCACGACATAAAAGGAGGTCGAATTCTGGCTCCAAACGCTCATTAATTTTAGATACAAGGCGGGACAAAAGGAAGTAGATACTCTTCATTTAGTAGAGGAAGAGAGGCTTTCAAGTAGATGGAAGGAAATTATACACTAATAAAGATGGACACAATGGGTGAGGAGAAAGAGGCCAGGAAAGAGGGAGTGGGGGGGAAATATCAAGGGGATAAGTGTTGTACGGAGGGAGAGAAAGAATAACAGTGCGAAAGGAAGATAGAGAGCCAGGAATTAGGACTAAGGTAAAAGATGCAAGATAAGAGGATAAAGTGAGATAGGTATTTAACAAATTATAAGGAAATAAATGAAATAAAGTAGGTCTCTCTCTCTCTCTCTCTCTCTATTATATATATAGGAAAGGTCCGAAAGGGAAACATGTAGCAAACGCAAAAACATGAAATAACTAGTGTCTACGTCTCATTTTGCCCACCTTGTATAAGTATGTACAGTGTCTATATTTATATATATCTTGATGGCATCATTTAATCTCTACGTTCAGAAACTGTGTGATGCTAATGTGTAAATGTACATTGTTGTATTTTTCCTACAAACCTATGTCTGGCTGTGGAGTCTTATTCATTTTTTCCCACCTTTTAATATTTCATATATTATTAGCATTACATTCAGCTTGGGGGGCAGCAGTGCACAACTATTTGCATGACGACCACGATGACAGACGTGTGCAAAAAAGTGAACCAAAAAAAAAAAAAGGAAAGCTACACATTCAAGTCGCGTGCAGTTTTTTTGCTGGCCAAGGCTGCTGTGGCTGTTCAAGACTGTTTGGTTGTTTAGATATCATTATTTATCATGTTTTAGTAGCTCACATTGTAAACTCCATCTGTCGTCTTTTTTTCTTTTGTGATGGCAAGTATTTAAAATGGATGAGAGCTGTACAGCCAGAAATATTTATATATATTTATAAACTGCACACTCACTCCATGAGTGGCTGGGAGCTGCATTGGAATGAGGGGGCCAATAGTGTGTGCTAGGGATCATGGAGGGGAGGGGAGCAGTTGGATGACATTGGTTTCTTCTGTGGTCTCCTCTGAATTTCTTGATTGCTTTAGCTGCGCGTAGGAAGTAAGAAAATGAAGATCAGTACAATTCATCTAAAAACAGTTACGTTACAAAAATATTAAAAAAGGGTCCTCTGTTTGCATTAAAACACTAAAGGCCTTAAGATCGTTGTTAGGTGAAAAAGTGCAATTTAAAAAAAAAAAAGAAAAAGAAAAAAAAAAATCAACATCCCCGTAAAAACCTACAAAATACTCATACGCCGTAGATCCCAAAGTCATCATGTCAAAGTTCAGTCTCTACACACGGGGTACCTTTCCCACAAAAAATTACAAATACTATGTCAATGGATGCCTATAACTATGATATCAAGAAAATTGGCTTCCTGTTCAACAGACTAACATTACTGAAATAACTGAGCCCACGTTTGATGAAAAGAAACCTGTATTATAATGACTGATATACAACTTCGGAATCGGGGACCACGTACCTCTTGTCCGTTTTGGTGGAGGGAAAGCTGCCACCCCTGATGGAAACCGTCTGGCTGTTTTGGTAGAAACCTCCACCAGCGCGGTTGATGTTGGGATGGGTAGGGGATGCCACTGGCTGCTGTCCAGGCCGGATGGGCTTAGCTGTGGCAGTGCAAGGAAGACAAGAGAATATTTTATTTTCATGGATTTAGTTCTAGGTAACATTTAAACATTTATTTTTCCACTTTTGAAATCAAGTTCATTTTTTCAGTGTATTTTTTCCTTTTTAAATTTTGTATTTATGGGAATATGTGTGTGCGCATAAGTGGTAAAATAAAAGATTGGTTTATTCAACTGACCGATCTGTGCCGAATGTCCCCGCCTGGCCATGTTTTTGGCCCTGACTGCCTCTTTAATGCGATCAACCTCCTGTTGGTAGCGCTTGCGGTCCCGAGCTGCGTTTTCCTTGGCTTCTTTCAGTGCAGACTCCAGTGCCTTAACTCGCTCAGCCGTAGCACGAAGGCGCTTCTCCAATTTAGGAAGCTCACACCTAAGATCTGCATTGTCACGCACCAGCTGACAGGGAAAAAACTTATTTTAAGTTGTTTTGAGGTGAGAGTAGAGGGAATGTGATATCATCGAGTCTCTGACCTGTTTGTGAACCTTGGTGAGTTGCTCAAGATTGTTCTCAAGAAAGGATATTTTCTGCTTCTGGGCTGCACTGCCCCCCGTGTCGTCAGAGTCCATTTCAGCACTCTGCACACAGACAAAACGGTGTCAGCAACAATGTTCCCTATAATTGTCCACGGGTCTGAGCGTTCACACTAAGTCGGTGAGCAACGCTTGAAACAACAGTGAGCAACAGCAATCCCAAGTGTGGCAACTAAGTCATTATCAAACATGTCCAAAACTTGACATCACGTTACATTTTGCTGAGTTTCCAGCAATGCAAACATTTTTTTCACTTTTGAATTAATTGACTAATGTATTATTGCAAAGGTTGTACGGCCTACAAACGTCATTTGTTTTTACAACAATTCTTTCACAAGATTTCCATTTCTTATTTTTCCTGGTATCTTTTGTCGCATAATACTAATATTTTTGGGGGCTCATTTACTCGGTTGCACGATACACAACTGTATTTAATCACATTTTTTAGTGGATGTACAATGTTGGCAACAAGATTGACTTGGTATAATTGGAAATTATTTGAATGCAACACGAACCTTTTCTTCTTTCTCCCTGTTTTTTTCTATTTTTTTTTAATCCCTTTGAAAAAAATCTCATTGTGTATTTTTCCTAGCTGTTACTTTTTTCTTTTTGTTCTCTATTTACTTTTTTTTCCTTTGTTTATTTCTTTTCTTTTTTTCTGATTTTTTTCTGAATTTTTCCTTCTTTTTGTCTCTTCCTTTTGTTTCTTTTTTTCTCAGCTTTTCACTACTTTTTCATTTCGGTATTTTTTTCTTTTTGTTCTATTCTCCCTTCCTTTAAGTCATTTTGTGCATAATTTGACATAATATTTGGTCATATAGGGATGAAAGAAGCAAAAACAACCTGAAGAGCCGTTAAGGACCCAACAGAGCCGGTTCCTTTTAGTGGGCCGAGCCGAAAAAGCCGGTTTTCGAGAAACTCAAAAAACTTACACACGCAGTTTAGAGGGAACATTGCGCTGGATAGATATTCTTGTGCGCTGAGAATGTGCAGGCAGTGTGCGACTGCGCACGCGCGAAGCTTAGAGGGAACACTGGTCAGCAATAACAATCATATGCAAGTGGATGGGATATTGGGTTTCAGCTATCTTGGTCTCACTGTGGTCATGAAGATTCTATAAGCCCTGCAGTAATAAATTATATTAAAGGGATAAAATGCTAACACATGTTGCATGCACAATATTATGCAATGGAAACACGTAAGGTGAAATCTCGCATCTCCCCGCAAATATTGTACAGGTTGAATAACAGGCTTTTGCTCCGACAGCGCCTGACAGAAATGAAGGAATGCCATTTTCCCAAACTACAATGACTGAAATTCAAACAAGTCACCCCAAACGCCTTTATCACGTTAGGTGTGTCTGTAGCACAACACGAGCATTCCATGTAGTGAAATTGCAACCTAAGTGAAATAAAGGACTGTGACAAAGTTGAAATGATCACTAAAATGTTATAAATACTTGAGTAATCCGAAAATGAAAAGACTACTAAACCAACATTTTCAGTTGCATTTACGGACAGTGGGACTAAGACCATAATCTGATCATAGTCTGTGATTAAATTGGAAAAAAAGTCATAATATTAATGTTTTGACCTCTTTGCAGTTAGTATGTTAACAAAGATAAAATGTGAAATATAGAAATCTGTGCATCAGATTTATCATTTGTTGTTGGATTTTCTTACCAATTATAACAGATTTATTTTATCACATGCTACAAGATGGTATAAAAACACATACTCTTCCAAAGTTTTGTACATTTTGGCTCAAATGACAATATGCTCGTCGATATCCGAATTGCATCTATTTGATATTTTTTTTCTTCACCTTTTTCACACGTGTGGCCAAGTCCTGGACAAAGAGCTTTCTCAGGTTGTGCAAAGTCTGAAGCTCCTTTGCCTTATATAACAAGAGAACAGGGAAATTAGTTAGACAAGATACCTTTGGGTGAAAGAAAGAAACAAAGACTGCATACTAGTTAAAAACTTACCACCGTCTCCTCTAGACCCTTCAGGTCCTGCCGGGCCTGCTCCCGCCTGTCCTGCATCACCCTGGTTTGAAAAAGGACATTGCATTTGAGTAAATGTGTATCTGTTACCAATTAACTACAAAAAAGATTATAATAATTTAAAAAAAAAATAGCTACAAGAGATATGTTTAGATAGGAAGGCAACAGAGGCTTTATCTAGCTCAACACTTGAAACAAATAATATAAAATCTTTACAATTAGCGTGTGAATTTCAGCTTTTCCAGTTAACTATAAGGATTTGAAATACCAGCAAGCATGTCATAACATTTCTGCACTTTGCTGCTTTTTTCCAGGAGAGTGCTTTTGAAAACAGTATTATTTCTTTTAATTAGGGCTGTCCCGCAAATTGTGTCAGATCATGTGACTTTCAACTACAGTAATCGGTACCGGGAGGAGTTGATTAGGGAACATATTTAAAGCGTCACATAGCTATGAAAATATAGCATGTATATGTAACAACATACTTTATACCAGGTGTCTCAAGCTCAAGGTTTTCACGCACGCACGCACGCCTCCTAGATACAAGAGGGTATCGTCGCCATTGCAAAACAGAGTGTTTGGAACAACCCTACTTTAAACATCATCCAGAATGCTTTCAACAGCTAATATAGGAAATACAGAAACTTTCGCTAGAGACATACGTGAGTTCATGGAGTTTGCGGCTCTTGTCCTGGTCGGTGGACTTGAGTTTTTCATGTTCCACCCGTAGCCTCTCCTGCTCTAGCATGATCTTCTGGTTCAGGCTGGGAAATATGATATTATTAATAAGTACTGTATATTACAAAAGCCAATAATAGCAGTGTCAGACGGTCTTACTCTTGCAGTTCTGTGATGAGCTTTTCCTTGCTGTCCAGCTCATCTCTCAGACTACTGATTTGTTTCTGATGAGCCTCCCGGTGAGAGTGGATCTGCTTCTCAACAGCTTCCTATTACCCAAAAAATGTTACTCTTTAGGGTTTATAATTGGGAAGGATGGAGGTGATTGACAAGGACTGAGTCACTCACCTTGACTTCGTTGGCGGTTTGGATTTCGTTCTCTTTTTCCATAGCATGGACTTTTTCTGCAAATCCAAAGGGACCAATACAAAATTTGCTGAATTAGAACCTACTAGACACTAGTGATATTGGCAATCATTTTTAAATAAATGTTGTTGCATGAGAATTGAAATTCCATCTATTGTTTGCCTTTTTAGGGGACATTCATGAAGAAAGCTGAATGAATGCCAGTACAATAAATGAATATTACCATAACATTCTTTGATCGATGGTGTCAATAGAAATGTATGCACTTTTTGGAAAAAAATTACAAGTGCGTCTTCGAATAGTGTTATTGTTTGGCGTCTTTCAATCTAATACTTCTCCCCTGTAGGGAACTAGGCCAACTACAAAATCCGTGGGTGAAAATGGCAGGTTTTTAGGTTTACTCAAAAACAGTTTTTTTTGTATTGTCATGCATTAAATTTTATATATGTATTTTTGTTTTTAAATGATAAGGACATACCCCCCAAAAATACATTTGTCTCTTCATTAATGGACAAGTACCTAACAGAAACAGATAAACCAAACAGCTTTTAGGGGGACGCACACTAGGGCAATTGTACCGTGCCCGAGCTCACTTGCTGATGAAGTGTAAGAAGTGTGAGCGCAATCACTTCAGGCCTGATCATAGCCTGGATCCTCAGTTGGGCACACTATAATAACTTCTTATTTCTATGTGAATCAACGAAATGATGTATTTGTAGGAAGCAATTGGGCCCGGGCATGTTTTGGTACATTAATGAAATTGTTGGCCTAAGGGGAAGGGGGAAATATAATCAAGTTTCAGCATCGAACTGAACAAAAGGCCTTATCATTAAACCACGCTTATTGGTATAACATACCCTGAGCACTAAGTTTGACTAGCTCTTCATTGAGCGAGTCCACATTCTCCTCCAGCTGCCTCTTTTTGTGCTCGATGTTCTGTAGGTACTCAGTGAGAGACTTGATCTTTGCTTCATGCTGGGTTAAGAGAAAACATTTTATTTGAGTACTTGACCTTGTTTGTGATGATTAGATAGGGTATGGATATGCACCTGTGAGATGCGTAACTGACAAGCAGCCAGCTCTTTCTCGTTCTCATCAATCTTCTTGTTGCTTTCCGACTGAGTGCCCTCCAATTGCTTGCAGCGCTTTACCATAGTCTTCACCTCAGACTTCATCTTGCTAATATATAGTCGGGCAACAGTGAATTCTTCATCGATAAGTCCGCTGCCTCCCTCGTGCTGCTGAAGACAGACAAAAAGTGATGTGGAGGGCACCCAGTTACAACCCAAAAAAATGGACATTCTTACTTCAAGCTATTCCTCACCTTGATGTCATTACTGCCCACGGCTATGCCAATCTCAGCCAAGTCTTTTAGAAGTGATGACATCATTTCTGTCACCCTCTTCTTCTGGTGGTTGGACATCTCCTTCAGCTTCTGGAGCTCAGAGTCCAAAGATGACAGGATGGACTGCAGAGAAGATGACAAAGACTAACAATTCCTGGGATCCTTGGTTGAAAGAGATACAGTATTATTGTGATAAATTGATTGTTCAATGTTCAGATAGAGATGTGTGGATAATAGAGGTGAAGAATCTTTAGGCACCTCACAATTCCAATACAATTCAGGGGGTACGATACAGATTATGACTTAATCGATTAAGCATTTTTTGTAGTATTTTTACCCTCACGAAGATTTGAACACTTGTTTTTAATAGCTGTGTATTTACAACAAAGCAAAACAAGATGTGAATTAATTTCCACTACACTTAAAACAAACTGCAATCTCACAAAATAGCACACAACAAAGAAAAAACAACTACTTTGCTGCCTGAATAATACGACATGTTATGTTGTATTTTATTTCCGTTTCTGTTTCAGAATTTGAGATTATCATCTTTAGCTACATCACATAAAAGGAAGCTGAAGCCTGTTAAAACGTTTTTTCTCTCCAACAATCTGCCAGGTGAATTAATGTAGCAAGGTGATAGGACTGAATAACACACTAGAATTACCGTAAATTCCGGACTATGAGCCGCTACTTTTTCCCCAAACTTTCAACCCTGCGGCTTATTCAGTGATGCGGCCAATTTATGTAATTTTTCTAACGGCCGCCAGCGGCGCTCGAGTACAAAAGGTAAGATTTAGACCGGTGGAATATATGCGCCGAGGAAGACTGCAACTTCACTAAAACTGGCTGCATGCGAAAGGCAACTTTTTCGCAAGTCTGCCAGTGGATCCTGACAGCGTGGGGCAGCATCAAAAAATCCACTATCACCAACGGGTTCCGAAAAGCCAGTGTTATGCCGAGAAATGCATCCCTGCCGAGAATTGCATCCCCTGTCGCTGGAGCGCGCACACGTCACTCCCGCTACTACAACCACTTTTACCTCATTTTATCTCACTTTTATATCACTTTTCGGGAATGTAATGGCGAACATATATCCAAGACCACTTCGTCTTGCATTTGTTGGAAATGTAATACAACTTAAACCATTCGGTCATGTATTTGTTGTGAATGTAATCGAACGGTAATGCACACCGTATATAAACCACTTTTGAGCAGGTAACGTGTTTATTTTGCCTTTTTCGACTCAAATCGCTCGTATTTAAACTGTTATGCACTCTACCATAAAGTTTATTATGCTGAAACGAACTGTCAAATCATCAACAGATATAAAAGTGAGATAAAACGAGGTACGTAAAAGTGGTTGTAGTAGCGGGAGTGACGTGTGCGCGCTCCCGCGACAGGGGAAGCAATTCTCGGCAGGGATGCATTTCTCGTCATAACACCGGCTGCGGGAGCGTGGGACGACGTCTATACGAAAAAGTTTCTTTCCGACACTGAGGAAGACTAATTTGATGGCTTCAGTTCTAAGAGGAAGATGAGGACGGTTTACCGTGATTTTTACAAGTACGGTATATTTTTTTTAACAGACCCGTTTACTGTGTTGCGAGCGTGTTGCTACCATTAACTGCCCGGATGAAAGTTATATTATTATTATTTAAGCTTTGAAAACTCTCTCGGTGTAGCGTCTTTCTTTGTAAATATGTGTAACCATGTATAATATGTATTTTCAACTGTGATTTATGTGATGTATTTATTTGTATTTATTTTGGACACTTATTCTGATATGTTTTGGACGGGCGAATTAAAAAGAAGGGGCGTAATGGGTAAAGGTGAGTGTGTTTGTGGACACGGCGGACAATAGTAGATATATTTTTCCCACCCTTACCTTTGGAAATATACACTTTTTTCTTTGGATTACTTTCAACGGGACCCGGTCTCTGCCGGTCTGCATCAAACCTTAAGTACCGGTATTATTTTCCGTTAATTTTGCCGGCTGTGATTTTTGGACTCTGTACTTAAAGTCGGGTTAGGGTTAATTTTGTGTTTGTGTTACATTTTTTAATGTGGGCGTATGCGGCTAATACACAGGTGTGGCTTGTGTAAGTACAAAATCAGTTTTCTTCTGAAAATGTGGTGGGTGCGGCTTATAATCAGGTGCGCTCTATAGTCTGGAATTTACGGTACAGCCCATGAGCTCCACCTTAAATTTGACAACAATACAGTAATCCCTCGGTTATCGCGGTTAATGGGGACCGAAACCACCCGCGAAAAGTGAAAATCCGCCAAGTAGTGACGCCCCTTCAAAATGCTTTAAAAAAAATAAATAAATTAAACAAATTAATTATTTTATTATTATTATTTACCCGCGAAGCTCTGAACCCGCGAACGTGGAACCGGGAAGTAGCGAAGTCCCACTGTATTACAAGAAATTAGCATTTTACACAGGGTTTCCTAAGGAGAAGTCCAAGTGAGCCAAAAATTCATTTGGGTGACCCCTTGGAAAAGGGCTGCTATCCTGGAATCCTTCAACATACAAAAAATATCTTAGTCTCTAATGAAAGTTAAGACTATCCACCATCCAGATTCGAAACATTTTGGGATGTCAGGTTTTTTTAGACTAACTATATCACTGTAATACTTTTACTGGAATATGGTAATATGATCATTGATGATGAATTATGAAATAATATTGGACAATTATGAGGCTGAAATTGTGAGTTCCATATTTTTTGTACATTAGCCATTATTTGACTTAACCGCTTGCCGTGCTTGCAAATATGATTTTATTTTATGTTTGGTATAATTTAATCCTGCGGAAACTCATCTTGTAAAAATATATAACACCCGAGAATGCTTTGAAGTGTTTCTGTACATATTGAACTTCCCTCAGCCATGATACTACTGGGAAAAGGGTGAAGAAGCTGGAATGATTTAAGAATTCAATTGTTTGCTTGAAATAAAATCAGATCTGAATATGTCTTGATCAAAACATGTGTATACATTTTATTACAACAAATGTTGTCTTTTTTTAAATTATGCTTTTAAAAATTACGCCCCACTCCCACTCACCGATTTTTGGCTAAGCTCTTCACTGATAACCTCGAACTCTTTAGTCTTGTCCTCGACTTCTTGGCTCTTCTGATCGTAGTTCACAGCCAGCTCCTCCAACGCCTGCAGAACTTCCTTAACCTCCTCCTTGGAAGCCTCATTTTCAGCCTGCAGGCGGTTTAGCTCAGCCTGAAGGTTCTCGTGGTCGCGGCGTGAAGATACCAGCAGCTGTTCAAAATAAAAGTTAGAAAATAATAGAAGTTCAAAAAAAAAGAAAGAAAGAAAACTACAGGTTTCACCTCCTCCTGGTCTAGCATCTGCTGCTTCAGCTTCTCTGCCAGCTGGCTCTGCTGGTTGATCTCTTCATCCTGCATAGACGCAAACAGGCAGTGCGATTACAATTCATGTAAGCACATAAGCATTGCAAAATGGTAAAAGTCCAGGGTGATGAACGGGTAATAAAATCATATTCCAAAATAAGTCTTTTACTGCCATTTCCGACGCATCTATATTTTAGGGCATACTAGCCATTGTATATGTTCCGTTCTGGCAAAATACTGGAAAGAAATCTTTGAAGAATTGCAACAACATGTTAAATTGAACCTTGCGTTCCCTACCTTGTCATCCAGTTGCTTGTAGAGTTTGGAGAGCTCTGCCTCACATTTGTCTTTTTCCACATCTGTGAGGCGTACACCGGGAACGTTGGGCGTGGATGCTGGCTTGTCATTAAGAATGTTGTCGAGAGCCAACACCTCAGCATTGGCCTTCTCTTTGTCAAACTGCTCCTCCACCGGCACACTTTCACCTGTGACAAGGAAAACCTTCAGGTATCAAAGTACAAGTGGTGCACAATCATGAAATGGAAAGAAATTTATTGGATATTTTATACTTAAAAAATGGAAAACTCAATTGGGGTGTAAGATATTTTGCCGCTTTACTGAGATTAAAGTGGCGCCGCCGTGAGCGGCAGCCTTTCCAGCAGCTCCCTGTTATCTCGCACTTTTTGTGATTTATTGTTTTTATTGTCTGCTTCTATCTTCTGAGTTTTTCGTCCCGATTGACAACTACACTTTGGATTACTTTCTATCCTAAGGACATGGGTTTTAACGCACAAAAAATGTGTTTATTCGAGGAATCAAATCCTTGCCCTGAAGAGTTCTCGTGCTGGCTTGACCCTATCGTGGATGGAGAACTGGACCTAGCTAAGCGGCGTTATAAGTCTTCGGTACTGTCCGTAATCATGGTAAATGTTAACTCTCTACCAAATAAGACGGACGAACTGGCTGTGCTGGTGAAAAACATCAAAGCGCACAGGGAGTGCAGTTTGCCGTGTTTTACGGAAACGTGGCTCACATCTAGCATCCCGGACGCTAACGTGGAGCCACCTGGAGCTACCCGGACCGGAGCTATCCGGAGCTAACCGGCTTCAGCGCTGTTAGACAGAGACAAGAAAGCCTGCGGGAAGCGGAAAGGAGGTGGACTCGCTAACATGAGGTGGTGTATCCCTTTGCACAAAGATTTACATCTGCCGCGGGGACGTCCAACTTTTGGACTAGTGTGTGACGTCATCCACTGCGCTGTGGCTAAACTACAACAAAGTACCCCAAGGGCATCCTGTTAATCTGTTAATAAACAACAAGCGAGACTGCTGGAAGTGTGAATTTCCCTACGGGGATGAATAAAGTATCCATCTATCTATCTATCTATCTAAAAGTACAGAAAACTTAACCCTGAAGTCCAGTGAAGATTATTAAAGGATCCAATTCTGTCCTTAAATGGCTAATGATAATAGACTCAACCTGTGTGTAATCAAGTCTCCATACAAATCCACCTGCTCTGTGATCGTCTTAGGGTTCTGCCAAAAGAGCATCATGAATGAAATGAAATGAAATGATCTGCATTTATATAGCGCTCTTCAAGTCAATGACTTCCCAAAGCGCTTTACATTGTGCTTCACATTTCCCAATAGCGGCCGTGATCTGTGCAGCCATGTAAGGCGCTAACCTGCTTATTGGGGGTATTGGGGATTCAGTGTCTTACCCAAGGACACTTCGGCATGTAACACGGACAAGCCGGGATTCGAACTGGGATCCCTTAATCCTAAAACGATCGCTCTACCACTTCTTGTAGTTTGTCTTGGGTAACTACAACTATGTGCCCCCCCATCCTTCTCCGAGCCATTTTTGGGAAGGGGTGATCACCCACATGAAACAGAAAGTAATGGTTTCCATTGTTACCAAGAGCAGGACGAGGCTCCTGAGGTAACTCAAATACAGCATGTCACTCTTGGTTTTTTGGGGTAAAGCGTCATCCCGCTTTTTCAGTGACCTTGGAATTGATTGGCAGTGGCGAGTGACAATACTGATATAACATCCTAAATGACTGTGGAAAAACTACTTTTTTGCGGAATTCTGAGTTTCACATCGTATAATACTCATCACTACCTCATTACTTGTCTCCTTCATATTTTTGTTAAAAAAAAAAAAAAAAAACATTGTGGTGATGACGTTTGCTTTTGTGAACCATCAAAGGCTTAAAAGGTCTGTCTGGTACACAAAGTTCCCACAAGATTAATCCAATAAAAAAGTAAGACTTTTTAAGACATTTTCAAGAACATATCCAATGAAATTAGACCCATCTCACACCTATTCTGAAATACAAACACGGGAGGTAGGCGCTGAATAGTGTTGGAGCCTGACACCACCCAGTCGCGACGGCAGTGACTTTAAGGCCCCGCCCGCTCTGTGCCGAAGGAGCAGGGAAGGTTTTGTGTACATGGCAACTGAGGTAAGGTTTGACTACTATGACGAAAGTAAACAAAATGTACTTTCTCGCCAAACTTCAAACTTATATATTTGCCATAAAAGCAACATAAAAACTGGGACATAAATGTATCTTCCAACAGGAAAATTATCCAAAATATAAAGCCAAATCTACAATGGAATACTTAACAGATAAACATTTACAGGTTTAATATAGGTAGATAAGCTAAGTCAGAGGTCCAGACTTGAATCCAATTGAGAATCTGTGAGTAGAGCTGAAGACAGCACAAAAGCACTCCGTGTATTCTCAAATAGCTTGAGCGGTTTACAAACTGATAGACATACCCGTAGCTAATAACAGCATTATGGAGCAAAAGGTGGCACCACAAAGTATTTATGCAAGGGGGTTGGAATAATATTGCACACTTCACTTTTCAGTTTTTACTGGTAAAAAAAGTATAATATGTCCAATAAATTCTGTTCCATATCAATATTGGTTACCAATTGTTGATTCTTGGAAAAAAAAAACTTTTTTATTTTAAAGTTTGAAGCCTGAAATGTGGCAAAAGGTTAAAAAGTTCAAGGGGGTCAAATACTACTTGCATGGCACTCTCCATAACGCTTCTTATTAAAGAAGAAACTAAAATGATTGTTAAAATTTTTTCTTCAACTCCATGACATAGCAATAACTAATGTAATCATACATTAGCGATACACTAACAGCCTATGCCAGCCTAAAAACCCTTTATTTTACAGGAGTAAAATGACATTCAACTTTTGCAGAACTGCAAATGGTTTCTTTTAGATGCTTTCAATCAATTAGCAGGTAAAGTAACAATCCAAGCATTTCAGATCATTTGGTGTCACCTTGAAGCAAAGGTCAGAAGTACTGAAATCCATTTGATCAGTAGTACACCACTCTGGGAAATTATCAAAACATTTTGAGATTTTTTGGGAGAAATTCAATCATCTTACCACTCCTCCAGCGATTGAGCTCATTCTCTAGCCAGGTGACTGTGTTCCTCAGGGTCTTATTCTTCTCCTTCTCCCGCTCATATTTCTGCTTCCACTGCTCTGCAGTCAACTCAATGTTCACTGTCACTGTGTTTTTGATGGTCTTTGCTCTGTTCAGAACAAACAGGATGAAAAAGAACATTCTCATTGTGACACCCCCCCCCCACCTGTTTACCTTTGTCCGAACATAAGGGTTGATTTTGTTTCAGCCTCATTGTAGGAGGAGGGAGAGCAGCAGATGACAATGGTGGTGCGGCAGTTGCCGCCTAGCGAGTCCTGCAGGATACGTGTCATCTTGCTGTCTCGGTATGGGATGTATGCCTTGATAAAAAAACACACATTAATAATAACTGATTAAAAAGTTTTAAGGGTGCTTTCCTACTGCAAGTCCAAATGCTGAAATTTGACTTTAGAATGTAATAATTAACATTACATGGTAATTGATCTACGGTCTTTCTGCACAATGAACCAAATGCATCCATAAATGTATCCGCATCCACAGAAAAATAACATCAGAGCATTGTGTTTTCAGAAGTAAGTAATCGGAGCTCCGAGCAGCCTTTTCTTGACCATTTGCAGTATTCTTTCGATAGAGCCATACTGTGTCTATAAACCACACAATTTAAGAATAGCACATCGCTTTCTTAAATGTTTTAAAACTAACGTGTGTCAGGAGGCTGATCTATTTTTCCAAATCAGATTTGCTTATGCAGAAGAACAGCTGCAGTGTCTAAGAGATGAAGGGCAGAGAAGACTACATGCTCCAGACATATCCCAAAATAAAATGAGGAATCTCATTTTGAATTCACTTGTCATAGGATGAGGTGGTTGAAGCTTCTATCTTCTCCAATCAGTAAATTATGTGGATTTGTGCTCTGAGATGTGTACAACAAATGCCACAAACAAAAGACAGACATTTTTCTTTTGCATGCATATGGATTTATGTTATGTAATCATATACACTTAGGTAGCACTAATAATATACTAGTTTCTTACTAATTTTTATTATGCATCTTATACGTTTTTCCAGCAGGTATCGGGGGTTTGAAACACACTAGCCAATTACTACTAACGTCTCTCTCACTTCTCAAATATCACTTGCGTTTGTCTTCTGTATGATACATTTAACTGAAGTTGCAGATCTGAGCAACCAATTATCTATAAAGGCAAACCTTAAATGAGCTTGGATACCCATACTTTTTCATTTAACGTTACATTTCTAGAGTGGATTTATTTTTTAACTTTAATTAAATATTTGCTCATTCATGCAACTTGCAGTTGGGCCCACTTTCAATGTAAATCCGCTGAATAGCTAAACTTAGAGCTAATTTGTGGTGGGAAAAGTGTCAGTGTTGATTTAAATGTTCCTTAATAGAAACATGATAATTATCATTTTTAGGTCCTTAACAGAGATGAAGTCAAATTATTTACCGTTCCTTCGGCTAGAGCTGAGATGACATTCCCGAGAGAAGACAGGGATTTATTGATGTTCTTTGCTTCATCTAGCACAGCTCCTTCTGCTCCCGTTTTGCTAACCTGAAGATAAACATTATTAATATTAGTGAAACATGCTAGCATAGAAAGCCATTTACGTCTAACATTCATATGTTCCTCTGCACCTTTTCGCTTCCAGCCAGATCCACTAGGTAAAGTTTACCACTAAGCTTCTGCTCCGTTTGGGTATTTTCCTGCTTGACATTGATCAGGAAGATGCTGTGACTCCTGGAGCTGTGCTCATTCATATCTGCGTAAGAGACGAAGGATCATCACTTTCACGCTTCCACATGTGATTTATTTTTTTACTGTATGCTTTTACTTGTGACTGCAACATGTCTGTTGGATTTGCCCTCATCAATTGTGTCCATGACTTCATCTGGACTGCAGACAAAGCGCTCAGTGCAACCCTGTGGGCACAAAACCGAATGTGTTTAGTTTCATACTTTTGGCAAAGACATTTTTTGGTATGCCTTACTTTCACATAGGGTACTCTGTTTTTGTCTTCGTGCACTGACAGATTGGTTTTTGACACTGGGAAAAAGGGAGAAAAATCGTTTAAAAAAAAATCTATGTAAAAATCACATTCTCTTTTTGTAGAAATGAGGGTTGTTTACGAAAGTGCTGTGAAAATAATTCAAATAACGAGACACTATTAAAAACGATTGAGGCAAAATGTCGAAAATGTCACAAAAATTGTGTGGGGTTTTACTCTTTGTCCTCTTGATAGTGTGTGAGCATGCAATAAAAAAGTATCTTCTTTACATTATGCACCATTTTGACATTATCGTAAATGTTTAATTATAATATTAACGCTGGTAGTGCCTATTGATTAGCGGCCCTAATGGCTGTGGGAGATTACCATTATTCTGGTCTTTGCAGTTTATTAACAATTTAGAAAATTAGCAGTTAAAATGATTGTGTGTATAGTCCCTAGCTACCAAATTAAAAATGATAATCTCAAGAGGAATGTTCTGGAAAGTCTGGTCCAACTTACCATCTAAGAGGTCCCGAATCTTATCCAAGTAGATTTCAAAATAGGAAACCTGCAAAGACAAGATAATGATGAATACAGACTAGATTTCAATGAACATCTAAAGGGCTTGTCTGTTGACTTACTTTGATATGAAACTCTAGGTTTTCATCCATGGAGTAAATGTAATTAAATATGTCCTGTACTATTCTGGGGATGATGCCCATGCAGTCTGTGTCATGAAGATTCCCCTAAGGATGCACAAGAATTTAGAATCGTAATAATAATAATGGAAGAAATAATTTTGCAATTTTCTTCCACACTCACCTCCATGGTGTGCGTTTTCCCAGAGGACGTTTGGCCGTATGCAAAAATTGTTCCATTGTATCCCTCAAGAACATCTACAACACCAATTAAACAATTTTGTACATACATTCGTGAGACTTTTATTGGTGGCTTACCTTTGACAATTTTTTGGGCGCAAGCATTGTACACCTGCTCCTGTGACGTGTTGGACTGAAAGACTCGGTCGAACATATAGGGTTTGCTCTGTAAGGCAAAGTGGGGAGACTGTGAAAACCATGCAGGGACTGAATTTATAAGCAAGAACAGAGACACTATATAGACAAAGAGACAAAGTAATGGCAAATGACCTCTTTTGAATGTTGATTCAAAAAAAAATACAAAAATTATAGCTGGGGAGGTTGTTGATATGCAATCGCATTCTTTGTAAAAAGAAGGGAAGCATGGGGGGGCTCAGAAAAAGAATGCAAAAATCTTTTTATGATCAACTTTGTCCATACTCCATGCAATTTGCAGGGGAGGACAAAAAAATGTACTAATTTGTGGGAACAGTTTGCTTAATTAATGAAAAAGAATAAAACATATTCACACATACAAACACACGCGCACACATAGTCTTGCGAAAGTATTAGTGACCCCAAAACCTCTCAACCTTTAATGTCACACTTCAGGTTTCAAACACTAAGATCGAAAATAAAAAAAAGTTGTCAAGGAACAACAATCGGGTCACAATCATTACGTGGAATAAATAAAGAATATTTTGTTTCTGACAAACTGCTTAGGATTTTGAGTGAAATATTTAAAAGGTAAAATTATGGTTTATAAGAATATGCAAGAATCTCATCTCATTAGCTGCACCGCTTATCCTCAGTAGGGTCACGGGGGTGCTGGAGCCCAACCCAGCAATCATCGGGCAGTGGGCAGGGGACATCCTGAACTGGTTGCAGGGCACACAGGGACAGACAATTCGCTCGCTCATTCACACCTAGGGACAATTTGGACCTGCCGATCCACCTGAAATGCATGTCTTTGGAATGTGGGAGGAAACCGGAGTGCCCGGAGGAAACCCACGCAAGCACGGGGAGAACATACAAACTCCGCACAGGAAGTCCGGTAGCTGGATTTGAACCCACACAGGAGGTTCCCAAGACCTTAGAACTGTGCCACACACACGCTAACCACTGTGACGCCGTGCTGCCAATATGCAAGAATGTTCGGATAAATTCAATCATTAAAGCCATTAATTGCTATCATTACATACATTCTGCTTGAAAAAAGCGGTGATACTAAATATTACAATCCAAAATCAGAGAGGACCCCCATCATCCCATGTTTCGCATTTCTTCTGGCCATTTATTTTCTACACTAATTTATTTCCATATAAATTTGTTAAGATTATACCGTCACTGCACTGCCGTCTTTTCTTCAAAGTAATGGAAGGGGGCCATAAGCCAATTTGGTGGGTTCACAGATGGCAGTTTTCGGGTGAAATAACCAATACTAATTCAAATACATTAACAATAGAAAATAATTTAGCTCAAACCCGAAGACAACAAACATACCGCACATGCACTAGGTGCTGTACAGGATAGAAAATCACGTCAAATAAAATATTAACTAAAATTGTCACATAAAATACAAGCATCATTGATCAAAAAAATAATGTGTTAACTAAAGAACCAAATGAGCCAGTAACATCATATGGTGTCAGCAACAGTGAAACAATGGCTAATTATTGGGACATCATATCAAGTTTCCAAACGGTGTTACTGCATCCATTTTCAGCAACAAAGGTATTAGTCCAAGCAAGATTAATAGTTCAGTTGCTGTAATTTAGACTCAATTTCTTCAACTAAATTAATTATCTATAAGAGGAAGGTCACAATTCAAAAATCAGGACTGATACGCTCTGGTCAAAAGGAGGCTAGATTGGTCAAAAGGCTTTGAATTGTTTGTTTTGAAATGAAACATCAATATGTTGCTTTGATAATAGCCTCGTGCATTTCTTTTATGCCAAATATTTTGCAGAAATTATTTTTAAGGGCGCACTCACACTAGTCATCCTACCATGCCCAAACACGCTTGCTGCTAAATTCCAGATTTCAGAGGTAGTGCGAGTACAATCGACGTGGCATGGATCCCCAGTTGGGGATGCTTGGGAGAGGTGGGCACATGCACATTATTACGGGATTAGTTTCCACACGATCCCGGATACAAGTGGCCGAAATGAGTTTCCTCCGCAGGGTGGCTGGGTTCTCCCTTAGAGATAAGGTGAGAAGCTCAGTCATCCGGGAGGGACTCTGTGTAGAGCCACTGCTCCTCCGCGTTGAGAGGAGCCAGTTGAGGTGGCTCGGGCATCTAATAAGGATGCCTCCTGGACGCCTCCCTCTGGAGGTGTTCCGGGCATGTCCCACTGGCAGGAGGCCCCGGGGGCGGCCCAGGACACGTTGGAGAGACTATGTCTTTCGGCTGGCTTGGGAACGCCTCGGGGTCCCGTCGGATGAGCTGAAGGAGGTGGCTGGGGATAGGGACGTCTGGGCTTCCCTTTTAACGCTGCTGCGCCCGCGACCCGACCTCGGATAAGCGGAAGACAATGGATGGATGGATGGATGGATGGATAGTTTCCACATGAAACGTAACTATGACATCAAATACAAACACTGATATGTATATAAGGAGAAACATGAACTGAAAAATAAAAATTGCTACAGTGTTGAGTTCGCTCTCCATACTTTGATGACTTTTTTAAATGTTTCATAAACGTGATGACGTAATATTTTGGAGGACCAGGGCCAAGGAACGGTTTGGTATAGTAATGCAAGTGCAGACGAAGGGGACATGGGACAGGGGAAAAGCCAGACTTTAGCCCGGTATGGAAGAAACGGTCCTAGCATGAGTCCACTCTAATACTGGAGTAATAGGGACAGAAGTATCAAGAATTAAAATATAATCCTAAATATAGGCGTGTCATACATTTGCATAATCTAATCCACACCTTTCTACGAACATGCAGTAGCCAGAGTAAACAAGAGAAAAGTCACAACAACAAGAGACAAGCCAAGGAAGCCCATGAGAGTCAAATATTGATCTCATCATATATTAACTCGCCTGTTAAAATATTTTAGTTAATATAAAATGTAATTGAACTGTTCATCAATAGGGAGGTATAGAAATAAGATAAGAAATGTAAGTATCCCTGGGCTTGTTGTATAAATACGAATTGTTCTGTGTCCAAAAATACTATTAGCTACATTGTCTTTGATTAGCACAACGCCTTATGTACCGTATTTTCCGCACTAAAAGGCGCACTGGGTTATAGGGCGCACCCCGAAAAAATAGTTTTTGGTCCTATTTTTGACATACATAAGACGCACCGGATTACAAGGCGCTACAATGGGAATGTCGACAAAACAGTCAGATAGTTCAGTCAAACTTATTACCCCCTTAACATTCCCAAAGCTTGCAAAGACGCAAATACGTGTCGAGTACACGTGCGGATGCGGTGTCCGTACGATGTCACTCAAATGCATCGTTCCATCATTCGGAAGGTTAAAGTCTTGGTATTCAAGAAATGCCAACCATTCCTTAGTTTCTATTTTCTTTTTCGCTCGCAACTTTACTGTATATATGACAATAAACACTTGGAATTGAGTTTAATTTAAAAATACACACTCCATTCCATCCATTATCTGCACCGCTTATCACAGAAACATCGAGTTCAGTCTGAAACAAGATACAGGGATAATATAGAAAGCCGGAGTAGCTCACCAAAGTCGTTGTGTTCATAATAATGTGCAGCCGTGGTCCTCATATCCGTGAGTTTAGTAAATCCAGGAGAATAAAATATTTACAAATACAAAATAGTAAAAAAATGCTTTCTGTATGCCGTCAGCCACGTACTATACGCATTAATCTTTTTCGGCGAATTGCAGGCTTTGTTTTGCCGTTTAAGCCAATGCCAGCCTGTAAATGATAAAAAGGATCCGCCTCTTGACCTCAGAATAACTTTAGCCAATAGTGATCCATTCAAATGATGATTGACACGTCTTTTTAGGCCAATTGCAGGCTTTGTTTTGCCGTTCAAGCCAATGCTAGCTTGTAAATGATAAAAAGGATCCTCCCCTTGACCTCAGAATAACTTTAGCCAATAGTGATCCATTCAAATGATGATTGACACATTGGTTAGCCAATGAAACGCCGGTAAATAAATCCCAGCATACACCGCGGACTACTTGGCGTTCGGGGGAAAATCTAGTCGGCGGCTGCAAGTTAGTTGCAAGACTTTGCGAATTAATATTGATCCATAAATAAGACGCACTGTATTATAAGGCGCATGGTGAGCTTTTGAAAAAAATAAAGGCTTTTAGGTGCGCCTTGTAGTGCGGAAAATACGGTAATCTCCTAGGAACAGGTTCACACATGTCAAGCACCACTCATCTTTTTAATAGGTGGATCACCTGCCGGCTGATGACACGTTGCACCGCTATCGCTCGGGGCAGACAGAAGGAAACAATAGCACGGCAATGTGTTTTTAATGTGGCCAATTGCCTTATTACCCACAATTTTATCTAATGGTACCGAAGGGGGGCAACGCGGTGGATCAGTGGTTAGTGCGTGTGCGACACAGTTCTGAGGTCATGAGATCGAACCTTCCTGTGTGGAGTTTCCATGTTCTCCCCGTGCTTGCGTGGGTTTGCTCCGGACACTCCGGTTTCCTCCCACATTCCAAAAACATGCATGTCAGGTTAATTGGCCGGTCCAGATTGTCCCTAAGTGAGAATAAGTGAGTGTATTGTCTGTCCGTGTGTCCAGTGATTGGCTGGCAACCAGTTCAGGGTGTCCCCTGCCCACTGCCCGGGGATAGCTGGGATGGGCTCCAGCACCCCCCGTGACCCTACTGAGGATAAGCGGTGCAGATAATGGATTGATGGTACCGAAGGGGTGGACACTTGAATGGAAGGGCGCAATGTTTTTTTTTGGCCCTTCTTTTTATGTTACACAATAAGAATAAATCTCGGCATTTGTTGATAACTATGAGAAAATAGCTCACCTCTATGCACTAGTCACACCTGGAACCTACTTTTCTTTAGTGGTTTATCAAGGTATTGAATACATTACATTTGTTTACATAAAAAAATAGTAGAACAAGTAAAATGACCCAAACAAAGTGACATTTGGATATCTAATTTGGGAACATGACCAAAAAAAACCTTAATACCAAGTCAAATGTAGACACTGACTTGACTTCCAGAAAAAGGATGGTGTCGCATTTTTCCAAGAAGCCTACTCAAAAATCATATAAAGCACTTTTGAACTCCATTGACTGAAAATACAGTATGCAGACCAATTTTCTTACTCTGTCAGGATTTAAATAAACGTTTTAGTTGTGACTGTCAAGCAGTTAGTGCTTTACTTGTCACATTATCTAGCTGGCGATACAGTTTTAAATGGAGGAATAAGTCTGTCGTGTTGCCAGTCTTGGTTGACACATGTCAGCAGGATTCGTACTACACGTTGCCGCTTGCTTTTTAATTTTTTGGTCAGACTGTAAAGCATGGGGGGGGAGGGATTTTTTAAGGGTTATTGTTCTATTTTCTTTATTAATTATCCATTATCAGGGCCTCCAACGTGGTGCCCGCAGGCACCAGGGTGCCCCCTAAAGACAGCTGTGGTGCTCTTCGACCTGTTCTGTTTACCAGTTCTCGGTCATGGTGATTTTCTAGAAAAGTGATTTGTTGGCAGCACAGGACTCACAACAGTGAGTGATGCCCTGATGATCCAGGCATTTAAGGGCTCTGTGAACTAAACACAGTAAAATCTCAATAAGGCATACTCATCTTTAAGAGCACTAGAATGGACCCAGCTCCACTCATTATAAATAGAGAATGTGTATAGTCTACTCCTTCAAACTCCTGGGTATGCACATCTCCGGTGACCACCTAATTAGACCTGCTACCCTGCGGAAGATGGTACGGATCCCTAAAACAAGAACTAACAGGCTCAGAGACAGTATCTTCCCCAGTGCCATCACCACCCTAAATCACTTGAGACTGTACATATCTTGCCAATGTATAAGAAACTGTATATTCATTTTTTTACCCTTTTTTTTACCAAAAAGTTGCTGCAGAGGTTCATTGCAGTATTTTCTTATGCACTTACAATTGGGCAGTATTTACAAAGCAATGCTTGTAGACTGGCTTATCTCATAATAATCTTTTTTTTTTTTTAAATTCTTTAAAGTATTTTATTACAGGTTTATCATAAAATTCCATGTCTAATCTTGTTAACAATGTTCACCGCTTTATCAATGACAACAACAACACTAATTCGTAATTTACATCGATTCTGGCCCGATTCACGGGTGCCTGATATGCACAATTTTAAGTGATTTTTTTAGGGTGGTGATGGCATTGGGGAAGATGCGGTCTCTGAGCCTGTTAGTTCTTGTTAAAGAGATCTGTAGCGTTTTCTGCAGGGTAGCAGGTCAAAGAGGTGGTCACCAGAGTTGTGCACACCCAGGAGCTTGAAGCTGCCTGTTAACGAAACAATGGAAGAATGGGTCATGGCCATTTTGGAACCAAATCATGTCCATTGTTTCATCAAACTGATTCAATATTTTGTTTTCTTATGTGACCATTATTTGATAATGTAATGGACATATTGTTTATCAAAAAATGTATTTGCAGTTATTGTAACTTTGGAAAAAACGCAATGAGGCAACTCGCAACAAATCCCAAAGGTGCGTTCAATGTACAGGTGATACAGCGTCACATGACATGGGACACACGACAAAAACGAAATAATTGCAAAGACGTCATCGGGTAGTAATGATCAGTCTTAGGGCATTATATGCTTTAAATGTTTGGCCTCGAGCAAAGTGTTTTAATATTTCACCGAGCATTAAATTAATTTGTTAGAATATGATATGGTGAAATTGTGAATGTGTTTAATTGCTATTAAAAGTGTCGATAAAAATTGTTCAAACCTCATATTGTTAGAATATGATATAATGAAAGTGTGAATGTGTTTAATTGCTGTTAAAAGTGTCAATAAAATTGTTCAAGCCAAAATGAATTTGATTAGCGCAGTTCAGTGTCACATATGTTTTTTTTATTATCAAATAGCAGCTAAGACCGATCAAGCTAAGGCTATAACCGGTCATTGAGATCAGTATCTGTAAAGCACCATCAAAGCTAAGCCCCTGACCGTTCATAATGGGTTAACGTTACCCCCGTCTTGCAATATTTACAATACGTAAATACATGTATTATAGATATGTTGTATGCTAAAATGGCTAATGTAGCTAACTCACAGTGTTCGGAGGCTTTGTTGACTGACAGCTGGTTAGCAGTAGCTGCAGCTAACTTTGTACAATTAGCTGACATTTAGCGTGACACTAAGTCCAAAATATGGAATAAGTATCCTTCTTTAACTGATGAATCACTGTGACGGAGCAGAGGGCACAAGCCGTCTCCATTGGGCGGAGGCGAGGGTCAAGCCTTCGTGCTAACAAGCTAAAGGCGCTAACTTGCCGTCAAGCTACAAGACAATTAAAATGGCGTATCGCTGACTTCAGCCCGGGGCCCCGATTAATAAAAGAACCTGGCGACGCCTTGAATGACATTTAACTCACCGAGATGATAACGGTATCTTCCCCTTGGAACTTGGGAATGTACCGGTCCCCCCTAGTCACCTCGGAGCTGTTGAGAGGCCTAAAACGGCACATTACTTTGATGGTGCACTCTGCCGGGTCGGCCATCTTCCACCACCGCGGCGATTGCCTTTATACGTCGGGGGAATTGAAAGCTGGAATTCAACAAAAATAAGTATAAAATGGTATCCTGTGCAAGGCCAAGGGAGCCCGCAATCCTCGCTTCGGTCGGATTAGGTTGATAAGGCGTCGGGGCCGGAGAGACAAGCTGTCTTGTTTTCGCTATCATTCAGTCCCCCCCGACTGTTAGGAAGCCATGACACCGGTGGATGAGTCCTGGCTGCTGACTGCTGCTGCCTGGCCACCACCTCGTCTCCCTCCCGCCCCACCCGTGTGGATCCAAATGACGTCACTCCCTCCTGGCAATACTTGCACAGTATTGTGGTGGTGGCGGCGGCGGCGGGGTTATGGTAGCTGTATCGATGTTTTGAAGAATAAAAAGAAATTACATTGGAGAAATGCTTTGTCTTAGTTTAAAACTAAGTACGGATGGTAATTCAAATCATGGAAAGGTCTGTTTGTGTTTTTAAATCTAGGGACACCACCAACAAAAGATTAATAACAAAAGGAAACAATAAACGATTTGCGAGAAAAAAAGCACAGCAGGACAATACATAAGTGAAATACATTAATATAGAATAGAATAGAATAATATGTGGCCAAAGGGAGTAAGTTGAAGCCGAGGCATTTCATTTAAGTGTTTACCCCATCCCATGTTTTTCTTCTGCAGTGAAGACATATACAAAATCAAAAGTGGTGTCATTAAGAAGTTCTCATCTCATCTCATTAGCCGTACCACTTATCCTCATTGGGGTCGCGGGGGGGCTGGAGCCCATCCCAGCCATCTCCAGGCAGTGGGCAGGGGACACCCTGAACTGGTTGCCAGCCAATCGCAGGGCACACAGAGACAGACAACTCATTCGCTCATTCACACCTAGGGACAATCTGGACCGGCCAATTCACCTGAAATGCATGTTTTTGGAACATGGGAGGAAACCGGAGTGCCCGGAGGAAACCCACGCAAGCACGGGGAGAACATACAAACTCCGCACAGGATGTCTGGAGCTGGATTTGAACCCACGACAGGTTCCCATTACATGAACTGTGCCGCACAAGCGCTAACCACTGCGCCGCCGTGCTGCCCTCATTAAGAAGTTGTAAATTAAATATTTTACCCATTACGTAGGTGTCAACAATGCCCAAGTTCAAACAGCACTGCTTTATTTTCTACTGTGCCTATCTGCTTATATCTTACTTTTATCATAACCGTTTGAGGCGGGACACACTGGGTTGAGGGAGTGCTTAAGAGTGTCGTCATGCTCTTCCCTCGGAGGTTTTTTTTTGGTTTGTATACGTCAATGTACCTTGAAAATGGTGTCCAAATGCTAACCCAAAGCCCCCAAAATATTTTTTTAAAGTTTATTTGAGGTGGTCTAAGAAATACACGTACTTGCACGTGCATCATGAATTAGTTGACAAAGGCTGGCATCATTATTTAAAGCCAGGAGATGGCAGCAGAGAATAACAAAGCTCCAAATTTCGTAGCTCCTTAAAAACATAGACAAACAGGTTCATTCAGAGACAGTTGAGAGAGCATTTTTGTTACGATGCCCCATTCCTTTATTGCAGTATTATTATAACTTGGGCCAGCCTACAAGCACAATATATTTTTATGTCTATTGGCGTTTTTTTAATCTATTTTTTTTTCCTCTTCAAATTCTTTTTTACATGTTTACCCTGGAATTCTATATCTAAACCCGTTGCATACAATTTTTCACCACGTTAATATCGATTACAATAAAAACAAATTTATTCCAAAATACGTATTGTATATGATTTTTTTTAATTGATGTATATTAGGGACAATTTTGTGGTCATGATTTTACCAAGGCTTTGGAATGATGTGCGAGAATATTGTCAATATTGTTATGGATTCCCCTTCAGAGGATGAGGTTCTGCTTTGTAGAGAAACAACTGTTTAATATTTTTGGGAAGTTGGTGCTTACTTGCTTACTAATAGCGATGTAAGTTTCGCTATATCTTCAAATATAAAATGTTAACATCATGGACTTTATAAAAAGTTTTTTTATGTACAATCCTAATTGCTTTTTTCTGTACAGTAATTAAATAAGCAATTCGATATTGCTCTTTATGTATTCCTCAAATCTTTATACAATAATTTAAATAAGGACACGAAAGGTCCCCAGTTCGAGACTGGCTGGAAACATTTGTTGGCCTAGAGAGGGATGGGCACCACCAGGCTGTACTTGCCCAAGAAACACCACAGGAACTGGTGCCCCCACTACCCTAGTGGCTAAGGGAAATAAAAAAAATTGAATTCAAATAGAGTAATAAGAAAAAAATACATAAACTTGCATACATATAAGTATGCTTTTCTAAATACTCAAAGGTGCAGAAATTCATATTTTTTTTTAATAGCATGAGAATCACCTCAAATGAATTGACATAATTGTCAGGCCATTTTGCTGCTACAGGTACTCAAAAACCACAAAAAGGCCTAATAAAAAATGAGAAATACATTTGTGCGATTGGGTCACTTTGATTCACTGTGGTTTGTATTCTTCCTTGTGTTTTTTATGACTCATGTTTGGTTGCACAGTACCATGCAGCGACATCTAGTAGTCAAATAATACACACTGTTCCTTTAAACGGTTTTGGTTTTCAGGTACCTGCAACAAGACGGCGGACAATGATATCAGCTCCGTCTCGGTGAGCTTCATGATATGTAAAATACATTCAAACTTACCAAAGAATATTTGATAAAAAGGCACATTAAAATGATAGTTTATTTATTTTTGCTTGTTGTTTAAACCAATATATTTTTTAAATATGTTACGTTTTACCATTAGAAGGCACTAAATAAACGTACTATCCCTAAAAAAAGACTGGTGTCACAAACTATAACAATACATGGTATTAGTGTACTTTAAAACACCCAATATAGGAAGCATAGTGACATACGATGATGGATCCTGGTGCTATTGTTACGGGTAAGAGTTCAGGATCTTTTCCCTGTGCTGTGACACAGCTGTCTTTGGGAGCCATGACCCCCCCCCAAAAAACCCAGCATATGACAGCAAGGGGAGGCCTGTCATGTTTTTTCTTAAACCACTCCCAGAGAGCTCATTTTCCTATTGGGAAAGACCAGTTCTACCAGGCTTGTTTGTGCGTTTGGCTCAAGGGTGTGTCGAAAGCTGCTACACTATTTGTGTCAGTTGCTTTCCGGCTAATGCAACCATTGTTGTCGATAAAAGCACGAAGGGAAAAAAAAAACTTTTGCTTGTAATGTGAGACACATTCACACAGGCTTTTTTTTATCGAGAATTCCCACACTTTCCAAGCATTATCCACCCACACACCCTTTTTCAGCCCCATAACCTCATAGATGAGCCACCGCCTTAATCCACACATACGCTCCAAAAATAAATCAATGCTAAAATGATTCCATGACGCACACAATACAGATCTAACAAAATGTCACAAAAATGGTCCACCTCATCTTGCCCTGCACACACATTTAATAATACACATTTATAGCATGTTTTCTGGATACTCACTTTACAATTGATACATTATTCATGCTCTCATACGGTGGTGGCAATGAATTACGTTCAGTTCTTAGTCACTCTGAGACATACTAAGTAAAAATAGTGAAAAGAAAGCTCATTTTGTGTTGTTGTTGCTAAGGTACCAACATCCAACAAGGTTGATTTAGGATACTCTCCACATGAGCCTTCTTTATAAACAGCAACTTCAAAATGGTAGTGAACATAAATAGATCAGCTTATAGATAGGGTGCGTTGTTTGACGTGTCCTTAAAAGTTGAAAGGTAAATATTTTCTCAGTTGGGTACATGTTAACAATGCCCAACTGAGTTTAAAGACGACTTATGCTTTATTTTCCACTGTGCCTATCTACTTTAATATTACTTCTAGCAGGACTGGTCAGGATGGAGAAACTTAGGTTTGAGTAAAGGGGTTGGGGAGCGTGCTAGAGTGTGACGTCATGCTTGACCCTTTAAAAAAAAAAATTCTATTCATCGTTGTAGCGCAAAAACGGTGAGAATAAGAAACAGCCTACTTCTAGCAGAGTCCAAACGCCAACCCAAGCCCCATAAAAGATGAAAAAAAATGTTTTTTTTGCGTGCGTCTAAGAAATGAAAATACTTTCACGCGCATCGTAAATGAGCATACTGAGGCTGCGCTCATTTCTAAGCCAGGAACTCCTTTAAATGTGTGAAATTTGTTTTTCTTCTTCCCCCAAATATTAAATGGTTATACTTTTGGTATTAATCAAAAAATCATGTCACAATTAGAGTAGTGGTAATGTAGAGTACCAGTACATTGATATCCTTTCAGCAGAGGGAAGATAAGTGACAGGGGAAAGGAAATTCTAAGCCTCCTTGTGAAATGACCGGGCTTCAGGAAATAGCTAGTTAGTGAATGGATATTATGAAGGATTTTGTTTTAACATAAATAATGCAACAGTTGAAAGGATGTAAAATACTTTTATGTAATACATAAAAAAAATTGAAACCCAGAATGCCAAGAACAAAAACAATGTTTTCATGGGCAATTTATTGACGGTTTGATCACTTTTGTACTAAGGTATTTGAAAATTCCAAGACTATATGTGTGTTTGTGCTAGTATGTTGGTCCATCATCACTTCTTTTGGAAAAATCCCATAATGGAAGGTTGCTTTGTCCCTTTGCTCTCTATCAATTTGTTCTGACTTTTCTTTTCATTCCTTGTTGACGTATTTTCGTTGGATAGGACTTTTTTTGCTGCTTGCTTGGCTGCAGAGGTGGTGCTTTCATCCTCGGAGTACGACTCACTCTCATAGCCTTTCTCTGTCACTGAAACCACAGAACAGGATCAACACCATCCGCGGGAGAAAGTTGACATTCCTCATTTACTTACCAATGCAACCTTCATCGTCCACAAAGGTTCGTGATTTTAGGACCCGTCTGCGCTTCCGTATTTGAGTAGCCTGAGAGAGTCCAGACTGTAATGAAATAATTGTTTTAGTATTTTTATGACTATTCCGAGAAACCCTTGAAAGTCTTTGCCTTGATTACATTTGAAGCAGGATCCTTAATGGTTGCCAGAGACACTTCTTTCTCGGTCATCGCAGGCGGGGAATCTGGAATAACTGCAGACAATTGTTAGTTTCATTTAAATATTTGTGGTTATGGGATAACACAGAAAACGTATATCATTTTGGTGGTGCTAGAAAATGTAATGTAACTAGATGGCCATTATATTCAATGGATAATTGCAGTACATCTGTACATCAATACCTGGGTATTAAGGACAACTGTATATATGAGCAAATCTATGTTTGACCTAAAAATTGGAGTTCTTTTTTCCGCAGTTTTCAGAGGACAAATCAAAACTTTAACACTGTTGAATGCGTGGCCAATAAGATGAGCTGCCATCTTGGTAAATCTTGCCCGGTTGGGTAGCATTATTTTGAAAGAGCTAGTCAGTCCAACAACATATGTTAAAAATGTGTGAGTTAGTGCATTTTACAGCCATTTTTGGATGATAATAATGAGTCCCAAGAAGGTTGGTGATAAAGTGAAGCAATGGTGATAAAGTGAAGCAAAATAGGAAAATTATCATACGAGAATGGTGTATAAGTGGCTGCCGTCGAACCGCTGCGCAAAGGTAGACTAAATGTTTTAAAACATGGTATTTTTTTATCTTTATTATGTTCAGTCTTTAATACACAGTTTAAATAATATGTTTTTCATGGGCACACATTTTATTACCATTTTGGGTATTTAGAATGTGTAAGGAACGAATAAAAATAAATACTTTGTATGGGAAAAAATGTGTTAGGTGGTCCAAACCGATCCTTAACTGATTATTGTCGAACACTGAGGTGTCACTGTATTAACATACATGCTCTATATCAGTGAGTAAATCTTTTTTTCTCTTTACTGTTGGTTAAAAAAAAACTAAGAAAAATATTTAAAACTATTTATAAATTTAAGTTTGTCATTTCCCGCTATGGCAGCTATAATGGGTGTTTATATTGAGGGGACTTAGGGCTGAGATTAGATAAATTATTGGATCCAAAAGGAAAATGGAAAAACAATTCCAAAAACAAACATTTTAAAATTAAATATGTTTGAAAACCATAAAAGCGGTGGCAATTAAGTTTCAGGATGGTTGCAGATAAAAAGCACCAATCAAGTTTTATTTTCTTCCAGCTGTCACGGTCCAATTGTGGGGAAAAGTGGGGGCAGCCACAAATCCATTCCATCAGAAAACTGGCTCTTCTATGCATTTGGCATCCATTTCGCATTACGCGGATGACAGCTTGGCCAAACTAGACATAAGGGGCTATTCAAACCTGGGTATGTTATCCCTACCGTCTTCATCTTCACTGCTATCGGGAACAGGTTTTTTGATCCTTCGCCGCTTCTTCTTCTCCATCTTCTCATCCTCACTGTCAGAACACTGCAGTCGTTTTGCTTTGCTTTAAGAAAACCTCAAATTAATCAATCATGAACAATATCAAAACTATTAAGTGATTTTTGTGTGCACATGTATGTAGCTCATGCAGAGAACATGTCAGCCAAGGAGTCTACATCAAGCACCATGCTCTGTTGCAATTCTAGAAACTAACTCTGAAACTTTACCAAACGTAAGATTGCAGTTCATGAGCAGACAACAAGCTTGGTTACTGTATTGACTAGCTTAAACTGACATTTCATAATCTCGATCTGGTCAGTGATTTAACATTAGACTTGATACATTTCAATCCCAACACCAAACTTCTTGAAATAAAAAAACACACAGGCTACATCCACAAGATGTGATCTGCTTAAGTTCTGAACCCCATCTGGCCAGCCTTTTGACACCAGTGTTCCCCACACTATATAAAAATCATTGTGGGCTAGCCAGGTTTTAATTGGTCTCTGCGATTGTCTTAAATTTGTATTAAAGAAAATGAAAAGGTTTCCTCTCACTCATTTTTGATTAAAATTAGTGCTTTTGTTTGCTGAGCAGATGAAGGAGGGGTTGGGGTGGAGGGGCTAACTGCTGCAACAGCACATTGAGCACAGGAACGGTTCAAGAGAGCTTAGAATACGGGGGACGAAAATGAAATTCTAACAAAAACGGGTCAAAGCAAGAACATGATATAATCTGTACTAATCTAAATTATATTAATCGCAGCAAAACTTTGGGCATTGTCTATAACTGGACACGCCCCCGTTCTTGTTTAGACTGTCCACCCACCGGGGTCTCTCAAAATTGCAAGGGAAACACTAGACACCTCCCTCTAAATTGTCAAGAAGAGACTAGAGAGGGGTATCGAAGAATTCATGGGAACACATTCAGAAATGACTGTACACGCAAAGACAACAAGAGACACTAGCACCACATAAATGGAAGTGCAGGTAGTCTCTAAGGAAAAGGTTAGCAGGCCAAAATAGAGCACTTCCCCTCGTGGTGATAAAGCCATCTGAAGCAAGAACAATTCTTGACACAATTGTAAAGTTCCTGGAATGTTCAATGTTTAACTTTGTAGCAAATTAATAATACAAGTAATTACAACAGAGGTGTCCAAAGTTTTCAGAAAGTGGGCCTGCGATTGGCTGGCAACCAATTCAGGGTGTCCCCTGCCCACTGCCAGACGATTGCTGGGATGGGCTCCAGCACCCCCGCGACCCTACTGAGGATAAGCGGTGCAGCTGATGATGATGATGATGGGCCAGATTTGCTAAGCTGAAAATGTGTGAGGGACGACTATTCAGGCTGGTATTCTTTGAACAGCCTTTAATGAATTCACACTCTGAGAAAGGTTTGCAGTGCTTGGTGATCAACGTCGTGACCTCATAGCTTGCCTTTGCAGCATTTTCATTTGACTTGCAGGGTCTCGTGAAAAAGCGCTGCTGTGCTGTTAAAACAGATTACAATTGCTTTACTTTTTCACAAGGTTTGTTTAGTTAGCTTTTTGCTATCAGGATGTTTCGGCCTACAGTGGCTCTTGATATGACATTGTTTGAAAACACCCTCAGTCTATTGGAAAATTAGGCAGACATAATCCAATTTCCACTTGTCCTGGCGGCCTTCACGGTCGACTTTCCTTTTTTTATTTACAGTCTCGGAAATAGGGTGGGCTAAAATTCTCACGGAAAGCCATGAGCAAGGTGGTTGCTGCCATCATCTGATGAAATAGTGAATTATTGTTTTTTGTTAAATTCATTTTATAATGCAATCAACATTACTGGCGGGTCACATATTATTAATTTTATGACAGAGGCCGTGGGCCAGTAAAAATGTGATCACGAGCCATGATTGGCCCCAGGGCCACACTTTGGACATGACTGATTTGCGATACCAATAAACTCTAAAGGCGAAACAATAACTCAAAATAACAATAATAATAATAATAATAATTTCCTTTGTATTGTCATTCTTTGTAACAATGTACACAGAACGAAATGTCGATACACCTGACCCGTTGTAGCGAGTCGATGCAGCCGCAGCCAACAGAGGGCGCCGCCATTATACCAATTAGGTATGTCTCGGCCGAGGCGCGAACCAGCGACCTCCCAGTCTCAAAGCGGGCAATACAATGTTATTGAATTCTATGTAAAGAGTGTATGTAATGAATTATCAAATTATCGTACATAGTCACAAACCTTCTAGAATCTTTCTTGCTATGCTTCTGTGGTTGTGTTTCGACATTTTCTTCATGCTGTTTTTCTGGCTGTTGCAGTTCCGCTGTCGAGTCTGCTGTCACTTCTTCCTTCACTTTTTTGTCTTGGCTTTCTAAGCAAACACAATTTCCACTCCCATTTTAATTTTATCCAAAACACATTTATATTAATATATATTATATAAATATCATCCAAACAGAATTTCCCCATTCACTTACTTGTGCTCTGATTGCCAAAGAAGTTCAACATGTGATTGGACCTTACAGATGCTTTACTTTTGGGGCCATCCACCTAAAAAGTATAATAAACAACATTTCACTGCTCACAGCTGAAAAAAATTTAAATAGGAAAATAATTATTTTGTTTGAATTTAGTTACAAATCTACAACTAAGTTTGAATAGAACATTATTTTTTAACTGAACACCACTAGGGTCGTAGGGGCGACATTTCCTGTGGTGCATCTTAGGCAAGTACAGCCTTCTCCAGGCAAACGTATGTTTCCACCCGGTCTTGAACTAGGAAACTTTCGAATGTTAAACGAAAGTGCTGTGCACTTAGTTGCAGCTAAGCCTACTCAGTTGTAAATCTTGTGACCATAATTTGAAAGACATACCTATTTATTGAACAGAGATAATGTGATTTTACTCTGCAAGCACACAGTATATGGTTCTATGTATTGTGTTGATATCTTTTTAGGTGCGTTTCCAACAGAAAAGCATCTTTATAAATATTTTTTGACCAAATGTATTTATATTGAGTAAGAATTTTTAAAAAAAGATATTCCTCCTTCAATGAAAAATGAACAGGTCAGCTATGAAAAAAGGAAATAGTGCAGATTCAATATTAGTGTTTAATAAGGGCATTAGGGGACAAGCATGAACCTCTGCCTCTTGAAGCTCCGACTTTATCTTTTTGCCATCATCTTGGCTCTTAGCTGCTGCAGCTTTACCAGCAAACATTCCTAAAATCCCTTTGGCTGGCTTGACTTTGGACAAAGAGTTGTCATTAGCTGAAGGCCTATTGTTCTGTGGCGGCTCTGGAACCAAAGGAGAAGTAGCTTGATCTACGTTGCCTTCAACAAAGGACATGGGGACGGCAACAGGACATCGGATAGCGCTATACCTGCAAACAATCAAAATGCCAAGTGTATTTCATTACACATACAGGTAATATTCACCAATTAAGAACTATCAGGGTTGTTGCCTGTTTGTAATCAAACATCTGTGAGTTATTTTAAACACATTATATACACATTTCTACTTTCCCAGGCCCAAAAATTAGCTGTTGGATTTAAGATTTTTTTTTCTTCTTCAAAAACGTATTCATCTTAAATATATTTTGAGGTAAAGTTCATTTTCTATCAGGTTTATCTACATTAAAATGTCATATTGGCAGCATTTCACATTGAAAGAACACATTTTTGTAGAGTCAGATTATTTTGTAAGGGGAAATTCTTTTCTAGTCAAGGATTATAATTTCAAAATTATTTCAATCAACTGTTAAGTACTTCCATGCCCTTAGACTTCACCAAACAACTACTGTCTGTTTTTATCACCTGTACAATCCGAGACTAGAGCCAAATGAGAGTCCCCTTCCAACCACAACTAAATTGTTTCCCTCCTAAAAAACCCAGGGTAAAATTCCAGTTATCAAAATAAAAAGAGAAATACAGTTCTAGTTAGAATGAATTCATTCTTTATCAAACTTATTATCCTTCTAATAGCTTAACGTCTGCAGTGAAGGCTTCTTCAGTACTGACGGACTGTCCTCTAATCTGCCACAATCAGCAATCTAAAATTGACTGTCATTATTTTACCAATGACAGAATAACCAAAGTGGACTTATGGGGGAGAATGGACAAAAAAACAGAAAGCCCAAATATATCTAAGACCCAAAGTAGCAGCTGATAAGTAATAAACTTGTAGGAACAGTTAGGTGACCAAAAGCTGACAAATGGCAGACCCAATGAATCAATTCAGACATCCATCCATTTATTGACCCGCTTATCTTCACTGTGAATTTCCCTTGGGGGATGAACAAAGTATCTATCTATCTATCTATCTATCTAGGGTTGCGGAGGCGCTGGAAACCATCCTGGCCATCTCTGTCCAGTAGCGAGGGAACCCCCTGAAGTAGTTCCCAGCCAGTGGCAAGGCACACAGTGACAGACAACCATTTGCACACCCACTCATACCTAGGGACAATTTGGAGTCACCAATAGCATCTATCCCATACATGTTTTTGGAATGCAGGAAGAAATTGGAGGCACGTGGAGAATAAGCAAACTTTGCACTGTGGGGTAGTTGGAATTGAACCCAGGACCTCTGAACTGTAGAGGCAGAAGCTCTAACTTCCAGCCTCTGTGCTGGCCCCATATTGAATAATGATTCAATAATGATTTTGGTACAAATTACTTCTTATTTTTATCAGATTAAGTGTTTATTAACAGGAAAGTAAATTGGTCTCCATTGAAGAAAATCTAGCTATTTTAGTCTAGTAAATTCCATCAGTAGGGATTGAACCTACTTGCAACAGCTCAGCAGGTTGTCTTTGACGGCATCATAGTCGACTGCGTAAAGCGGCCCACTGTCCCTTAGCATGGCTTTCTGGACGCTGTAAACGTGCTCGCTTACAATCAAACTCATCTTGGACTTGAAATCTGCAATACGAAAATAACAATCAATTACTTTTCATGGATCAGATTCATGGAATGTAGGTTAAATTACCCACCTTGAAGCTGTTCCTCACGCACCACTGAGACTTTGTGACTCTGTTGATAAAGACATTCTTTATTAAGTAATCAGAAGTAATACAAAAATGAGAATAGTACTTATAACGCACCGTGAGACCGTTGTCAACACACTTTCCAGACACCAAGTACGTCGCATGGAGCTGGGCTGAGCTCTCTTTCCTCTTGTGGTCCAGGTAATGGTAAAGCATTCTATGTAAAAAAAAAAAAAAAGCAAAACAAAATAGCGTTTTTGGTTATTAGTATTTAGATACTGTGGATGGATTTTAAAAACGACTCACTGTTTAGCTGTGTTGACATGGACTCCAAGTGTTAGACTCAGCCATTTATATGTAACCTGTTAACAATTAAGCAAAGGCACAACCATGTAAAAATCCCAAACGAGGAAGGTGTTGTTGATGTGATGGGAACATTTTAAAAACACATGTTTTACATTTAAAGCTTAAACTATCGAACAAGGCCAGTTGTCGGTCACGGATAAAATACAGTATAAATCTACATTGCTTGTAAATCAAACGAAATGGTATTACTTTTTCCGTTTTGTAAACATTCACATACACACGCTGATAGTAATTGGTTGAACGTAGAAAGAATGTTAAAAAGGAACGTGACTTTAAAGCACACAAAAAAATTCTTACAATTTTGTCGTGGTCATTGACGTACTCGTCGATGTTATCGAGATAAAGCTCGTCCATTCTGCAAAATATTAACAGCAAAGACTTGATTTAAAAACGCGCGACGGCGCCGGAAGATTTTTTTATTTACTTCCTGCAAGAACGTCACGTGGACACTCATGCGCTCTTTCAACTTCCGCGCACTCAGACATGTACGGACCACGAGATAGGTCAGCGCTCTAGCAGCCCGCTAATTGGCGTGCTCTCGGAGCGGTCACATTGGTCGGGTCAATGTCCCCGTTAAGGCAATAGATGTTGAAAATAAATCACAACGTGCTCATTTCAAAACCGGTCTTCATGCAGGTTAATTTTTTTCGTCATTTTTCTGGATTTTGTTATCACAAAAAATATAAAAACTGGAAAAAAAACTTTTTGGGGCCAAGGATAATAATTTCTATATCGACTATTTATTAGGTCAATGCCCTCATGGCCTCACCAAACAACTACCCCACATGAGCGATGTTGTCACCTGTACATTAGTAGACTAGCCAGATGAAAGTGCCCCTTCCAACCACAACTAAATTTTTTTCCCCCAAAATGCAGGGTAACGTTCCACTACAGTAATTAAAATATTAAGAGCATCCATCCATCCATCCATCCATCCATCCATCCATCCATCCATCCATTATCAGCACCGCTTATCCTCATTAAGGTCGCGGGGGTGCTGGGGCCCATCCCACCCGTCTTCCTGCCAGTCGCAGGGTACACAGAGACAACTCACTCGCTCATTCACACCTAGGGATAATTTGGACCGGCCAATTAACCTGACATGCATGTTTTGGGGAATGTGGGAGGAAACTGGATTGCCCGGAGGAAAACCATGCAGGCACGGGGAGAACATTCAAACTCCAAAGGGGGAGGCTGCAGTAGCTGGACTTGAACCCTGAACCGAAACACCGGGGGGCTGCGCGCTAACCACCCATCCGCCGTGCCGTCATACAAAGAGCAATACATTTCCAATTAAGATTAATTGATTCTCTATCGAACTGATTATCCTTTTCACAGCCTGACGTATGCAGTGAATGTCCACAAAATGTTCCTCCATTTTTCTTTAAGTCAGTTGATGTGTTCTTTGGCAAACTGTAACCTCTTCTGCACATCCCTTTTTTTAACATAGGGACTTTGCTTGGGATTTTTGAAAAAACATTTTTTTGCCTCACAGACACTTCTTCTAACTGTCATAGCACTTACAGGTAACTGCAGACTGTGTTTGATTGTCCTCATTGGCTGAGCCTTTGCCATACTGGTTATTCTAGGGTCCATTTTAATAGTCTTTCGTTTCCTTCTGGTTTTTCTACTCATTTCAAGGCATTCGAGATCATGTTAGCTGAACAGACAACAATTTGCACCTCTTCATAATTACTTCTCTCTCTAATCAACTTTTTAATCAATGAATGCCGTTATTCGCAGCAGTTTCTCAAATGCATGTTCAAACAGTGCTGGCTTCATCATCCTTACAGATTCATTCCTGATTCATACTTTTTTTTCTTCCCCAAAATTGATGAAATCAGAGATTGGATGCCACACCTCTATTTTTTTAACACACCGCTTTGAACTATTTGCCCAATTGCACAGCTTTCGGAGAATGCCTATTATGAATGCTGGGGCTTGTTTTTTTTTTTTTGCAACTACTGGTAATTTGTAACTTGTCTGGCTTTTAACAATTAAAAATATACAAAAAAACAGGGATATTCTAGTTAGTTACATTGCCACAGCTATTATTTTGAACAACACTGTACGTTTGATTTATTTTTGAGCAATTTTATGTTTAGTAGGTAAGAGTCATGTCAAATACACTCAATATAACGAGTTAGCTTGTGCAAACTAGCTATGTTACTGTTTTACTGTTGCCATTTCTTACTATGCAAATATGCTTCTTTAATTGAGAATAACTAGACATTCAAAACAGTAATCCTCCGAATATCACATGTATTAAAAACAGTTATGTGTGTCACCATGAACCTTACTACGCCGAAACGAACTGTCAAACTATCAACGGATAAAACGGGAAACGAATGTTCAGAGGATAAAACATAATCTCACGAAAGTAAGTATTTTTAACACGCTCAAAAGTCATTTGTATGCAATGAGCAAATGCCCTGTGCGTTACTGGTAACTTGGATAGTGAAATGCTTTTTTTCTTCTGTACTTATGCTTTTTATGTTGACTTTTTACATTTATTAGCATTAAATGTAGCATATTCGTTATCTTTGTTGTTACACACTCGTTCTTATAAATCGAAAATGGCAAAATACTAGAAGCAAGAAATAAAAAGTACATTAAACATTAAAACCAACCTTTGAAATAAAATATGCAAAATCTAAACAATAATGTTAATCCTAAAATAGTTTATAAGGGTACTGTGTAAAATTTAGTAGTGAACAAATACAATGTATCAACACGTTTTAACAGTGTGATTTGAAGCACGCATAGTATAGTGTGTTGTCTCTCTTAGTCCTTGTTTTGAGGGACCTGTAGCGCCTACCAGAGAGCAGCAGGTCAAACAGTTCTAGAGGAGTCCTTATAACATGGTTGGCTCTTCTGCGGTAAGCCAGAAAGGTCCTTCAGAGTGTAGCCAATAATTTTGTGGGCTGTGTTGATGACTGCTGGCATGCACTCAGCATAGCACACCGTGATGCTCTTCACTGTGGTTTTGTAGGATTATTGCGCTACAGAAAAATGATTCCCTGCAATGGCATCCCTACCACTTCCCCGGTGTCAGCAGACCAGGAGTAGTCGTTGAAGATGTGCACGCCCAGGAGTTTGAAGAAGTGGACTCTCTCTAACCAGTCTCCATTGATGAATGTATTTTCTTACAATAAAAACTTTTACAAGACATCTAACAATGCATCTTCAGCACAACTTAATTTGCTGAAATTGTCCACACAGCAAATGATTGTAATGACCCGGCTCGTAAAAAAAACATGATAAATTCTCATTGTCTCCCCGATATATAAAAGCTCACCGAGCAGCTCCTAATATTATTTACAAGATCTACTTTGCTTGTTTATCATTTTCTGCATGTGTCAGTTCCATTAACAAGTAATCAAATACAATACCATTACTTAAATTAAAAACATTAAAAAAAATCAGTAACTGGCATTTCTCCTGTTTCTTACCTTCAATAAGTCCAGAAACTTTAAGGTTCCCAACTCTTTCCTTGAGTTGAGTACCTGAGTTAAAGCATTTCTGTTAGTGTACAATTTCGGATGAATTCAATGAAATGTCTTTATTGATTTATTGATATCAACCTTACGAAATAATGTATGCAATGAGATGAGACATGGCACTCCAGGGTCAACATGTAATGAAGACTTTAAAGAAAAAAAAATATTTACAACATAGTATCACTATGGCAGCACGGCGGCGCAGTGGTTAGCGCTTGTGCGGCACAGTTCATGTCATGGGAACCTGTCGTGGGTTCAAATCCAGCTCCAGACTTTCTGTGCGGAGTTTGTATGTTCTCCCCGTGCTTGCGTGGGTTTCCTCCGGGCACTCCGGCTTCCTCCCACGTTCCAAAAACATGCATTTCAGGTGAATTGGCCGGTCCAAATTGTCCCTAGGTGTGAATGAGCGAATGAGTTGTCTGTCCCTGTGTGCCCTGCGATTGGCTGGCAACCAGTTCAGGGTGTCCCCTGCCCACTGCCCGAAGATGACTGGGATGGGCTCCAGCCCCCCCGCGACCCTAATGAGGATAAGCGGTACGGCTAATGAGATGAGATGAGATGAGATAGTATCACTATTGTCACACACGGCTGCCTTTCAAAGCAGAGGATCCTTTAACCCTACAACAATAGCGACCAGATGATGAAGGTGCTGTATCGGGGTCAGATCAGGAGGCTTTTCCCGCTAATGTTAACTATGGAAGCCAAAACGCTTGTTAACGATCAGGAAAACCCCTTTCTGAAAAGCAGCCTGGAAAGGGATTTGCGCAACCAGGATGTACTTGCCCAGGACACACCACAGGAAGTGGTGCCCCTACGACCTGGGAGGTTAAGGGATCCATGGGCTTAGAGACTGGCTTAAGTTATGATTATTGTGCAATGTTCGTGAATGAAAAAGAATAGTACATTGTAATAATAGTGCAATGAAAAGAAGTGCAGTAACATTATCAGCAACAACACTAAATAAGTCACTGGTTATATTTGAGTTTTGCAGTTTTGTACAATAACACTAAGCAGCAAAAAAAGAAAAAAAAAGGTCACAAATTATGGTTTCAGTTTTGCGTGCTCGCTTAGCGTGGTGATGGCCCTCGGGAAGAAGCTGACTTAGAGCGTGTTCATCATTGTTTAAAGGGACCTGCACCGCCCACCATAGGACAACAGGTCCAAAAGGTGGGAATAGTCTTTTGTTGATGGCTCTGCTACAATATCGCAAGCCGGCAATGTCCTCCAGACTGGGCAGAGAGCAGCCATTGATATTTTGGGCTGTGTTGATTACTCAAAAAAATCAAATTAGTTTGGAGCAGCAGAAAAAGTAAAAGATCTATATAAACCTTATTATGAATGCAAAACATGCTTTATGTATCTATATTAGCTATATTTGCCTGCTATCAAAATGAATAAAGGGTATGGCAGTGCACCCTGTGTAGAATGATGTCCCATGTTACTACTTGTAGGATATCTGATCAAGTTTAACTTCATTACAATATTATAATATTTACAGTGTGTCTCATGTTTGTATGTTATGGTGTTGATTACCTTCTGTATCTTTTGCCTGTACCCTGCCGTGTTACCAACATATTACACTGTGATGCCATATGCAGAAGGCTCTCCACTCTAGCTTTGTAGAAGGACACTAGCAACTTCTGTTCCAGGGTGTTCTTCCTGAGAACCCTGAGGAAGTGAGTCGTTGCTGGGCTGAAGATAACGTAGTGAAGTTCGTCTCTGGATCACACTAATATCAACAAAATTATTTCCCTCGGTTGTATGGGCTGTAAAAGAAGACCGCTATATTGGTAATGTATGTCCTGGGTAATTTTGGTGGCCAAATAGGACCGTACTAGGCGTAGTACATTTAAGAACTTGGGTCCCGGTACTTTAGCGTTGAGTCCTACAGTACTTTCTAATCTTTCAGGGATGGAATCCACCACCTTTTAATGTACCCCACCTACAATGAAAAAGGCAATTTGTCACAAAACTTGTGAATTCCACCATCGTTTTACAGCAAAATAACTGTGAGACAATTTCCCCTTTTTTATTTAATAGAGGCTTTGAAAATAGCTAATTTCATTCCACATTGTTGTAAAGTGCATACGCCAGCAATTACTTCCGCAACACAGCAGTCTGCCGAGCAAAAAAAAACACAACGGCGGCAAATTAACAAGGCGGGTGAACCTTGAAATGATTCCTTTGGAGAAAAAAGACGAGAAGGAAGACTTGGGGTGTATTTTTATTGCAATTTCCACGGCCGCTTGTTAACGTTCATGACTTATTCACTCTGAATCGCCGCCGCGCTTTTTCAACAGTATTATTGGAGGCGAAGGGGAAAATGGCACCAAAGAAAGATGATGAGATTTTTTTAGACTGCGTAGGGACAGGAAATGAGATGCTGGTATGAAGGTAATAAAGTCCAGAAAATCCCCAAAGTAAAGATTATCAACAGTTATGAATGACCATATTGAAAGGGTCGCAATTAAATAAACCGCCTGGGCATGTTTCATCATGAATTCCACTTTTTTTGCTGAAAAATTGTCGCCGTCGCCGTATTCTACCTCAAATGAGATTTGTTGAGTTGACATAGCAGCCCAGTTTGATCCAGTCTCAAGTTACTATTATGTAGAAAACATTCAACTGTAGGTCAACTAAAAACAGTTTCTTTAGAAGGAAATACATTTTGAATTGATCTTTTAGTGAGGGTGACTCAGTAGCAGTGTTCCCTCTAAGCTGCGCGCGTGCGCAATTGCGCACTGCTCGCGTGCGCAATTGCGCACTGCTCGCACATTCTCAGCGCACAAGAAAACCTTGCCAGCGCACAAAAATGAGGGCTCAAAATTACTAATTAAGAAGCGACTTAAGTCAAAGTTAAGTTTTTTAATTTCGTTTATTTGAACTAAAAAGAGAAGCCCTCCAATTTCGTTGTTCTTGTATAATAACAATAAAGGACATTCATTTAATCATTCATCCATTAATTTTGTTTGTTATGACGGTCTGTTGAGATTAACAAACGTTTCTGGTCAAGTAACTTAGTGTGAGGGCATTGAATGACACACTTGTTTGTTGACTCATAAATAGTGTTTATGTCTGGAACCAGGACAGGAAACAGGAAGCAGAACCCACTTGCGTAACGTTACTCACAGTTAATCTGGGGAGAAGAGAAAGGAGCGCACACTCGATCCGGAGATCGTTGGTCGCGGGGAGTAGACGCTTCGACGAATGGTGACTCACAGACAGCGTTTAAGTAGTGACAGGGAGCAATCTGTCAGCGAATTTCAGCTGGTGTCCATGGGCGGGGCCAATTGGGCACCCTGGCAAGCGTGACAGAAGCTGGCGCCACACGGCGGGGGCCAATTAGGCGCCATGGCAACAGAACCATGGTGACAGAACCCCCCCTCAAGGGACGGCTCCAGAAGTCCCAACAAAAACAAAATACATTGCTCTCCAAAATGGGCTGATGCCATCGAGGAGGGTGGCCTCCAAAGGCGTGGCAAAAGCAGGAACAGGGAGAGGCTGGGCCGGCAGACGGACGAGTCGAGCTGGCAGACGGAAGAATCGGACAAGTCGAACTGGCAGACGGAAGAGTCAGACTGGCAGACGGAAGAGTCGGGCTAGCAGACAGGTGAATCAGGCAAGCAGACAGGCGAATCAGGCAAGCAAACGAGTGTGGTAGGCCGGGCGACGTGCGCGGCAGAGCGGCCGACCTGTGCAGCGGAGAGGCCGACAGGGACTTCGGACAGATCAGCGCCAAATTTTCCCGGAAACCCCATACGAGGCACAGCAATCCCCATGGCAGGCGAATCCGTGGGCCGAATGGGCGGGAAACGCGACAGCACGGCAGGATGCGAGCCCCCAGGAGGCGGGGCCGTTGCCGACAGCCGACACGACAGTAGCTCAGTCAGCTGAACTAATTGCTCCTGCTGGCGCTGCATGCTTTGTAGATTTTGCTGGAACAGCAGTTGAAGGGCGGTGACATCACTGGACAATCGCCAGATCGCGCCCTCTGTCCACAGAGCATTTCCAGCTCCCCCCAATCCGCGCTTGTGTGAGCGTTCGCTGGGTTCATTTTGTGGTCGGAGCGTTCTGTCAGGAACCAGGACAGGAAACAGGAAGCAGAACCCACTCGCGTAACGTTACTCATAGTTTATTGGGGAGAGGAGAAAAGAGTGCACACTCGATCCGGAAATTGTTGGTCGCGGGCAGTAGATTGCTCGGAATGCGGGAGTGGTCAAAATCAAACAGATCAGGGCAAGAACAAAACAGGAGCAAAAACACAGGCAAAAGTGAAGATTCACAGGGCTTGGCAAAACAAGAGCAAAAAACACAGGGCTTGACATGTCAAAACAGAGTTTCGCAGTTGCTCCGTCAAACGGCGACTCACAGACAGCGTTTAAGTAGTGGCAGGGAGCAATCTGTCAACGAGTTTCAGCTGGTGTCCATAGGCGGGGGCCAATTGGGCACCATGGCAACCGTGACAGGTTATTCAGAATACATACAACTATTAATATAATATATATTTACTTGTTGCCTGGTAATTGGATCCCATGAAAACTAGATAAGTGTTTATATGTGAATTTCCCTGCGGGATGAACAAAGTATCTATCTATCTATCTATCTATCTATCTATCTATCTATCTATCTATCTATCTATCTATCTATCTATCTATCTATCTATCTATCTATCTATCTATCTATCTATCTATCTATCTATCTATCTATCTATCTATCTATCTATCTATCTATCTATCTATCTATCTATCTATCTATCTATCTATCTATCTATCTATCTATCTATCTGTCTATCTGTCTATTTCTCATGCAGGTTCCCTGATAAGCTGCTCTTGTTTTCAATTGATATAATTTCCACAGTGAGTGTGAATGTAATTGTACAAATATATAGCAAACAAACCTAAGCTATTAATGAGGGGGAAAAAAAAACATTTAATCGCCATATGTAAAAACTATCAAATAAATCTTGGATGACCTTTTTGCATTTTCAACCCAAACGTATGTTTGCTTACAAATTTGACAACGTTGTAAACTTGGTGTTTTAACTGAAAGCCAAATTGCTCAATATGATTTCAAATCATTTTAAAAATCTGCATCAGAGTATAGGCTTTCTAATGTATTAGTAGCCAAAAACCCATTTTTCTGGAGTGGTCGCTAAAAACAATAGTATTTTTCTTAAAAAAAAAATCAAACTGGTCTAAACGTATATCACTCACTTTCTCTAGGTAAAAGTGAGTACTGAATGAATGTGGAACAGATATGACAAACTTACTTCAATACTTGAGGTAATACTGTAAGTCGTGTGCGATGACATAAGACTCGTGTGGTGGAAAACATCCCAACAAGGCTAGGCTAATAAGGCCAGTTTGGTAAATTAAGGGTGAAAGTTACTGTTTGGTCACCGGACACTCCGTAGTTAGTTCTTCTTCCTTCTGCTTTGTAGGACTCGTTTCTTGTTGCACTATACGTTAGAGTGTCACCTATTTGTCAAATATTGCATAATGTACCATTAAGGGGTTTAAATGACCCTAAGTTGTTTTTTTTTGTCTTCTAAGATTTTTTTTGCAAAGGCTCTCAACCTACAGAAAACTGATCTGCAACCCGCTTTTGGGTCAGGAACCCACCACTTGAGGAACACTGGAACATGAAAGAGAAAGTAAAAACTAAAACTTTCCAATATTGCCTATCCTGTATTGTAGCGGGTCAAACATACACATGACGATGACCTTAGAGCACTATTCCAAGCCGACTTTTATCAGAGCCACTGCATAGGCGGCCTACTTCTGTTTGGTGTTGTGATTGGACAGCGTGGGACTTGGGGACGTGTCTTTAACCAGAAACGTCAAAAGACATCTCTGAAATGCAGTAGGTCAACCGTCCCCATTCATTTAATCCGTGGTTCGGAAAAATGGTCCAGCCGTCTCCAAGGGCTCCATTACTCGCTGTTCTTTTCACAGTGAAATGAACTTTAACTTGCAGCCAATCAAGGGCGACGTCATCGATCGCTCCAAAGCGGACATCAGGCCTCACAACAGCTTTTTGGTGTCATTTGTGGCCTCAGTAATAACACAACCTCCACTCACTCAGCTCTCTGGGGCACCAACAAATCAATAGCAGGGGCTTCGTAATAACCTACAACAACTATACAAACAATTACACTTACGACCTCTTTAAAAAGGAGGGATGGGAGGGGGATTGAAAGAACAAGAACAGAATATTTGTTCCATTGGAGTTAAGGAATTATTTCCTCATTTTGTTCCAGGTGGAGGTCACATGAATTGTTTGTCGAAGTTTTGACAAAACTCACCGTATATTGTTACATGTAAAATGTAATTTTTATCCATATGAAAAATAACTGATAATACATTGCTTATAGTGCCCGCCCTAGGAACCTTTTGTCATTTTGCCACATTTCTCGCTTCAAACTTATAGCTAAAAAGGATAAAAGAATAAACAACACGTGAGACACAATCATGAAGTGTAACCAAACTCTTTCAAAATGTTATATCATATTAACAACAACAAACACTGAGTATGTGTTAAAAAACAATTGCTACCCTGTTTTCTCACTTAATCCAACTGACTCCAGAATTTCCCGAATGACTTCAGAATGAACAAATGCCGGCCTAAATGACAAACAATGACAAACAGAGTCTCAGTTTAAATGCACCTGCTCCGTAATGGGCTCAAAGCTCTGTAAAAGCAAACACTGGAGATCAGACAGCATTAATCTTAAAGCAGAATTGGGATAGAAGATTTCGTAACCTTTACACATCTCCTGGAGCACCATGCGAGCAATTTTATCAAAATGGAGGGAGCATAAAATCACTATAAACCTACCAAGAGCTGGCCATACCTCCAAATTTTTCGGTCCAAACAAGGAGAAAAATAATCAGAGAAGCAACCAAGACAGAGAAGCAACCATGAGGACCATGACCACATTGGATCATCCTTCCATTCATTTTCTGCACAACTTATCCTCACTAAGTGTCAGGAAGCGGGCTGGGAAGCAGGAAGTCGGAACTCATTTGCGTAGCCGATCTTTCACTTTAATTGAGGAATAAAAGTTGTCCAACCCACAAACGGACCAAAGACAAAACAAAAAAGTTTCACAGGTAATCGAAATTACAAACTAGGCATTTACACCGATCAAACAGGCACGAACAGGTCTTCAACATCGTAAAGAAATGGTCTAGCAACGGGCAGTCCCAAAAGGAGCGTTTAAGTACTCCACAAGCAATCAAGCAATCAGTTCAATGCGTCTCAGCCGGTGTCAAGGGGCGGGGCTAGCTGGATGCCATGACAACCGTGCAGGACATGACACTAAGGTCGCGGGGGTCTAGGAGCCCAACCCAACCATTGTCGGGCAGTGGGCATATAATATATATATATATATACATATATATATATATATATATATATATATATATATATATATATATATATATATATATATATATATATATATATATATATATATATATATTTGAATATATCAAATGGCAAACACAGCGACATCTGAGAAGTGAAATGAAGTTTATAGTATTTACCGAAAAAGTACAGTAATTGCCTCAACAGGTGCATACATTTTGGAACCCCAACAGAAAAATTACAACAATATTTAGTAGATCCTCTTTTTGCTGAAATAACAGCCTCTAAACGCTTCCTATAGCTTCCAATGAGGGTCTGAATTCTGGTTGAAGGCATTTTTGACCATTCTTCTTTAAAAAACATCTTAACTTCAGTCAGGTTTGATTGTTTCCGAGTATGGACAGCCCGTTTTAAATCACACCACGGATTTTCAATAATATTCAGGTCTGCGGACTGAGATGGCCATTCCAGAACATTGTACTTGTTTCTGCATGAATGCCGTAGCAGAATTTCAACAGTGTTTTGGGGTCGTTATCTTGTTGAAGTATCCAGCCCCAGCGCAACTTCAGCTTTGTCACTGATTTCAGAACGTTGTTCGCAAGAATCTCCAGATACTGACTGGAATCCATGCGACCCTCGTCTTTAACAAGATTGTCAGTACCTGCGCTGGCCACACAGCCCCACAGCATGATGGAACCACCACAAATTTTTACTGTGGGTACCAAGTGTTTGTCTTGAAATGCTGTGTTCTTCTTCCACCATGCATACCGCCAAATAACTCAATTTTAGTTTCACCAGTCCACAGCTCCTTATTTCAAAATGAAGCTCGCTTGTCCAAATGTTCTTTAGCATACCTCAAGTGACTCTGTTTGTGGCATGTGCACAGAAAAGGCTTCTGCCGCATTACTCTCCCATACAGGATCTCCTTGTGCCAAGTGCGCTGTATTGTTAAATGATGCACAGTGACACCATATGCAGCAAGATCATGTTGTAGGTCTTTGGAGCTGGTCTGTGCGTTTAGTTTGACTGTTCTCACCATCCTTCGCCTCTGCTTATCTGAAATTTTTCCTGGCCTGCCACTCCGGGCCTTAACTAGAAATGTGCCTGTGAGCTTCCATTTCCTCACTACGTTCCTCACAGTGGAAACTGAAACAACTGAAATCTCTGAGCTAGCTTTTTGTATCCTTCAACTAAACCATGATGTTGAACAATATTTGTTTTCAGGTTGTTTGACAGTTGCTCTGAGGCTCCCAAGTTGCCACTCTTCGAAGATGCAAAGAGGAGAACAACTTGCAACTAGATACCCTTTCCCATGATTGGCTTCACCTATGTATGTAGGTCAAGGGTCAATGAGCCTACCAAACAAATTTTATGTTCCAATAATTAGTCCTAAAGGTATTCAGATCAAGAAAACAACAAGTGTGCCCAAATTTATGCACCTGCCTACTTTTGTTTAAGTAATTATTGCACACTTTCTGTAAATCCTATAAACTTGATTTTACTTCTCAGATATCACTGTGTTTGCCTGCTATATGATATATTTCACTGAAATTGCTGATCCGAACAACCAATGATTTATAAAGGAAAATCTGTAAAATGATCAGGGGTGCCCAAACTTTTGCATACGACAGTATATTTAATTTCGCCCTATGTTCCGGTCCGGAGCCTTCGCTTTAAAACAGGCTGGTCTACTAGTGATCCCAAGAGCCAAGAAGGGAACCGCAGGTTTGAGAGCGTTCTCTATTCGCCATGGTGTCGTCGAATGCTCTTTCCCCTGAGATTCGATCTGCAACCTCAATGGAACTGTTTATATCTAGGTTTAAAAGACACTTCTTCTCTTTAGCAAATGAATAACCTATACTTTTCGTGGAAAATATCTCTGTATTATTTGGGATTGCAACATCCTTTGCTGTCTGGTAATCCTGGAAGGGGGATACCACATGTGCGGTCCCTTCTCAAGGTTTCTTCATTTACCTCATGTTGTGGTTTTGAGTTTTTCCTTGCCCTCATGTAGGTTTTAAATCAGGGGATGGTGTACTAATAATCTGTAGTTTGCAATAATCTGTGATCTGTGCCGCCCTCTGAGACTCCTTGTGATCAAGGGCTATACAAATAAACATCACTTGACGTGACGTTTTTGTGGATGATTTTGTTTTTCTTTCTGTCTGTTTATGGTGTTTTTGTCCTGCTGCGCTGCAAACCAAGCCCATAAACTGAATTCCTCCTTTTGCTTGAATAAAGCATTATTGATCTTATTCTTGAAAATCAATATATTCTTAAATATCAAGAAAACTATAGCAAGTAGTTAAATTCTTAATGTATTTTTGAAAGCAGCTCAGTGTTGTTAATCTGTGAATTTTATATTTAATTTTTTAGAGTCAGAACAGGTTAAATAGGTTTGTTCTGTCTCTTTTTTGAATAAAGTAACCTGTTATCATCACTTAAGCACTACACAAATATTGTACTACATTCATGATTGTAATCCAACCACTGTCAACACGATTTGTAGGGATTGGGAATTGTTTTTGAGTGTAAAAGCTCAGGTGTATGGTTGATTTCTAAAAGCAGTCATGCACATTGTACCATGGATTTCGAGAAAACTTTGACAAACAAATGTAGGTTAACAAAGATGCATTTCAGGAAATTGTTCAAAAAAGACGTTCAAAATAATAGATGCATGTTTAATAATACATTTTTAAAGTTTTCCATGTTACTTCTGCCGTGAAATTCACTTAATTTTCCGAGAAGTTTTGATTTAGTCCAGCATAGCTTTAGCATCTACCTGGTCATACTGAGCATTGATGATTTTATTCATGTATTGTAAACTGGCCTCGGCTGTACCCTTCCAACCTCACTTGTGTTGAATTTCCATGTGGAATATGGATTTAAGGAAGGATGTTTCGTCTTTGGTATATGTTTGAAGAGCTTGAATCCTAAAACTCATCAGGATGCTGATTTGAAGTATTTCAACAGCAGAGTGCAGGGGAAATATGTGCGGCGTTGATAGCTGGTGGAGTGAACCGCATTTAACGTTTTCATTCCATCTGTCTGGGAGGCAGATACCTGTTCGGCGCTGACAAACGTGTTATCGTTGCAGGCAGTGAGATTGTAAATGTTGACAGCTGCATTTAAATGTGCTGCATAATGCAATTGCTAAACACGAGCTTTTTACTGCCAAACTCCAACACATTTCTCATAAAATAATCCATCAAGGAAAAGTTTAATCGTTATAGGCAATCAGGATGTATGACTGTCTGATGGAAAAGCATAGATTTACAATTACTAGAGAAAGAAATAAACCTTTTACAGCTCTCTATACAAATAAAAAAACATAAGAGTTAAACTTTTGGGGTTGAACAGAATATATTTTCTAACATCTTTCCTGTAGGAATGAATCATACCCAAAGAATTTCATGTGAAAATAAAGGCTTCACCTTCAAATCTAACAGACTAATTATATCTTCAATGCAGTTTACACAAAATGTCCACAAGGCCACGTTGAACCTCAACATATACAAAATCACACAGTTCACTCGGGCAGAATTTCCTTATTTTCACAAAGTACTTCACAAAAAGATCAGGGGTCGCCAATGTGCTGCCCATGGGCACCAGGTAGCCCCCTAAAACACCCGAGTATTTCGTGAACCGGTTTGGAAAATAGCTTACCAGTGCCGGGTCATTGTGGTTTTCTAGTAAAATGATTTCTCTGATGGTTGACTGAGTCTATTTGACCCTACTTCCAACAATTGACCTGCTAAAAACATAGTAACAACATAGTAATAAAATGCTCAGTTGTTATTGTTAGAGTTTCCTATCACCGGGGTATGAAATGGGAACAGGTGTCACCACACACCTGTGCCCAATTATTCTGCACCCTTTAAAAGAACATTTTGATCTGCACATGTTGTCATTTTCATTTTCCACATTCCAGATTCACCATCACCCTTTCCTAGAGTCACTTGATTTTGAGTTTTTTTTCTTCTTGTTTTGACAGTTTTATTGTTTTTTTACAGTTTGTTTTGTTAATTAGTTGATGATTTAGATTCAATACCTTAAACATAGTTTCTGAACACCTTGCCGTGTTTCCTGCTTCTCGGAGGTTGGGTCCACCGCCAATTGGTGCAAATCGTATATCAAACTGGTAAGATGTTGCGCTAATTAGTACACCGCAAGAAGTGGTATCCCTGACAACCCTCGTGGTTAAGGGATCTGTGAATATACTTATTTTTCATTAAAATTGATAAGTAACTTGATTATTAAAGTAGCCAGCTTTTTGAATGGTAAGTAAACTGGGGACTAGAGTGTCACCAAATGAACTGATTTTTATTAGTAGTACTTTTTTTTCACATTTTCGTTATAATTTTGCGATTTTTTGGGCCGGGATGGATGAAAAAGTCTGACAAGCCGCATTTGTGCTTTGGACATAGATTTTGTCTTGAGGTTCCATCTGCCGGGCCAAAGTGCTTCTACAAATTTGTTGCTGGATCAAGAGGACCAGCTCAGTAGCCTAGATGGTAAGGCGCCCGCTTTGAGACTGGGAGGTTCGGGTTCGCGCCCCGGCCGAGTCATTCCTAAGACTTAAAAAGTGGTCGGCGGCGCCCTCTCTTGGCTGCGGCTGCATCGGGTCAGATGCAATCGACATTTCGTTCTGTGTACATTGTTACACAGAATGACAATACAAGGAAATTATTATTATTATTATTACATAACACAACAAAATGTGGTCTTGACTTGCCCCCTGCTGGATCAAAGTGGTACTCCAAGCCTTCCCCCTCAACATCACAGCAAAATTCATTGGGCTCTTCTCATCTCATCTCATCTCATTAGCTGCATGGCTTATCCTCAGTAGGGTCACGGGGATGCTGGAGCCCACCCCAGCAATCATCGGGCAGTGGGCAGGGGACACCCTGAACTGGTTGCCAGCCAATCGCAGGGCACACAGGGACAGACAACTCACTCGCTCATTTACACCTAAGGACAATTTGGACCGGCCAATCCACCTGAAATGCATGTCTTTGGAATGTGGGAGGAAACCGGAGTGGCCGGAGGAAACCCACGCAATCACAGGGAGAACATACAAACTCCGCACAGTAAGTCCGGTAGCTGGATTTGAACCGACACAGGAGGTTCCCAAGACCTTAAAACTGTGCCACACACGCGCTAACCACTGCCCCGCCGTGCTGCCCTCATTGCGCTCTTATTTACGTTAAATTTATGCACGAGTGGCGCATAAATCGGTAGACACGACGAATCGATGATGAAATACGTTGCCAACTCTTGTAAAAATTGATTTTGATGGATTTCATCGATTCATTTTTTCAGCCCTACATCAAAACTTTTCAAGGCTCTAATTATGGCTTACCTGTTACTAAATCCAAACAACATGTTATAAAATGGTCACGGCCTGAGATTGGGGAAGAGAAAACTCTGTTTTCTTGAGATTCTTTTTGGTCTGACTTCTCCTTAAAAGAATTGGAAAAGGCCGACCCAGGAGTAAATGAGAAAATGTTGATTAGTATCAGTTAGACACATTTTTAAGACCAGGCAAAAGTTATGACAATAGAAGTATACATTTAATTTTGGTAGATTAATTGCTTTCAGTGAAGCAAACAGTGAAGCTTCCAGTCCATTCCATCTGTGACTTTCAAAAAATGATTGGCAAAAACCCGAGATTCACACAAAACTTGTTCATTTTTCTGCAAATGCAAATTGAAGGAGAAGTGAGAAGGCCGGCAGAAAACAATGTCCTCTTTGTTTGAGTGGCGGTTGACGCCATCTCGCTGCTAACAGCCTGGGTTTTCAAACCAAAGTGGCTTCACGCCGGCCTTCCGCACGCTCGCTTTCACACGCGTTTTGCTGCGTGTCGATGAGCAGCCTCTTCTGCATCATTAAAACACACTTTTAAATGCAGGCAGGCATGCGCCGGGGCCACAGGCATAATGACGGAGTGCGAGGTGCAAATCCACAACATTTGGCACAATTTTCAGCTTCACGGGGGCTGCCGCCGATTTGTGGTCAGGTTTGCTTTTCTGTCAGACAACAAATATTATGGAACGAGGCGTCGAGGTGTCCATTTTTCTGTTGCAAGCGCTGAATGATGTCAGGCTGACACATGGGCGGTAGCCAAACTTCAATTTAAAGATGGTCCTGAGAGAGGTAGATCGATTGTGTATTTTTTTAGGAATAATTTTAGGTTCAGAGCGTTGGGGGTGCTGAGAACCCAGAGTAAACGACTCGTTTATTTATTTATTTTCATTTTACTTCAAGTGATTTAGGTTCATTTAACACTGTTGAGTATCACTTCCCATTTTTGAACATCAAAATACACTTTTGTGGTTAGCAGAAGCACTATTACCACGCAATATCCAGTTTTTATTCATTTACAGTATTTGTAATAGAGTACACACACACACTAGCTTGGGTGATCATTGTTGCAACAGATTCAATGCAGCTAAAATGAGGACTAATATCTGTTGATGACAACAAAGTCATGGTATTGGGTGGTAAAATAGTTGTTTAACACAACCTCTGTATGACATACTCCCAACGTAATACACAGGAGCCTCCACAGACTCTGCTGCTATTCTGCAAGTGACAAGGCAACTGAGAAGCGGTGCGAGGGATCAAATGTAGTCAAGCATTTCAAGGCAGTGGTGTATTTACCATTTTGATTGTTTTATCTAGTGTTTTTTATAATATTTAAGCATATCCTTGTCTTTTATCAAGGAAACGAGAGTTTTAAAAATGAAATCAATTTTGAGGGTGCTCGGGTCGAATTTGGGAGTGCTTGAGCACCCTCAAAAACGTACTTGTTACGCTCATGCCATATTAATCAGATTCAAAAACAAATTGGGGTTTGATAAATAAGGGTGAGTGAGTGAGTGAGTGAGTGATTGAGTGAGTGCACGATATTACATCCCTCTCTTCGCCAACAATGACGACAGGAGTTTGCCATATTTTTAATATGAATAAAGCTTTGAAAAGTTAACTGTCTGTTCCTATATATCCGCTTTCCCCACCACACTGCGCGTTCTCGCCATTACGGCTGCCTACACACTGTCATTTGGCGTCCAAATAGGCAGTAGGTGTGTTGACGAAATCCTCATCAAAGCTGTTGCTGCCATCTTGTGATGATTTATTATAATAAAATAATTCCCAGAGGCTTGATACTCATTAGTAGTGTCAAAGCCTTTCTAGCATTATTGTTTTAGATAAAACCCCCAAAAACATATTTTTACGTTTTGGCACTTAGGGACAATGCTTGAATCCTATATAATGGTTTTTGTCTGCTCAAACAGCAGCATGTTGCGATTACACAACTACGTCACATCGCAATATTGATCAGATTTTGGTTTATCGTGCAGCCCTACAATGTAGTCTTCCTTTAATATGTAAATTATAAATCTTAGTTTTATAAATAGTACATAATAGTAGTTTGATTTTCTGTACAGCCCTTTGAGACTTCTTGTGATTAAGGGCTGTGCAAATAACCGTGACATGACTTGGTTAAAGTAGATTATTTTTTTCTGTTAATTATGTGTTAATAATACCCTCATGAGTTTCAAGAGCATTTGTATATTTTGTCCCACTACGCCTATCTGCTTTTTCTTACTTTTAGGCTGACTGTACTGAGACGTGCAACACATTTGGATGCGGGGGTCATTGTGGGGAAAGACTGTACGTTTGTAATCGCAGTTTTTTGTTAGTGTTTCCTGAAAAAGGTAAAAGTAAAAAAAAGGCTTTTTTCAAATACAGTCCAAACGCCAACCCAAACCCCTAAAAGGACGCGCATTTGCATATAATTTTCCAAAGTAGACGCACAGAGAACACAAGGAAAATAGAGAAGTGGTTAGGAATCAACCCAAAACCTCAGCCCCAGAAGAAATATTGAAAAGAAGCTAACAAAATTGATGACGCTACAAAACGTATACGTACTTTAAAAGCATCCTGTAAAGAGGAGTTCATGTGACATGTAGCAGACGACGTAACGCAAACGTTGCATGAATGAAGATGAGTAAATACAGGTACATACTGATGTCAGATGGAAAACAGCGATGTCATATATATATATATATATATATATATATATATATATATATATATATATATATATATATATATATATATATATGCAATAAATGTTATAAGTAGATTTATAATAAACTTAATTTTAATGTTCGGAGGGGGGAACCGGGGCTACACCGTGGGGGTCCCGGCAGCAACGGCCTGGGTTGTGGAAAGTAGAAGTAAGAAGGGAGAGGACCCACAAAGAGGACTGGAGGATGCTGCTTGGGAGGGTGGGATGGCAGAGCTAAGCCCTTGCACAATAGTATTGCCCTTTACACGTTGGTTAACAACTGTTAAAAGATAATAACTCTGAAATTGTTTAATTTATGTTGAAAATGTCAGGAAAAAATGTTAAAACGTCATATCGTCACGTCATATTGTCAGATTGTGAATATGCTTGATGGCTGTTGAGATTGTCGTGTTTGTTTTGCTGCTGTTGGTGTCGGTGGATTTGTTCAGACCAAGAACAATCAACTTTGGCCTGGACGGATTTATTGACACGAACAAAGATGTTATATAACGAAATTGTGAATATTCTTGATGTCACGAGGTGGAAGGGGTGACCGGACCAGAACGGAGGCAGGAAGGGAGAACTCAAGTGCGAGACGATCGAAACTTTTATTTACCAAAATAAAAGTTGTCCAAAAACTCAGGGACAAAACAGAACAAAAACATTCTTACACTCAGAATGGTCAGGTACAGGTTTCCTCCGACTTAAACTAAACAGGACAAGGCATAACAGAACAGAAAAGGTATAATGAGCCAACACCCGCAAAACCCACAGCCCAACATTAAATAGCAGCCATGCAATTAGCTAATCTGCTTCAGCTGGTGACCAGGGGGCGGGGCAGACCGGTCGCCACGGCGAACATGACACTTGATTGCTATTAAGATTTTCGAGGGGGGTTGTTCAAACCTCACATTGTCATCTCATCTCATCTCATCAGCCGTACCGCTTATCCTCATTAGGGTCGCGGGGGGACTGGAGCCCATCCCAGCCATGTGTTTGCTGTTAAACGTCATATTGAAATATAATATTGTGAATGTGCTTGATTACTGTTGAGATTGTCAAGATTGTTTTTCTGTTATTAGTGTCAATAAATTTGTTCAAACCCCAAAAAAATATTCTGATTATCAATCCTTAATACTTTGCAACAACGCGTTTTTTTTTTTTTTTTTTTTGCGATTAGTCGTCTTATTGTATTTCAAGTTGTGAAAAATGGGGCAGGGAACTTTATGGCTGGGCAGAGTTGTCTGCCCTGGTGTCCGGTAACTTTTTGTCATGAATTTCAGACACTGTATCATATAATTTATTTTAATTGAGTAAGGCGTGTAAATCTCTCCACAAAAGATGTTTCATTATGTTTTTCAATGTGATAGGTGGTAAAGGATTTAAGGAATCTTCAATTGCATAAAATGAACAATTTGTTTTACTTTGAATGAGTTGGATTACAATTGGATTAAATATTGTACAGCTCTGTTGGCCAAAACATTATACATCTTAATTTAGTTTTATATATCAGAATGAACAAGTCAAGACTCCAAATGTGCCTTGCAATACATAATGATTAAAAGGCGGATAAATATTCAAGTGTAATGATTGAATTCACAATGACTGCACCCGCAACGTTGACATGAAAGAATTATGTTATAGGTTGTTATCTTTACACCCCGGTGAATTATGTACTACAGCACTTTGCACTATATCATGTCTTGCATTTTGGATCTAGTTAGCTTCATTCTTTCAAACATTTATACTCATGGTAAAACCCACCCAGCATGTGATGGACGACATGATGACAATGTCTAACTGTCCATCAATGTTCTGAAGCTGCCACTCACTAACAGCAATTATCTCGCTGCCCAATTTTGCTGCCTTTGATTGGCAGCCTATTATTGACATGCAAAATAAAACAGATTCTTTTCCCCTAGAAAATACTTATTCCTTTTAAAGAAATTATTAAATTTTGTTTGCCATGTTACATAATTGCCCAAAGCGTTTTTGGTGTGTTCTGATCTCATAATTTTGTCTCTTGTCAAGTCAAGTCCCTTTTATTTGTTTAGCCCTTCATCACAAAATGTCTCAAAGGACTATACAAGCCACAATTACGCTATCCCCTGATCTAAACCCGGCGTCTAAGCAAGGAAAAATTCAAAAACCTCAACATAAGGAAAATAGGAAACCTCGGAAACGAGGCCTAATTTCACAAGAGGTAATCCCCCTTCCAAGATGACTAGGCTGCAGTTGACATGCTTCAGGCTGGGGTGCTGGTCCGCTGATTCATCCCGGCTTGCCCAGACAGGCAATAGGAAATGACAGGAAAAGGAAAGTATGAGGTGATATCAATAATTATTTATAGAATAGAAGTGAGTCTTAAGTTTAGATTTAAACATTTCAACTGATCTTATCTCAGGGGTGGAGCATTCGGCAGCACTGGGGCCTGCATGGAGAACACTCTCAAGCCTGCAGATTTCTTCTTGGCTTTTGGAGTCACAAATAAATGGCAAAATAGTAAATGGTCTGCATTCATATAGCACTTTTCAAGTCAATGAAGACCTCCCAAAGCGCTTTACAATTTGCTTCACACTTAACCATTCACACACACACTCACACACCAATAGGAAGTCAGCCATGCAAGGCGCCTACCTGCTTATTGGGGGCATTGGGGATTCAGTGTCTTGTCCAAGGACACTTCGACATAACACGGACCAGCATTTTTTAGCATTTAGCCTTGTGTGCACTGCAAATGACCAAGCACAAATGTATGTGAAAGGAAGACGGGCACAGTACATACTTGTACCATTTGCCCTTGCTAGTTATTCAACTGCTACAAATATTATCATGTACGACATCCAACCTTTGGAACATATCCCACTCACTTATAAGGGTGAAGGGTGTTTACATAGAACTACAATTCAGCAGTAAGCAGACCCCCGACCCATAAACCCTCAACCCTTCATTTTGCAACCTCGTTGTGATGCGCATGCTCTCATGACTTAAACATCTGAAAGTCAACTGTCACCTCACTGAAAGTCAGCAATTTTTTGTGAAACATACAGGAAAGTTGAGTTTTAGTCTGTGATGCACAATAAATATTCAAAGTTTTCATCTCCATATGAGAGGATTTGGTTTGGGTACTTAAAACATAAAATGAAACAAAGGTAGTTTGATTTGAAAGTAAAATATTTTCACTCAGTTTCACTCTGTGGAGTTTTGAGTCAGCTTGACTCGATTCAACCGGCAAAGTTGGGAAAGGTATAACACCATGACTTTTTTGTCACCAGATGTTTATTCATTACAGTGGTTCTCAATTTAGTGGGGTCGGCCCCCCTTTGGGGTGAAAGGGGGGCGAGGATCCTTCAAGGGAGGCACGGGCGGGGGGGGGTTTGACTCAGAGAACCTTTTTTTTTAACTTTCCTAGAATAAACGCTGATTTGGTTGCTGTGACAGAAAATAATTGAGAAGCACTGATTTAAATGAATATTAAAGTGAAGTTTAAATTTCACAATACAATTTTGCTCTCCATTGACCCTTTTATACATATTAGTCATTTGAAGTTAGATCAATATTATTCATTTTGCACTCTCATATTTTAGTAAAGATAATAATTATCTGATTCAAATTTAAATGAGGGGCAGCACAGCGGCACAGTGGTTAGCACGTGTGAGGCACAGTTCTGAGGTCATGAGATCGAACTTTCTTGTGTGGAGTTTGCATGTTCTCCCCATGCTTGCGTGGAGTTTCTCCGGGCACTCCGCTTTTCCCCCACATTCCAAAGACATGCATGTCAGGTTAATTGGCCTGTCCAAATTGACCCCAAGTGTGAATGGGCGGGTAAATTGTCTGTCTCTGTGTGCCCTGCGACTGATTCGCAACTAGTTCAGGGTGTCCTCTGCCCACTGCTCGAAGATAGCTGGGATGAGCTCCAGCTACCCCGCGGCCCTACTGAGGAAAAAGGGGTGAAGATAATGAATGGATGGAAATTTAAATGAATGAATGAATGAATGAATGAATGAATGAATACATGCATGAATGAATCAATGAATGCATGCATGAATGAATGAATGAATGAATCAATCAATCAATCAATGAGTCAATGAATCAATCAATGAACATTGTATTTAATAACACTCTTGTGAATCAAAAAACTATTTTTTTGATATCTCCACTTGGTCTTTTATCTTTGATTACACTTAATAGCTATGTGTATCAAATTTACAATGTTTTAGTTATCTTCCAATAATAGATTATACTCTTTGTGCGTGGGGTGTAGTACAAGACTTGCACTCTAATTGAGAAAGGGAGAAATGAAATGATCTGCATTTATATAGCGCTTTTCAAGTCAATGAAGACTTCCCTAAGCGCTTTACAATGTGCTTCACACTTACCCATTAACACACACTCACACACACACTCACACACCAATAGCAGTCGTGCAGCCATGCAAGGCGCCAACCTGCTTATTGGGGGTATTAGGGATTCAGTGTCCTGCCCAAGGACACTTCGACATATAACACGGAGGATGATCCAGTGATCTCTTGATCCCCAGACGAGTGCTCTACCTCCAGAGCAGGTCTGCAACACACTGGCAGAGTGTTTCTTTTCATAAGAAAAAAATCGAAAGTAAACAGAATCAAAGCCTATTTAAAAAAAAATCAATACATATTGTTTTAGAAGCGATTTTTGGGTGATTTTGCAGTGGACTCGAACGCAGGAAGCATGGCAAGCTTCTTAAAAATGAGGGTATTGAATCTGTCACAATCACCTGGATTGGGAACACCTGTGCTCAGGCTTTGGCGCCAACAGCCAGGACAGCTGATTGGCGCACCCTGTACATTTAAATCCCCAGCTTCCGGTAACACTTTGTCTGATTGTACTCACGCTACCTGTTGCCTTCAGCTCAGTAAGCCCGTACCTCTGACTCTTAGCCTGCTCCCTGTGTTCTTCTGATTGATCTCTGTTGCCGACCCGTTTCTGTAATTGCTGTTGGCGCCAAAACCTGAGCACAGGTGTTCCCAATCCAGGTGATTGTGACAGAATCACAAAATAGTCGACAATAGTCCCTTCTCAAGGTTTCTTCATTTTCCTCATTTTGAGGTTTTTGAGTTTTTCCTTGTCCTCATGTAGGTTTTAGATCAGGGGATGGTGTAATAATATTCTGTAGTTTTCAATAATCTGTGGTGGTCTGTGCAGCCCTTTGAGACTCTTAGGGGCGTCACAAATAAACATGACTTGATTTGACTTGACTTAACAAAGTTACAAACAAATGGTCAAAAGCATCAACAAAACAACCTGAACCAGAAAACAAAAACCAAAACCAAAGTTTACAGAGATCTGGATGGTGGAAAAATGGATATAGAAAATTAAAATTACAGACAACGGGTATTATTGTTATAATTATTATTAATAATACTGTTATAATTATAATCATCTCATTCATGAGCTGCACTGCTTATCTTCAGTGGAGTCGCCGAGTTGTTGGAGCCCATCCCAGCAATCATTGGGCCGTGGGCAGGGGACACCCTGAACTGGTTCACACCTAGGGACAATTTGGACCGGCAAATCCACCTGAAATGCATGTCTTGGGAATGTGGGAGGAAACCGGAGTGCCTGTAGGAAACCCACGCAAGCACGGGGAGAACATACAAACTCCGCACAGGAAGTCCGGTAGCTGGATTTGAACCCACACAGGAGGTTTACCAAGACCTCAGAACTGTGCCTGCACACGCGCTAACCACTGCACCGCCGTGCTGCCCTATAAATATAATAATTATTATTATTACTATCATTATTATTATTATTATATCTCAGAATATTCATTTTCAAATGATCAAAATGTTTATTTTGGAAAAAGATTTGTTTTTTTAAAATTGATTTAGTGACTCCCAAGACAGTGAGTCAAACTCCCCCTAATGTGCACATCAAATTGGTGTTACATTTTAAAAGCAATTTGGTCTCAGGGGGTTGGATTTTGGGGCTTATTGCAAGAAGAATGACATTGACCGTTTCAAGGGAAAATCATTTTTAAAAATTATATTTCTACAAAAGTCTTTGTTAAAAAAAGTAAGCCGTATTCTATTTTTAAAGTCTTTATTGAAAAAGCATGGTGTGTCAAAAGGCTTTTCTGACGTTCAACAAGAACGAGAAGCAATTAACTCGGATGTCAGAGGTTGTTTGCAGTGTGACACTAAGCCTTCCTACTAATCTGCAGAAAAAAAGACTCATTTTCTCTTTGTCCAGCTTTTCAAACACTCACAGAAAACACATGTTGCACTTTTGAAAGTGTCACAGAAGAGGTTTTGTCTTAACAATTTTTCTGACTTTCATGGTGAAAAATAGGGCGACATCTCAGGGGGGGTCACCAGTTTGAACGTGAGCTGATAAACGTGGGAGAGCTGGCAAAAAGAAATGTCCCGTTGGGACTGCCTTTTCCACATCAGCACTCACCTGCACTCTGGTCTTTGGCCTCTTTCACACGGCTCGGAAAAAAGCCCCCTTCTCCCATCTATTTCACGTTGTGTCAAAGGCATCCACACAAGCGGCTTGCAAGCGCTTTCTTTTGAGGTAAGATCATAAGAAGGGATGGGCTTTGTAAAATGCTCCTTTTGAAAACAGGCTCCCTGTTATTTCATTCATGGATTCGTTTGTTAACTTTCAGAGTTATGGATAGCCACGTGTCCTGCATCATTTTGGTTCTTAACCTTCCCAAAACAGCAATTTTTTTTTGTGAGTGTTCAGTGAGCCAAGATAGTATGTGCAGGTTCGAAAACACGCTCCATTCGGGCCCGATGCTTTAGAATGTCCTATGAGATTTGATCTGCAACATCAGTGGAAGTGTTTGAATCTTTGCTTGAAACACACTTGTATTCAATAGCTTAAGTGTGATGTCGACCTCATACTCTTGTCTTCTTGTCCTTGAGGAGAAGTATGAGACTGGTTCCTGCACGTTGCATGCATTTTGAACCATCGTACAGCCACTTGGACCTAATACTGTATATAGCATCATCTAAAACCTGCTACATTGGTCAAGAAATTGGAATCGGAAACTGTTCTGGGCATTATGCTATTTCCTATGTTTCATGTTGATGATGTCTGTGTACTGAAATAACCAAGTGAAACACTGTAGAGACTGAATAACAACAGAATGAATGTATATATCAAAGAGTCTGGTCATTGTATCATGAAATAAAATAATTACACTCTGTATCAGGAGTTGTAACCTTTTTGATCTAAATATGTTATTTTATTACACCATATATTCGAAGACAGAATTCAACACAATTGCCAAACCTGCTCTACATACAAAAGCTTCAGCGCATTTTATTTCACAATGTGATGTTTGATGGATTGACAAGAATTATGATAAAAATTATGCCAGAATATTTGTGTGATAAGATCTTGGGCCCGGGCTTAAAATGTCAATCATTAAGTCGGGCAGTGCTTCAAATCAAGCTCTGTTGGCTTGAACCCTTGACTGTAAACTGTAGAGAAAATGGTGTCCTATATATAGGGTACCGAACCAATGGTGAAATTAGAAGTGTATCAGCTTCGCACATGGGACAATTAGCTTTGTGTGTAACTTTTCACTAACTTATTGTGCATGTTCTATTTTATCTCTACTATTCTATTATACTCAACTATTCATGTGTTCAAAAAAACATTACAGGCAAAATACAGGGATGAAGAAAATGGGATATGAATGAGATTGGAAATACTGCGTTTAAAACTATGGTTAACTTGTTATTGTTGCTATTATTATATCATAACTGTTATTATAAATATTTTGATTATTTTTATTTTTGTTATTATCATTGGTGCCGCAGCGATAATTGGTAACTAGTGGCATTATGACGTTGAGGGATGGGTATTACGAAGATTAGTTTATAAAATATGTGATTATTGTAGTTATTATAATTATTGATATCCGACCTATGTAATAAGTACATCCATGAAATTTTGCTATATTAGAGACAAGAGGAGAAGGGGAAAATGTATTTAATAGGGAAGATAAAGGGGTAGGGAAAATAAGCATCTGCTTCTGACTACTCCTTTTCGAACATGTTATGTAACATTATTTTGTTGTTGACTCATTGTTTTTGTCCTGTTTTTATTTTAATGTTCGAAATAAAGTTTTCGTTCATTCATTCATATCTCCGAGCCATATGTACTCATGAAAAGAGTCAAGTCAAGTCATGTTTATTTGTATAGCCCTTAATCACAAAGAGTCTCAAAGGGCTGCACAGATCAAAGACTATTGCAAACTGCAGACTATTATGACATCATCCCCTCATCTAAAACCTACATGAGGACACATATTATCAACATAAAATATAGAGCTATATAAGGCTCGCGAGCCTTAGGTTCCCGACCCCAGCTCTATATGAGCAATCATTAGGTGGATTCATTAACACTAAATTAAGGAGATATCAATTGCAGAAATAATAAGAGGGTTACATGTTTCAATTGACAACTCGTACATTCAAGACTCCATATGGATTCACACATTTTAGCACTATCATGCCACCTTTGCTGCATTCAAGGAAATTGGAAATATGGTATCCCCACAAATAAATGAAAATAGAAGCGCTTGTGCGGCACAGTTCATGTCATGGGAACCTGTCGTGGGTTCAAATCCAGCTCCAGACTTCCTGTGCGGAGTTTGTATGTTCTCCCCGTGCTTGCGTGGGTTTCCTCCGGGCACTCCGGTTTCCTCCCACGTTCCAAAAACATGCATTTCAGGTGAATTGGCCGGTCCAAATTGTCCATAGGTGTGAATGAGCGAATGAGTTGTCTGTCCCTGTGTGCCCTGCGATTGGCTGGCAACCAGTTCAGGGTGTCCCCTGCCCACTGCCCGGAGATGGCTGGGATGGGCTCCAGCCCCCCCGCGACCCTAATGAGGATAAGCGGTACGGCTAATGAGATGAGATGAGATGAGAATTGTTCCCTAAAATTTGGAGACAGACAGACAAAAGAGCAGTTCGGCATTATGTGGAAAAAGAGGAAAACCGTTATACTTAACTAGGAGTGTGGTGCAATGCGCTACAGTTTATAAAATAAGTTACTGGAGCAGGGGTGGCTAACCCAGTCCTGGAGAGCCGCACGTCCTGCATGATGCCAAGTTTCAGCTTGTTAGCAGGCTTTGTGAGAGCTTGATAATGATCCAGGTGATTAGCGTCACCTGTGTTGGAGCAGAGAAACCTCCAAAACATGCAGGACGTGCGGCTCTCCAGGACCGGATTAGCCACCCCTGTATTAGAGTCATCCCTTTGCTCGTTAATCACATTTAAACGGTTCAATTTCCCTTACATTTTTTTCACTACCCCAGTGTGCATCATCATCCATCCATACATCCCTTATCTGCACTGCTTATCGTCAGAAGGGTGTACATCATCAGTGTTTTCCAAATGGTTATGGCTGGGCTATCCAAGAGCTTCTAGTGTAGGGGTGGCTAACCCGGTCCTGGAGAGACGCATGTCCTGCATGTTTTGGAGGTTTCTGGGGCGGCAGTGGCTCAGGAAGTAGAGCGCTCGTCTTGGGATCAAAAGATGTCAGTTCGAATCCCGGCTCCTTCGTGTTACATGTCGAAGTGTCCTTGGGTAAGACACTGAACCCCTAATACCCCCAATAGCAGGTTAGCGCCTTACATGGCTGCACGGCCGCTATTGGGAAACGTAAAGCACACTGTAAAGCGCTTTGGGAAGTCTTGACTTGAAAAGCGCTATATAAATGCAGATTATTTCATTTCATTTCATTTCCTCTCCAACACAGGTTACGCCAATTTTCAGCTTGTTAGCAGGCTTTTTGAGAGCTTGATAACGATCCAGGTGATTAGAATCACCTGTATTGGAGCAGAGAAACCTCCAAAATATGAGGGACGTGCGGCTCTCCAAGACCGGGTTAGCCACCCCTGTTCTAGTGTCTCAAAATTGTTTAAGCTCAGATCAAATGTCTAGTGTTTAGTATTTTGAAATATGTCTTGTTACTTTGACATGTTTTTGTGGCACATGCTTTGAAAAGGCAGAATTAACCGGTACAGCAAAAAATGTAATTCAAACAACTACGTATGTTTTTCCGGTTTTCCTCAAATGCTTTGTTGTCAGAACCATGTTTATCCTAGTATAATGAATTGTATTTGCAGCATTCAATGGGAGGATTTAACCTCTTAAAACCTGGTAAACTTTAGAAAAAATAATAGGTGTTTGCGAAAGCATTCGTGACGTAATCCTGCAAAATAACAACAAAAAAATAAATTCTCACATGAGGCCTGAGGCACATGAACATGATATGCATAGATATGAAGTCTGATAAAGTTTTTGCTGTTGATTTTTGGGGAGTCTGTGAAAATAGGCCTCAGCTGTTCCGACCACATTTTTCCAACTAACATCAGAACATGACCAAATCCTGTAATCCCCAATTCTGAAACGATACCTGAAAACATAGATGAAGAAGAATAAAGGCAAGCCCGCACATAAATGGAATCATTTTCTGCCTCATGGTGATGCCTTTTTTTCACCCGCTGCTTTCTAATGGAAGGAGAATGATGCAGGCATGGTGCCAGATTGAGGTCAGAGCATTGGGTTTTGTCATTGCCGTCTCAAAAACATCAACTCCTCGGCCTGCTACCTCCTCTTTTCCCTCTCTGATGGATGTTTGAAGATTGCAAAGGGGATGAGGCGCTTGTCAACGGTGTCAGGAAGTAACCCAGCCGGGAGAAGAATGACAAGTGCAAAGGGACACCAAAAGAAGCCAGCTGAGGGGAGATGGACCGAAAATGTTTATATGCAGACCAAACCAAATCACATAATGTTAAAAGTTACAGTGGAAGTCAACCAAAAGGATGTCAACCAAATGGTTTATTGGCCCCCAGCAGTCCAAACAATGCAGTTGAATTATTAGTACAGTTGTAGAATATAAGTTATAAAACAAAATTAACCCAGTACATCCATTACCAGGGCGACCAATTTGGGAATGCTGTCAAGTGAGTATAACATCATAAATGCTGAGGCTTCAGCAACGACTTAATACGGCCCACTTACTTTATTTCGCAGCAGCATGATTGGCTCTAAAAATAAAAGAGATAATTAGATTACAAATAAATAAAACAATGGTACAGTAATTTAAAAATGATAACTTCTAAAAGAATTTTAAGAGTATTGATGATCTGCAGAAGGGGTAGGCCAACTACAGCCAGCAGGACAGATCAGGCCCACCACTGATTTAAAACGGCTGTTGAGACAATGCTGAGAGAAGCATAAGAAAAAAAACAGCTGTTTCTTATAATAATAATAATAATAATAATGCATTTTATTTAAAAGCGCCTTTCAGGCCACCCAAGGACACTGTACAGACAATGAAAAAAAAGTACAATTTAAAAAGTTGTAAGCGAAATAATAAATAAAAACAAGACATAAAATCATAAAAACATAGGAAATGGAGAAGCTATGTGTTGTAGGCGGTCCTGAACAGGTGTTTTTTTAGACGGGACTTAAAAGTGGAGAGAGGTGTGCAGTTTTGGAGGTCCGGAGGTAGATTGTTCCAAAGCTTGGGAGCAGCGCAACTGAAGGCTCTGGCTCCCATGGTGCTCAGATGGGCAGGGGGCACTGACAGTCGGAGGGAGGACGAGGATCTGAGGGAGCGAGTGGGGACGTGCACCTGGAGAAGGTCGGACAGGTAAGGAGGAGCCAGGTTGTGAATGGCCATATATGTATATAGGATCAGTTTGTAGCTGATGCGATGCTGAACAGGAAGCCAGTGTAGCTGTTGGAGAACGGGGGTGATGTGCTGCTGGGAAGATGTTTTTGTGATGATGCGAGCAGAGGCGTTTTGAACCAGCTGAATTTTATGGAGGGACTTTTGAGGAAGGCCGAAGAGGAGAGCATTGCAGTAGTCAAGGCGGGATGTGACAAGGCTTGAGAACGTCAGGAGTATCAGAAATAATCCAAAGGCGGCGAGCTTTTGGCACGCCATGACGAGGGAGAGAGGCCGGTGCAGTGACAGCTGGTATGTTTAAGCTACCGGCGTTAGCCCGTGGGCTAAATTACGAGGGTTTGATTGATTAGATGAAACGTTGGTTCAGGTTACATCAACCAAAGTACCCACAGTCCAAAACAGAAGAGCAAAAGAAAGATCAGAAAAAGTATCTGAGCTTCGAAAAAGTTTTGGAGTGAGAAGCGGCGACATACACGCCAGCGTCCTCTCACCCCGGAAGTAATGTTAAATGTTAAACCTCCAGATGTGAGCGCTATGACCTGGAGTTTTATTTATGCCCAAGATATCGCCAAAGCCACAGGCCACTCCAAACCGACCACTGAAGCCCTAATGCTGACTACCATTTATCAAACAGAGAACATTTTAGGAAATTCCCATTCCTGTGTTTTTTTATTTTTAAAAAAGTCAGTTTAAAGCACAGGTGTCAAACAGGCGGCCCGCGGGCCATATCAGGCCCGCATAGGGATTGAATCTGGCCCGCGAGACAACACTCAGAGAAGCATAAGAGAAAAACAAGCTGCAGGTTGAAATATGTCAACTTGATGTTGCCAAAGAAAGGTGCCTCGAACAATATATAGGAATATATTACTTTGCTATTACTTTTAATCAAAATTTTAATCCGTAAATAAATATGTTCATTTGTACATTTATAGATAGATAGATAGATAGATAGATGGATATACAACCTCACCTCCTTATCAACCGATTCATTATCACACACAGAAAGCAACTCATATAAAGCACTCACATAAATAGAAGAATCTGCAGACTTGAGGGATTTTGGGATGGCCCAAAACAGCATTAGCGGCGTCTGATCCACGATAAAATGCCAAGAGTGCGGCCTGGATAAAACACGGACAGATTATCGCGGCGCAGACGCTCGAGCCACTTTGGAGGCTGCTAACGTGTCAGCTTCGATAAAGCACAGCGTCTTCATCCGGCTTCTTGGACACGTTTGCACTTGGACTGACTAGGAAGAGCCAAATAATTCGTTTTTTGCAATCAAACAACCTGAACACCTCTTCTTGACACCGTACAGACAAAAAAAATGACTTTTGTGCCTTATTTGACCAAGCAGACAATAAAGAAAAATGAACGAAGCATGCGAAACTGAGCATCATGAATAAATCCACGTCAGCTGTCTGTTGATTTCTTTGAAGTTTGCTATCGCAAATCTTTTCAAGATATTCAGCAGTGGTGTCTAAAGAGAACAGTGAGAGACACATCTCACTGGCAAAGAACATTTTAAGAAGAAAGCATTTGAAAGAAATCCTGGAAAACAGCTCCTTGAAAATGACACATCAACCAACCAAACAAATTAAAAAAGAGCTTGTACCTGTCACCAAATTAAATATCTTGGAGCTGTCATATCAGAAGAAGGGTCAGAACAAGAAATCATATAGCTCAAACCACAGGAACACTTGCCAGACTTAAATGCATCTAGAGGGACAAAGGACAGTGGTATCAAAGATCAGACTCATGCAAGCGTTGGTTACTTGCATCTTCGTCTACGCTTGCAAGACATAGATAGATAGATAGATAGATAGATAGATAGATAGATAGATAGATAGATAGATAGATAGATAGATAGATAGATAGATAGATAGATAGATAGATAGATAGATAGATAGATAGATAGATAGATAGATAGATAGATAGATAGATAGATAGATAGATAGATAGATAGATAGATAGATAGATAGATAGATAGATAGATACTTTATTCATCCCCGTAGGGAAATTCACACTTCCAGCAGTCTACCCTGTTGTTTATTAACAGATGAACATGATGCCCTAGGGGTGCTTGTAGCGAAGTGGATGACGTCACGCCAGTCCAAAAATTCGACATCCCTGCGGCAGATGGAAAACTTTTCTTTGTGAAAATCCAGGGATACACCACCTCGTGTTAGCAAGTCCGCCTCCTCTCCGATTCCCCCCGTTGAAGCCGGATTGCTCCGGGTAGCTCCGGGTGGCTACACGTTAGCGTCCGGAATGCTAAACGTGAGCCACGTTTTCGCAAAACACAGCAACTGCGCTCCCTGTGCGCTTCGATGTTTTCCACCAGCACTTGATGATCTTATTTGGTCGTGAGTTTGCATTTACCATGATTACGGATGGTACCGACGACTTATAACGCCGCTAGCCGCTTCGCTAGCTCCGGCTTTTCCTCCACAATAGGCTCCTTCATCACGCCGGCACGAGAATTCTTCAGGGCATGGAGTTGAAATTCCTTGAATACACGCATTTCTTGTGCGTTAAAACCCATGTCCATAGGATAGAAGTAATCTATAGTGTAGTTGTCAAAACGGGAAGAAAAAACACCGAAGATAGGAGCAGACAATAAAACAATAGGGCAGCTGCTGGAAAAGGCAGCCGCTCGTGGCAGCGCCGCTTTGATCACAACAAAACTGAAAAGAATATCCAGGCCATCAGCCAATTAGCCCATATGACTAACGAAACGGTGCCCATCCCCATCAGAGGGGACATTAGACCCTACGAAGAACTGTTGTCTACCAGGCGCTGACAGAAACTTCAGTGGTATGGTAACGTCACAAGATCATCAGGACTGGCTAAAATCCTTCTCCAGGCCACAGTCCAAGCGGGCAGGAGTTGAGGAAGACCGAAAAAGAACTGGGTCGAAAAACACCAAGGAAGGGACTGGTGCCAACTTTGCCGTGACCCGAAATCAGGCAAGGAACCGTAGGCTGTAGAAAAAGCTGTCCACAGTTACGTCCTCAGTGATGCCCCGACGACCCAGGCAATTAAGGGATCCGTGAACCATAATAATAGAAAAATAAAACACTGGGGCATTAACTACAAAAAAGCTCATAAAACACTGAAGCACACATGGACACCTCAAAGTGGCTGGATAGATCAAATTTGTTTACAAGGGCCTCAAATAAAAATGTTGGGGGGGGGCGCTGGAGATAGGATCTGGGTGTCTTTTCACTTGCTTTTTTAAAAAGTATGATCACTCCCGATATCTCTCTCTCTCTCTCTCTCTCTCTCTCTCTCTCTCTATATATATATATATATACAGGGAGTGCAGAATTATTAGACAAGTTGTATTTTTGAGGATTAATTTTATTATCCAACAACAACCATGTTCTTAATGAACCCAAAATTCTCATTAATATCAAAGCTGAATATTTTGGAAGTTGGAGTGGGGCTTTTTTAGTTTTAGCTATTTTAGGAGGATATCTGTGTGTGCAGGTGACTATTACTGTGCATAATTATTAGGCAACTTAACAAAAAACAAATGTATACCCATTTCAATTATTTATTTTCATCAGGGAAACCAATATAACAGCTCAACATTCACAAATATACATTTCTGACATTCAAAAACAAAACAAAAACAAATCAGTGACCAATATAGCCACCTTTCTTTGCAAGGACACTCAAAAGCCTGCCATCCATGGATTCTGTCAGTGCTTTGATCTGTTCACGATCAACATTGCGTGCAGCAGCAACCACAGCCTCCCAGACACTGTTCAGAGAGGTGTACTGTTTTCCCTCCTTGTAAATCTCACATTTGATGAGGGACCACAGGTTCTCTATGGGGTTCAGATCAGGTGAACAAGGAGGCCATGTCATTAGTTTTTCTTCTTTTAGACCCTTTCTTGCCAGCCACGCTGTGGAGTACTTGGATGCGTGTGATGGAGCGTTGTCCTGCATGAAAATCATGTTTTTCTTGAAGGATGCGGACTTCTTCCTGTACCACTGCTTGAAGAAGGTGTCTTCCAGAAACTGGCAGTAGGACTGGGAGTTGAGCTTGAGTCCATCCTCAACCCGAAAAGGCCCCACAAGCTCATCTTTGATGATACCAGCCCATACCAGTACCCCACCTCCACCTTGCTGGCGTCTGAGGCGGACTGGAGCTCTCTGCCCTTTACCGATCCAGCCACGGGCCCATCCATCTGGCCCATCAAGACTCACTCTCATTTCATCAGTCCATAAAACCTTAGCAAAATCCGTCTTGAGATTTTTCTTGGCCCAGTCTTGACGTTTCAGCTTGTGTGTCTTGTTCAGTGGTGGTCGTTTTTCAGCCTTTCTTACCTTGGCCATGTCTCTGAGTATTGCACACATTGTGCTTTTGGGCACTCCAGTGATGTTGCAGCTCTGAAATATGGCAAAACTGGTGGCAAGTGGCATCTTGGCAGCTGTACGCTTGACTTTTCTAAGTTCACGGGCAGTTATTTTGCGCCTTGGTTTTTCTACACGCTTCTTGCGACCCTGTTGACGATTTTGAATGTAACGCTTGATTGTTCGATGATCACGCTTCAGAAGCTTGGCAATTTTAAGAGTGCTGCATCCCTCTGCAAGATATCTCACTATTTTTGACTTTTCAGAGCCTGTCAAGTCCCTCTTCTGACCCATTTTGCCAAAGGAAAGGAAGTTGCCTAATAATTATGCACACCTGATATAGGGTGTTGATGTCATTCGACCACACCCCTTCTCATTACAGAGATGCACATCACCTGATATGCTTAATTGGTAGTAGGCTTTCGAGCCTATACAGCTTGGAGTAAGACAACATGCATAAAGAGGATGATGTGGTCAAAATACTCATTTGCCTAATAATTCTGCACTCCCTGTATAGAGGCAGCACAGTGGTTAGCGCATGTGCGGCACAGTTCATGTCTTGGGAACCTCCTGCGTGGGTTCAAATCCAGCTCCGGACTTCCTGTGCGGAGTTTGTATGTTCTCCCCGTGCTTGCGTGGGTTTCCTCCGGGCACTCCGGTTTCCTCCCACATTCCCAAAAAAAACATGCATTTCAGGTGAATTGGCCGGTCCAAATTGTCCCTAGGTGTGAATGAGCGAGTGAGTTGTCTGTCCCCGTGTGCCCTGCGATTGCCTGGCAACCAGTTCAGGGTGTCCCCTGCCCACTGCCCGATGATTCCTGGGATGGGCTCCAGCACCCCCGCGACCCTACTGAGGATAAGCGGTGTAGCAGATGAGATGAGATGTATATATATATATATATATATATATATATATATATATATATATATATATATATATGTATGTGTGTGTGTGCATTTTCCTTATACTTTTTCCTGTTACTCCTATTGTTCAACTCTATCTCCTTCTTTCTCTCGCCAGTTTTACATTAACTTGTCTTTTCACTTACTTTTTTAGAGTATGATCTCTCCCTCTCTCGCTTTCTCTCTTCTTATATTTCTTCATATTTATCTTTTCTCTGGCCTTTTTATAGTGTGATTTATTGCCCTCTCTCTCTTGCTGTCTCTTGCTGTCTGTCTGTCTTTCCCTCTTATTTTCTCTTTATATACTGTCCATCTCTGTTTCATTCTACGTTTTCACAGGGGTGTTTCTCCTATGCTTTACCTCTCTCTCCTCTTTTCTTCTCACTGATCTTACCTTAACTTGTCTTTTCTCTTACTTTTAAAAAGTATGATCTCTCCCTCTCTCTCTGTTAGTTTCCCACTCTTTCTCTCTCTGCTTCTCACCTTTTCTGGCTGTTTAGCTTTGTATATGCGTTTCCTTTTACTCTGGAGCGATTGTCCTATTCTTCACCTCTCTTTTTTTCTTACTCTCACCTGTCATACCTTAACTTGTCTTTTCTTTGGCCTTTTAAAGTATGATCTATCACCCACTCCCTACCTATCTCTCTCTCTGATTCTCTCTCACTCCCTCTTTCTCACTGTCTCTCTCTCTCTCTCTCTCTCTCTCTCTCTCGCTCTCTCTCTCTCTCTCTCTCTCTCTCTCTCTCTCTCTCTCTCTCTCTCTTAACTCCCCTCCCTTCTCTATTCCTCACATCTCTCTCTTCAGCGATTCAGCGCTCACTCACATCACCAAGAGAAGAGGTGGAGCGCAAGGCGCTGATAGAAGGTTGCACACCACCCTGGTGGTCCCGACATCAGGATGGCTGCACTTCGACACAGAAGCTTGTGGATTTGTTTGTTTGCACTCCGGTTGCTGTTTTGTGCCAGGACTCTAGCACAGGGTGAGCGTTCATGCTTTGATTTCTTGACTTATTCCCGTTCTTTTTGTTTTGCCCTCCGGGGAAAACGGTGTTGCGGCTGCAGAGAGAGCTGGGGGCTGCGGAGCGCTCTTGGAAACGTGCGCAGATTTCGAGGCTCAGTCCACTTAACAGTGATTGCTCAGCGGCGCAAACTTGTGCATGCCTGTTTTTGCGTCCGGTTTGCTGTCTTGCATGCGCAACTAAGCATGAAAGGGATTTCAAAGTGTAAACTGATTGAGGGGAAAGTTATCTTATAAATGTTGGACTTGCTTATTTTAGGTGTTTGTCATGTACCCAAATTAACTGAAGAAAGATTTGACGAATTAATTCAGCTATAAAATGCTTGTCATCTTCACCCATGCAGTGAGTCATCCTCCAGAGGGTCAAGAGGTGGCTTGTCAAAACAGAAATAATGAACAAAAAAGTTGAAGGCATCTAGGACGTCATTTGTTCTCTTCTTCTGTTTCTTCTTTGCACCCAAGGGATTTATTTGATATCTCCTCTTCCTTTTCCTGAGTGTGAAAATGTGTCGTCAGCCTCCTTCTCTTGCTCCTCCATCTGTTTCATCTTCTTGTTCATCATTTCTAAGTGTGTGAGCTCTGTCGGAAGACAAAACACATAAAGGCTGTTTTTGTTTGAGTTCATGTGTTGCCTTGGTGACCGCTAAGGGGCAGCATAGACAGCAAAAAAATTAGTCACAGATGGCAAGCTTCGCGTGAGAAAATGGACCCCAAAAATGTGATTTACCTTCTGCCTGCAAGCTAGCAAATAAACACAAATATAATATTTTTAAAAAGTACATAAATAAAAACAACCAAGTAAGGACAACTATATTTTTTGACAAATCAATCCATCCATTTTCTGCACTGATTATTCTACAGGGTCGCAGGGCTTCCAGAGCCGATCCCAGCCAATTGCAATACACACTGAGACACACCACCATTCACACGCACACCAATACATGGGGACAATTGACCTACCATGCATGTTTTTGGAATGTGGGAGAAAACCCGAGTGCCCGAAGAAAACCTACTTAGGCAGGGTAGTACGGGGGTGATGCAAACTCCTCACATGTAGGCTGCTACATAGTCCCTTGTTTTTCACGGGGTTACATTCCAAAAAGGTCCCCGTAATGTAGAAACCTTTATTTATTTATGAAATACTATTTAATAAATATTATGCATTGAAACCGAAGAGCAAACACAATTTACTGGGCATTTGTTTAACAAATAAAAGTACTCTATTTTATGAACTTTTTTTTTTACAAACAAATTCTGTACAGTCAAATTATAATTGTAAAAATACTATTTTTAATGCACAACTGCATTAAGGAAACGATCTAGTTTACTCCACACAATACTTTGTCGCTATCATGTGGATTTTATAGAAAACTGCATTTACTTTCGTGTCGGCAACCCAAAATGTTAAAAGAAACATATCAGGACAACCCCACGTCCCTAATATGTCTGGAGCCGCAAAAAAAGGAAACAATTTATATAAGCTTTATAAGGACGGAAACACATACTGTATCTATTTATATTCTTTGGAAAATGTTAAGAATGTGTCCTGTTTGCCCTTTTACAGCCACCATATATTTTTCCCATATCAAACATTTTTGGAAAAGCTCCAGAGTCACTATGGAGTGCTAAAGAGCCTCATAAGGTCCCAGAGAAAGTTAAGCAGGTCGAGAAGTTCAACTTTGTTAGTGATAGAAAGCATCTTCCTCTGCCTTTTTGACCCGGCCACCAGTGCTTTTGTTGGTCCTGGGAATTTTGTTGAGATGATGACTTTTAGAAAAACTTGAAGTTGAAAGAGATTTGCGCATTAAGAAGAACAAGCAACAAAATCTATGTTTGTCAAGGTGTTTTACATATGTGTACAATCCAGATGGCATTGACGCACAGAAAGACACAAGCAGAAAAGGGCGGGCGATAGTTTAGCCGATCAGAAGGAAGAACACAATGCACCCTGAATATCCGTCAAGTAGGAAAACCTTGATAAGTAAACTGCAATATAGCAAGGGATTACTGCAGCTGGAATTGAACGCGGGACCTCAAGAACAGCGAGGCAGACATGCTAAACAGTCTGTTTTTGGAAAAAGGTCTTAAATCTTAGAGCTCCATTACATTATTTATCAGAACACACTTTAACGTATCAATATCTTGCAATTTGTTGTAATCTGAAAGTCTGTATTTTGGTAATCATATTTTAACTGGGCTTAGAATAGATCTTCGTTTTTGAGAAGCTGGTGTCAGTTTTGTTTGTTGAGTAGATTAAATGTTGTACCACTGGGCAAAGCCATCACTGATTTTAGCTCAAGGGGCCCACATAGTAGAAAAGACATTCTTGCGGGTGGTCAGCTAATTCAGCGACAGAAGGTGCTTTGCGAGTGGCACATGGGTTTGGCAAGATCCAGTGGACATATTTAAAACTGCAAGTCATGACGCGGCACTCATGTTTCTGCTTCTTTCAGCAGTCTCGCGGGTCACATAAAATTATGTGGCGGGCCACATTTGGCCCACGGGCCATGAGTTTGACACATTGTTCTAAATTAAGAAAGATTACAACCATTTTTTTCATATTCGTCACATCGTTTGATGTTCCCTCTTTTTGGTTCGACTATAATCATAACACACTTTGATGCATGTATGAACATGTGGATTACGGATATCCGATACACTAGATTAGGTGGTGATGATGTTGAAGAAGATGATAATCCTGTCACATCTCCATATGTTTGCGTGTTTCATGTACGGGGATACGATTGTGGCACTACGAAAATAAACCACACGGAGGCGTAAATTAAACGCACAAAATTGTGACCTACGGCCTCTCAACGGCGAATAAACCTGAAGCAGCCTGGAAATGTTGATGATACAATTTAAATACATATAAATGACACAGAAAATTACTCTAAATTTCAAGTTTAAATATCAAAAGATATGGCGTTGACTTGAATTATTTTAATTAATTAATCCAAAATATCCCAAGAACAACGTTCTTCAACCAGCGACCCGGGCACACAAGTGTGCGTTACAGCTTGTCTAGTGTGTCGCTGTATATTGCCCAATTTGATCTTTCAAAAAATTTATGCCATTGTTCAGTATATCTACTTTATTCCAGTAATCAGCAAGGTAACCTAAAACTCATCCATATCAGTGGGTGGCGGCAGATTACTATTTTTCTTTTTATACACTAATTACCTGTATTTTGAGTTAGAACAAGGGAAAATATTTAATGACTTATTTAGTTTCAAGAAGTTGTTTAACATTGCACTGAAAGTAAAGTACTGCAAAATAATTCAAATAAAGTTAAAATCCTACAAATTATTATAAAAGGTAATTATTCTATTTTATCTCAAAAAGTTTGAATAGTGAATATTTTTTGTCCATTTGCAGTATCCTTTTGTTATCTTATCTTTTATTTAAAAAAAAAAGAAAATAATAATTTAGTAAAACACGTAAAATTACCGGGCAGCACGGCGGCGCAGTGGTTAGCGCCTCTGCAGCACAGTTTTGAGGTCATGAGATCGAACCTCCTGTGTGGAGTTTGCATCTTCTGCCTGTGCTTCCGTCGATGGATGGTAAAATTACATTTATATGCAAAATTACAGCTCAAATGACTGACCAAAATGAATAACCCTAAGTATTACCCTTTGATCCACAGTGAGCACAAAAACCTAATATTGTCATTTTAGGCAACATAATAATTTAACCTTTAAAAAAATCATGAAAATGGTGCCAGGAATTGATTTAAAAATATTTTGTAATTAAAAAAAGTGTCCCTTGTCTTAAATGGTTGGGAAACACTTTTTTTCTTCTTCTTGGTGCTCCGGTTTGCGCCCACTTCCCCAAAACACGCCGGTTGATTGGCAGGTCCAAATTGTCCTTAGGTATGAGTGAACGTGTTAATTGTTAGCCCTAGGTTCCCTGGACTGGCTGAGACGGTCACCCTAGACAGCTGGGATGGGCTTGAGCGGACCTGAAAAACCCTAGTGAGGACAATCTGATAGAACATGAATAATAATGTATTGTATTGTATAATAAATTTTGATTATTTTTTCTATTATATCGTGAACTGAAAGGATGTGTATTTTTTAGCACCTCTTAGTGGTTTAAAACATCAAAATAAACAATAATGATGTAAATAGTAAGCAAAAATCATGAACTATCATATAAAGGAGCAGTTGTTTAAAACACTTGTGGGTTGAGAAATTTGTTTTTACTTTCTATAACATGAAGATCACCTTGAGGAAACTGACATAATCGTCCGCCATCATGCTGCTATGTGTACCCTAAAAGAAATCTCAAGAAAGGCTGGCAAAAAAAGAAGAAAAATGGTTTTGCTTAGTCATTTTGAGTCTTCATACTTTGTACTCTATCGGTTGCTTTTGAACACTCGTTTTCGGTTGCAATACAAATAGTAGTCAAAAAATACACATTGTCAATTTAAAGGACTGAATGGAATTTAGGACTTTTTTTTATTTGCAGACGCCGTCGTCTGGCTTGCGCCATCATTGCAACCTCTGTCAAGTTTCTTATGTTGCACATGCAAGTATGTGCATTTCTTAAAGGTGCTCGAATAAGCATTTCTTTTTGGGGTTTTGGGTTGGTAGTTGAACTGCAGTTAACACAGCCCTTTTCTTACTTTCACCATTTTCATGCAAAGCTAACAAAAAAACTGCCATGATTAAAATGAAGTCACTCACCACCTCCTGCCCTACAACCACCCACTTTTAAGAAAAATAATATCTCAAATGAGCAAAGTTTTCTGCCAATCAGACGCAACTTGTACTTCCTCTCAATGCAGAAAACTTGTGTTTAAAAAAATACACTGGAATAGTTGAATAACTGTGTCAGGATCCAAATGAGGGAGTACAAAAAGGGATGAAAATTCAGAACTGAGAGACTGTTGAAATGATTCATAGTTCTCACCCAAAATTGATTTTAGCATTCTGTAGGCAAACATTGTCATATTGATATCCATTCATAAAATGTAAAAACAAAACAAAACAATAAAACCCGATAAACTGCAAAGTTCTAGTTTTGGACAAAGCTCAAAGACTATGTGTGGGATAGCGTGAAGATCCAATCTCACAGCTGAGTGATTATCAAGCATCAATTGGCGAGGTTGCAACTGAAGGCTTGAGCCATTCACACTTTTGTGCACACACACAGACACACACTATTTGCGTGCCTAGCGTCATCATCATCATGTATGATTTTCCTTTTCCCTCTGCATTTCATCTCAACCCCATCCCACTGACAGATCCCGCCTGACAAGAGCAAACGACTTTAATCCCAGCCTAATGACAGATAATGGCGCCGCACGCTGCACTCATTTGCATGCCGACGGTCACCAGCATGCCTCGCTATATCGCTCGCTCCTTCCTCCGGAGTTCCCCTCTTATTTCCATCTGGGATTTTAATAGCAGAAAGCTGCCGCCCGAGGTGACAGACGATAGAGAATGACCGCCGCCTGCTGTAGAGGTTAAAAGCTGTTTGCTCGGCGCACAAGTCAAAGTAATAATCGCCTACGACGCGAAGGCGTGAAGCCGACGATGGGGACAGGAACACTCTCCTAATACCAAATGAGAGCCAAGGTCTGCCTGATTGTCTTTCAAAGAATTGAAACGAAAATGATTGGTAATCATAAATGCCCACAACAATTCATTGTAATGAAACAGCAGACAACAGAAATGTATTCGATAGCTTTCAAATATTGGCCCACTGTATTCTGTTTAAAAGGCAGAAGCTGTAAAATCACCACTCTTTATCTTTGAGTCTAACTTCTCACAGAAATGGACCACATCCTGTTTTTTCAGAAAGGGCTTCTCGAGGATATTTTGGTAGGTCTATTATAATCACCATCTACCATGTTGCCAAGTGAAATTACCTTCAAGAGCTAAATTTTCACCAGCGTTAAGTTATTATTATAATTTTATGATGAGATTTCCATACTGGGCTAATTGAGGAGAGCTTCTTTTGGATTTTGTAGTGTTTTTTTTTGTGTGACTTAAGCCATTGTAGGGCGCATCGTGTAAAAGTCTCTGTAGTTGGCTCTATTTCTATTTTCAGGATTTAACACTACGAGAGGCACATCCTGGGTTTGCATGAAATGTTTCCCCTCGTGCATACAAGGTGTAAATGCCACGTGCTTTACTGTTCTATTGCATTCCCGTAAAAATTGGATATAAAGACGTTTTAGTCACGAAGTTGGGTCATTTTTCGGCAGAACACTGACAAGTATACAAGTGTGCGTATTTAAACATAAAGTGGTAGCAAAACTGAGTTTGTGGTTTATTTAAGTAATGATTACAGAGTAAAACACACGGATAAAAACTTGTCTGGGTTTTCAGCTTCCTTCAACTTGCGAACCTCCGATTCATTAATCTTAAATTCTCTCGCTGCTCGGTTTCCATGTTGTTCCACGTAACATAGAAATCGATAGACCACAGCGGACGGAAACACAGAAAACATTCAATGGAGGAAAAATAAGGTTTTGGATTTAATTCATATTTGGGGGAACAACTCTCTTCAGCCTTCAGGAGAAAAATAACTAAAATTGCTATATAGGCTACGGCATGAGCATCCATGAGCACTTTTGCTAACAATGCATTGTGTGCGACGTCATAATAATAATAATAATAATAATAATTTCCTTGTATTGTCATTCTGTGTAACAATGTACACAGAACGAAATGTCGATTGCATCTGACCCGATGCAGCCGCAGCCAAGAGAGGGCGCCGCCGACCACTTTTTAAGTCTTAGGAATGACTCGGCCGGGGCGCGAACCCGAACCTCCCAGTCTCAAAGCGGGCGCCTTACCATCTAGGCTACTGAGCATGCATCCTCTTTCGCGCAAGCGGGATATGATGGCAATCAAACAAAAGGCGATTAAAAGTCACAGGAAACGCATGAAAGTTGCATTTACTTGGAAATGTAAACGATCTGACAAAAACATTGGATTTCACCCGAAAACGTCCTGTGACCTCCCGATCTCAGGAGCGGGCGCCCAACATTAGGGGCACCGAGCTGATCTCCGTCCGCCGCTCTGCATGAGAGACAGCTTGAAGAAAATCTGAGGCTTTTATGTCCGTCTTATGGGTGTGAAAATACAGTAAATATATCCACAAATTTTGCAAATCTATGGTAAACCTAAAGGGACGGTGTGTATTATTTTAGAGCCTCATAGTAGTAAAAAAAACCTTTTCAACTGAAAAAAGAACAGTTTTGATTTGAATAATACGCATTTTACAAAATACCCGTTGGTCAAGAAATTAGCAATTATTTGAGATAAAATGGGCCTCACAGAAAGGGAGCTGACATGATTGTCCACCATCTTGCTGCTACGGTTACCCAGACACCTTGAAAAACGCTGTTGAAAAAAAAAAGTGCTGCAATTTGGTCACTTTCAGTCTCCATAGTTTGTATTCTTCTTTGTGCTTTGTAGCACTCATTTTCAGTCGCACCACACAATACAGCAAAGTCCATCGGTCAAATATTGCGTATTGTCGTTTTCTTTAGTATCAGTATTCAATCTCATGCTGCTGCCCATGCTGAGGTCCGGTTCATCTGACACGGAATAAAAACAGCAACCAAATGATGAAGGTGCTGTATCTGAGTCAGATCAGAGGGTTCTCCTGTTGCTGGTAACCATGTATACCATGTGGGGGAGCAAACCACTATGTCAAAAACGACCTGGAGAGGAATGGGCACTGCCAGGCTGTACCAGTACACACCACAGGAATTGGTGCTTCGGCGACCCTGGCAGTCAGGGGATCCGTGAACAATAAACCCTTTGACATGGCAATAGCCAGATGGATGTTGTGATTGACTCTGGGAAAAAATACTGTAATTTGATGTAAAAATGGACTTGGAGGGTGAATTGTTTGGGCATTTAGGTTATTTAGCTTCCCATTTAGTGGTGTGTGAGCCAATTAATGAGAGAGTTTGGACATAGCACACTAGAGTAAACATGTAATAAAGTCTTAAAAAAATAAGATAAAAGACTGTCAGAAAAAAATAGGTAAAAATATTTACAAGGTAGTTGTAAAGATTCATGTGCGGACACATGCGTCAGGTGGCAGTCTTTAATAAGGATCGGGGAAGTGACAAAAAGCATTCAGAAGAGGAAGGGAATAGAACAACTTTTAACAAAATCACAGTCCATAAAAAGGCAAGACTGGATTAAACATAAAGTCTTACTAAAGCAAAGAGACCTGAAGGGCTTTTTGTGAGCAGTGCGGTTCGGCATGGTCATTCAAAAAACCCATAAGGAAAGTCAATCAAAGCTTTCCTTAAATACACACACACACTCACTAGAAATCTATTAAATCCAAGTGTGCCCAATCAGTCAACAGTGCCACGGTGCACAGGAGCCTCACACTAAAGCTCAGAGATTGGCCCAAGTTATGATTAAAGTGCATGGAAAGAATAGTGCATGCTAACAATAGTGTAAGGAAAAGTAGTGCAATAACATTAGCAGTAAGAACATTTCCCAAATAAGTCGCAAGAAATATATTTTCACAGTTTTGCGCACTTGTTTAGGGTGGTCACGGCACTAGGGGCGGCATTAGCTCAGGAGGAAGAGCGCTCGTCTTGGGATCAAGAGATCACAGGTTCGAATCCCGGCTCCTCCGTCTTACATGTTCGCTGTGTCCTTGGGTAAGACACTGAACCCCTAATGCCCCCAATAAGCAGGTTGGCGCCTTGCATGGCTGCACGGCCGCTATTGGTGTGTGAGTGTGTGTGAATGGGTAAATGTGAAGCACATTGTAAAGCGCCTTGGGAAGTCTTCATTGACTTGAAAAGCGCTATATAAATGCAGATCATTTAAATTCAAGAAACTCTCTGTGAGCCTGTTTGTCCTTGTTTTAAGGAACCTGTAGCACCTACCAAGCCAGTCAAAGTAGTGGTGGCGTGGGTGGGAAGAATCCCTCATGATGTTGGTGGCTCTGCTGCTTTATTGCAAGTTGGCAATGCCCTCCAGACTAGGCAGAGAGCAGGCAATGATCTTCTGGGCTGTGTTGATTACACTCAAGCACACCATAGTGTAACGCCGTATGGCAGAAGGCTTCCGATTGCGGTTTTGTAGAAGGATGGAGATCTAAAGGATCAGCTCGGAAGGTGCCACCAATGTAAGCCTTAGACTGTCTCTTGGGACAAAGAACGACGGCATCCTCCAGCCATGTTTTCCTCCCCTGCACTTGAGAGTAATTACCAGCACGCTCAAGGCAGAAAGTCAAGCTCCTCTTAAAGTCGCTTGTTTAAACCGAGGAAGCTTGAGGGGAACATTAGCTTCCCTCCATTAAACCTTGCAGCTCATCATCAAGCGTCCTTCAGTTGGACAAAACAACAGAGAGGCACTGGAGCCTGTTTGCTTTGTGCTCATACTTTCTCTTCAGATTCACTTATGGAAATAAGTGCGGCCATGAAAAGCGTGAGTCAAGGTCAAGAGGGATGAATGTGGATTTATTAAGTCAGCAAAGGCTTAGATTATTTTATCAGTCAGGGTGAGATGGCGAAGGAAACGTTTGCTCCGGACCAGGACATGATCCAGATAAGAAGAACGACCTCTAAGACAGCCGTCGGCTATTCATCATGTCTTCATTGGTAAAAACCACAAACTATTTTATGCTCTTTTTCCCTTGGAAATGCCATTTTCATTGGCCCACAAAGGGCTTGAGAACTTAACAACAGCCCCTCTTGATTCTAAAGGCGGTTGCCGATTCATTTGTAGTTATGAGTCAGCAAATGTGGCTATTGGGTAATTGTGGCCGGGCCATTTGAATGCTGTCATACGCCAGCATAATTCATTCAGAATTTTTTTTCTCTTTGGCTCAGAAGAATTGTCCTTTTTTAGAATTCAATGTTTAAATGTACTAACTACCATTTAAACTCACATGTTTTTAAATTCGAATCGTTTTAAAATTCGCATTTATTTACATATCAGCCTAACCTAAAGGGAGCTGACATTAATGCCAGCCATCTTGCTTTTACAGGCACCTCCCCAAAACAAGAAATTCAGTCTTTTTAATTCTATTTTATTTTTTTCTTGCTATTTTTTATTTTCTCACTATTGTTTCCTTTTTCTTTTCTTTATCTATTTTTTCCAATCTTCGTTTTCTTTGACTTTTTCTCTTTTCCCTCTTTTTTTAATGCATTTTCTCTTTTTATTTTTCCACTTTTTTAAACATTTCGTTTTTTACTTTTTTTTCATTACCTTTTCCTTCGCTATTTTTTCTGTCTTTGCAATAGGCTGGGCAAAAAATGAGAAAACGTTGCAGTTTTTTTTTCCGTTCTTGCATGACACAATACAGCGACTTACAGTATGATGGTCAAATAATGCACACTGTCTCTTTAACGTAACACACACAAATTACGGATTCATTTATTATGAATGGATTGATCATTATATTAATTCTTGGTGTTTTTAAAATGTTTTGGATTTTTTTTCCGTGTACCATTTTTCAAAAAGATATTTGAGGACAAATTCTTAATAGTTGTGAAAACCTGATTTTGCCCAACCTCACCAAGCTCATGTAGCACCCAAGTCAATTGAGTTTAAGACCCCCGATTTAGGTTTTTATGAGAGCTGACATTTGTTTCAAAAATAATATATTGTCTAGATTCGACCCTTCAAGGTTTCTGTTTTAACTGCTGTCAACTCGAGGTAGCCAAGATTGGCTTGTGTGTCAACCACATTTTAGTTCTGAAAATTCTCCTACCTAAAAGAAGACAACTATTTTCCAGAAATAGTTACTCGTATCAAATGCATTACCTACTATTCGACTTTATTTATATGACCTTGGTGGGAGTCTGTTTACTACTGAAATTGCAACTGCCCCAATATTTTTCCCCGCACATTTTTGGGACCCGATGGAATTCCCACAGTTGTTCCTCATAGCCCTAGTGACAGTTTCTATTATTTTTCCTTCTACCTCAGTCACCGACTCACTCCACTGAATGCGCTTGAGTGTTTATGTGTGTGGAAGTTGGGGCACAGAGGCTTGTATTGGGGGCTTCCATCTGTTTTTTTCAGCAGAATTATATTACATGGATTTTAAGCCATTTCATAGCCGTAGTTTGTGTCACAAATACATGTTGACAGTATTTTCCCCCTTTTGTGTGTGTTGGCTTTCCCGATGCTAAGCCAATTTTCTTACCACGTGATTGCATTAACGGATTGCTGCATGACACAAGACGATAATGAGCCAGTCATGTACGGTACACATCGTTACTCAAGGAAATGAGATAAATGATTATATCAGGTAACTAGCAAAAATGTATCAAATCAATCATTTAAATCAACAGAGAAGACACAAAAATGAAGTGTTGCTCCGATGTAATAATTGAGAGCTTTTCAATGCGCATAAAAACAGGGGGTACTATTTGGTACTAAGTGCAAGTCTACTGGAAAGAGACTGTTTAATTCTTTAAACAATTTTGTACACTCGTGGTGATAAAAAATGGACATTTGCATGATTGGTTTCTTGTTGCCAATTTATAAATATAGAATCATCCCCCACACAATAAGAAACACATAAATAATGACTTAGATTTTGGTATAATGGTATAATCCACTAACTTCTATGTGTTATTTCACCTGGCTTAAAGGGCTACTCAGATTCTAAAACATACAAAATGTCAGGTTCTGCACGGTTGCCATGGCGCCCCGCTGGCACCGCTCATTGACACCGGCTGACTCGCATTTTCTGATTACTCCTGTGGTTACTTAAACGTTCCCTTTTGAACTGCGCTTTCCCAGATCGTTGTTGAAAAATGGTTTATGCTTGGTTATACTTGTTGTGCTTGTTGGACTTTGTTTCACTTCGGTGTAACATTCTGAAAGATTCCTGCAAGTTCTGTTTAATTCTAGAAATGCCTAGTTTGTAGTTTTGCCTGCGTTTGACCCATTTTGTTTTTTGGTCTAGTCCGTTTGTGTTTTGGACTTTTCTTTCTCAATTAAAGTGTGAGGACGTCTACGCAAATGAGTTCCTACTTCCTGCTTCCCGTTCCGTTTCGTGACTCTCTCTCTCTCTCTCTCTCTCTCTCTCTCTCTCTCTTGCTATCTCTCATTCTCTGTCTTTCTCTCCCTTTCTCCATCTGTGAATTCCTCTCTTTATGTTCTCTAGCTCTGAATGTTATTTTCCTTATACTTTTTTACTAGTTTGTCTCTTCACCTCTATCTCCTTTTTTCTCTCCTCAGTTTTACCTTAACTTGTCTTTTCACTTGCTTTTTTTAAAAGTATGATCTCTCTCTCTCTCTCTCTCTCTCTCTCTCTCTCTCTCTCTCTCGCACCAATCTCGGCAAACGAGTTGTGGCGGTTGTCGAGTGAAAGAGAAGTATGCCTCTGAAAAAACAGTTGGTATTAGGTGCAAATCAACAAAAAATTGGTAATTTCTTCAGTGTAATAAGTGTAATAAGGCAGCAGGTCAAAGAGGTGGTGGCCGGGGTGAGAAAAGTCCTTGATGATCTTTTTTGCTCTGCTGAGGTAGCGAGAGCAGGCAATGTCCTCCAGACTGGGTAGAAAGCAACCAACGATTCTCTGGGCTGTGTTGATGACCCTCTGAAGTGTTTTCCTATAGCTTTAGTGCAGACCAAAAACCATAAAAAACAAATTATATAATATGATAGGAAAATTTCACATACCAGTTTGTCTTGTTTCATCAGTGTTATAAACAATTTCCTCTCTGCCAGGAAAAGCAGTAGGGCTTTTTGGCGGGTTATTTGCTATTTTGACAAATCTCATTATTCTCAGACAGTGTGCAATTGTTGACAGTGCTTCCGCACACTGATGGTATTGTAAGACAAATACAAATGCGTTGTTTTTCTCGTTAAGCTCGTTTTTAAACATGCTGGCAAATGGTGAAAGATAAATTACATTTAAGAAACACATCATGTGGAATGCTAATAGGAAAACAAATGGATAACTGAGAACCATTGTAGCAACCATTCTTTTCTAATGATGTTCATTAAAGGCATTTGTGAGATAATTACTCCTTGCTTTTCACTATAATAACATACACACAGAAAGTAAATAGCACCCAGTGCATAATGACACATCTTAATAGAATTCAATGCCTTTTCAAGCCATATTTAATTGTTTATTTACATTGCTCTTCAAAAGACAAATGATGTCGAAGTATCACTAGAAGCAACCAACCTTAAATAAGCTACTTTGTAGTTCAGATGTTAGGTGTAGTTCCTACTGTAATAACACTCTCATTGGAGACTACTCAGTCCACAGTATGTGGATAATAACAAATGTATTAAACAGTAAAATAAGCTTGTCAACATAACATACTTGGCATTGAATGTACAGCACAGTAGATAGATAGATAGATAAGTATTGTATATAGCGATGGTCAGCAATCATCAGGCTGTGGGCCGCACAGAGACAAAAGGTGCCTTATTTTCTGCTTACACACACATTTTATTCACCACAAAAAACCCAAGGTTTTACGGTAATATATTACTATAAGTGAGCGAGGATTGATGGGTCGACAAATAAAGCTGACATCATTAGCTCAGCATTAGATAAAAAGGGGGCGGCACGGTGGATAAGTGGTTAGCAGAGTTCTGAGGTCAGCTGCCAGCCTTCCTGTGTGGAGTTTGCATGTCCTCCCCGTACTTGCGTGGGTTTTCTTCTGAGCGCTCTGGTTCCCTCCCACGTTCCAAAAAAACCATGCTTGTCAGGTTAAAGTTTCCCTAGGTGAAAATGAGCGAGTGAGTTGTATGTCTCTGAACTGGTTGCCAGCCAGTCCAGGAGGTCCCCTGCCCACTGTCCGACGATAGCTGGGATGGGCTTTAGCACTCCCGCGAGCCGACTGAGGAAAATCGGTGCAGATAATGGATGAATGGATGCAACGGGAATAGAACAGAGACTGCAGCTATGAGAGCGCCAGATCTTAACAAGTATGCCATTACAATTGTATACAATAAAGGTAAAGGCATTACATTTTAACTCATCATCACACTATTTTTACTCACGTCATGTTGTAACGGAGCATTCTGGGAAAGGGTTCAGCCAAACCAAGGTTGCCAAAGAAAAATAATAAATGAAAGACCTTTGTTGAGGTGAAAAGCTTGTTGAACTACTATGTGAGCGTTTGGAGTGAGTAGCTTGTGGCAGTAATTGCATATTTTTTTCCTCCCACTCTCTTTTTTTTGCCCCTGCCTCCCCGCTCGCTAATTTTGCGCTAACGCGGTGCTAATGAAACGAGAAGGCGAGCAGTCCCACACCGTGTCTTCACCTTCGGGCTGTTTGTTAGCGCCTCTGAATTTTAATTAATCAATTAACGCATCGGCCACACACATATACACATACAGACACATGAACGTACAAAAACACACACATGGACATGCACACACCAAGGCTACGGTTGAATAATGCAACAGTCTTAATCAGCTTGTTCCATCTACACTCAGGGAATGTAAATGATGTGAGGAAGAATCCGAAGCTAAGAGCTAGATTAGCTCTTGGCGCTAATGGCGATTGGGGTTGTTTCATGTTGCCGTGGTGATGTATTAACCCTTCTTAACCGCACTCAAAGGAAACTGGGAGCCGGAACACGAGCAATGGAAAAGATTTGCAAATTCACCCGCCCCTGCAAAAAAAAGAAGATGCTAAGGCCACGTAGTTGACATTTTCTTGGTTTCGTCATTTCAGATTACTCTTTGGAAAATAGTCTTTATTATTCATTTAAACATAAATGATGAGCCCATTTTCCTTTTTTCAAAAATAATTATATTCATGCAAATTGAAGATTTAAGAATAATAGCTTTACGTCACGATCAGGTGACATTGCCATTTCACACTACCTGAAAAAGAAAACCTGACATGGAAACAGCAGACTATCTGGTCACGTTTGTTTTTTTGTTTATGGTTTTGACAGTTTTCTAGTTGTGCTTGTTACTGTTTGCTGTTCCTGGTTTTTGTCAATAAATATAATTCCTTGTTGAGCACACCTGTCTCTGGCTTCTCTACATATGGATCCATCTTCGACATCATGACACTTTATCTGTATTGGAGGTAAGATTGGGCCTAAAAAATTTAGCCCGACCGGACCTGAGTCGCGGGTATATAAACCCGAATCCGCCCAAACCCAATGGATTAACTTGATTTGATAAACAAGCCTGAAATAAACCCGAAGCTTTAAGTAAACAGGAAGCTTTACTCCGGCTGTGCGTACTTCAGTGCCAAACTATGTGTTTTGGCTGAACTTTGCAGGTTTATTAATGGCCGAGTCCCTCAAATCAAGTGTGCACTGGTTTGGTGCTGAAGTGCGCATTTCGTCGACATGTAGCGATAGAATGCATAACTGAACAAAATGGCGCAAATTTTTTTTCATATCAAAAGCTGCAAATAGTCAAAGATTTGGGCAAAAAGCAAAAAAAAACAAAAAGTTTAAAAAGCTTGTAAGCTATTGGCAAGATGCAGAAAGGAAGTTTGATGTGAGGGAGGAGGAAGCCGAGTGTCTTTTGCCCTAACATCGAGAAGGAAGATTTCTTCAGATTTAGTGATTTTGAGTTAAATTGTTTAGCAAGTATTATCTTTATTTAAACAATTACTGAAGTAAAAGTAAGTGAATGTTGTGTAGATTCACCACGAATTAAAAAAAAAAAAGAAAAACGCGAGAGAAGCTTGACCTCTAATCACATTAAGAGCTGTATGGAATTTGGAACTTTGTTACTCTCTGCCGCCATCTCCTGGCTTGTGTCGTCATTGCAGGTTCGGTTGGTCAAGTAAAGTCATCATCCCCTGATCTAAAACCTACATGAGGGCAAATGATACACAGATATTGTCAACATAAAATATAGGTTATTCATGTGCTATAGAATAGAAATGTGTTCATTCATGTTATTCGTGCAAGTACGTGTTTTTCTTACACATGCTCTGATAAAATCTTCTTTCATCGTTTGGGGGTCTGGGGTTTGGTTTGGCGTTTGGCTTCTACGAGAGCAGGCCTTTTCTTACTTTTGCCATTTTCATGCTTAACTGACAAACATGAAAAAGAAAGCTGCAGGGACGATCATGACTTCACTCTCTAGGGCGCCCCCATTCCTCAAAAGTCATGTGTTCCACCCCGGACCACTCTGATATAAGTAAGATAAAAGCAGATTAACACCGTGAAAAATAATTCGGTTAGGCATCGTTAACACATACTTAATAGAGAAAATATTCAACAAGTTTTTAAGGAAGCCTCAAATGATGCACATCACCCAGTTTTTTTTCCTAGCGTTATTCTTGTATAAAACTATATACTTTTTATTTTTTTTCACGCAAAGATTAAAGTGTGTTCTGTATTTATGTTAGAAGCTGTGCATTGATGTTTTCTGCCTGAGTGCGATCACCACAACAACATTCCGACGTGATTGGAATGAACCCAAAAGAGGAGCAAAGCACTGTGGGACTTTTCTTTTAGGCGCTAAAGAGCGCTAAAGTGCAAGAACTTGTGAGTGTGTGTTTGTTGGTGAGATGGATGGAGCTCATCTGTATTCAGGGTCCCCGCCTCCGTCCTGGACTCTCCGGGCTCTTTGTTATTCAAAAATTGTAAAGTGGACAATGAGTTGAGCTCTCCCTCCCTCTCGCTTGCCTAAATTGTGTGTGTTGGGGTAGTTTAATTGTGCCTGTAGAAGTCTCAGGTTCTAGGCAGATTCATTTAGCTTGAATGCGTATTTATTTTATTCATTACTCAAATTTACCTCAACTGCTTCGTGACTTTTACCAACTTTGAAGTAAATGGAACTGAACAAAAATGTAGCATTCTGGATGATGGTGGGTCATCATGGCCTCCAATGCTTCTCTGCTGGCCTAAAAGATATCATGGCCTTCTTGCAGACGTAAGGAAACTTCAGCTAGGGTCCGGTAAAAACCAAAGTCTAAAAGCTATTATTCTACTAAATTATAATAGCATTTCTATTTTCACACGACAATGAATTCTTGAGTCATTAACACTTTGAACTTTTTTATGCCATGCCACTTTAATGTCTAGCAACTCAAAATCTCTGAAAAAAAAACACACAAGAAAATATTGACTAGAAACGTTGAATTTTCAGTGCAATAACAAATGTACTATGAAACATAAAATAAACTTTAAATTTATTACATAAAATACATTATCCCTGAAAACACAGGGAACGTAAATTCAAATATTTACAGATTTACAAAAAAAGTTAACATACAGAACAACTTTAACCTTTTCACACTCCGAAAAAATTAAATCAACAACAGAGAATCCCTGGAAGAGAAAGCACGCATATTGACCACTCACAATGAAAAAGGGCTTCTAAAATGGAACCGGCACTTGTTCGGAAGAGAGCCGACTCCTGTCATTCACTACCAAGAGCCCGTTTGTTCACAAACAACACATCATTAAAGGCCATCACTGAAGGCCTAGGTCTGAAATGCATGGCCCACCACTGCATCTGGATATGGATGAGTGACTTGTTTGGATGCATGTAGCTAATATACAGATAGCTAAGGACAAGTACATCTAAGCAAAATAAACGTTTACCGTATATTCCGGACTATAAGCCGCTACTTTTTCCCCAAACTTTCAACCCAGCGGCTTATTCAGTGATGCGGCCAATTTATGTAATTTTTCTAACGGCCGCCAGCGGCACTCGAGTACAAAAAGTAAGATTTAGACCGCTGGAATATATGCGCAGAGGAAGACTGCAACTTCACTAAAACTGGCCGCATGCGAAAGGCAACTTTTTCGCAAGCCTGCCAGTGGATCCTGACAGCGTGGGGCAGCATTAAAAAATCCACCATCACCAACGGGTTCCGAAAAGCCGGTCAGCTGCGTGACGGAGAGGAGGGCACACCAGTGACAGTGACAGCGCGAGTGAGGCTGCGGGAGCGTGGGACGACGTCTATATGACACTGTTTCTTCCCGACACTGAGGAAGACGACTTTGATGGCTTCAGTTGTAAGGAGGAAGATGAGGACGGTTTACCGTGATTTTTACAAGTACGGTATGTTTTTTTAACAGACCCGTTTACTGTGTTGCGAGCGTATTGCTAGCGTGTTGCTACCATTAACTGCCCTGTTAGGCACCGTTTGGGATGAAAGTTATATTATTATTATTATTATTAAAGCTTTGAAAACTCTCTCTGTCGTGATTACCTAACCGGAGTCACCTGAGGTAATCAGCTGGTGTGCTGGAACGCGATCTCTTGATTGGTGGAAGTCTACTACATAAGCTGTCAGCGTCCAGAGATGGACGTTCGAGTGTCTTCCTCATTTCCTGAGTTAACCTCCAACATTCAAGGTACCACAAGTCCATGTATATTCCAAGTCTGATTCTCGTTGCCTGACCCCTGTCTGTTAAAAGTTTACGATCTACTCTTCCGTCCCGGCCACCGACTTACCTGCTACGTTTCGCCACGCGTTATCACCACGGAGTTGCCATATCGTCCCAAGAGGCTTTCCACTGCCAAGGCTCGACGTCCCAAGCCTGCTCCACCGAATCTTGTCACAATAAAGCCTTTAACTGACGCTATTGGATCCGAGTCCTTGTTCTGTTCCATGACAGAACACTCGAACCAAAGCATGGATCCAGCGACAGTTCGTCCCACCTCTGAGAGATGCGGAAATGCCGAACAGGAATCCGCGCTACAGCGCCTACAACACACCGAAGGCGCAATACAACAAATCGTCCACGACGTATCCACACTAGTCCGGCAAGTACAACGTCACCAAGATTTTTTTGAACAGTACGAAGCTTCCCCGGCAACACGAGCACGAGATCCAGTTCCGCCCCTTTCTGATCAGGTCGGCAGTGTTGAACCACGAGTAGGTTCGCCAGAGAGATTCAGTGGAGAGCCCGCCCAGATCCGCCCCTTTCTTATAAATTGCCGACTAATTTTTGATCTACAACCGCGAGCCTTTGTGAACGAAAAGGCGAAGGTGGCTTTTGTGATAAATCATCTGACTGGCAGAGCCCGCCTTTGGGGAACGGCAGAATACGAACGAGGGGCGACAGCATGCACCTCTTTTAATTTGCTTAGCCAGGAAATGATTAAAGTTTTTGATTCTGGAGCCTCATCAGTCGATGCTGCTCGTTCAATCTTGAACATTCGCCAGGGGAGACGCTCCATTGCCGACTATGCCATTGACTTTCGCACACTAGCAGCCCAGAGTCACTGGAACGAAGAGGCGCTGGTCGACGCCTACCTCCATAGCTTGTCCGGTTATATCAAAGACGAATTGGTTTCCCACGCTCCTCCGGTAACTCTTGACAATGCTATCGAACTGACCGCCCGGATCGACCGTAGGGTTCAGGCAAGACGCAGAGAGAGAGAAGATCCCAGACAACCCATCACCCGGCAAAGTCAAGACATTAGTAAGATACCGAACCCCCCAACCAATTCTACCGCACCTCATGAGATGATGGAGGTGGACCGCACCTTTCTCTCCGTCGAAGAACGCCAGCGAAGGCGTACCGAACGGCTATGTTATTACTGCGGCGGCCAGGGACATAGGGTGGTCAATTGCCCGTTAAAAGCCAACGCTCGTCGGATATAGGGGACATCCGATTGAGCTCAGCTTTATTATCGTCCCCCAAGACTGATAGACCTGTTCTCCGGGCAAATCTCATTATTTCCGGTACATCTCAACCCTTCCATGCCCTCATCGATTCTGGCGCCGAAACAAATATCCTGGATTTGTCACTCGCACACAAGATGGGGATACCTGTTGAAACCCTTCCTAACCCGGTATCAGCTCGGGCTTTGGATGGCCACCTATTAGGCACCGTATCTCAAATAACGGAACCCATTGAACTACAGTTGTCTGGAAATCACAGAGAGAAGATCCGATTTCACTTACTTCACTCCCCTAACCAACCCCTTGTCCTGGGTCATCCTTGGTTGGTGCAACACAACCCCCATTTCGACTGGCGCACTGGGTCGATACTTGAATGGGGCATGGACTGTCACCAAACCTGTCTGCAAGCCGCTCCTTACCCAAATCATCCTGTTTCCACGAGGGCTCCACCCAATCTGTCCAAGGTCCCAGCCTGTTACCACCACCTACGGGAGGTCTTCAGTAAAGCTAAGGCCTCTTCCTTGCCCCCTCATAGACCTTATGACTGCGCAATTGATCTCCTGCCGGGGTCTGCTCCTCCTCGGGGCCGCCTCTACTCCTTGTCCATTCCCGAGAGGAAGGCCATGGAGGAGTACATTTCCGATGCCTTGGCGGCTGGTATCATTCGACCCTCCTCTTCTCCTGCTGGGGCGGGGTTCTTCTTTGTGGGAAAAAAGGACGGGTCACTCCGGCCCTGTATAGATTATCGGGGCCTTAATGAAATCACGGTTAAAAATCGCTATCCCTTGCCTCTGCTTGCCTCTGCATTTGAGCTTCTACAGGGGGCCACGGTCTTCACTAAACTTGATCTGCGCAACGCCTACCACTTAGTCCGAATCCGGGAGGGTGATGAATGGAAGACGGCATTCAACACACCCAACGGTCACTACGAGTATCTGGTAATGCCGTTCGGATTAACCAATGCTCCAGCTGTTTTCCAATCTTTGGTAAATGACATTTTACGAGATGTGCTTAATCGTTTTGTTTTTGTGTATCTGGACGATATCTTGATTTTCTCAAAGTCCCTCGATGAACACCGAAAACATGTCCAGCTGGTTCTCCGTCGTCTCCTAGAGAACTCTTTATTTGTTAAGGCAGAGAAGTGCGAGTTTCACGCCAAGACAGTCTCGTTCCTGGGCTACATCGTGGCGGAGGGGACCCTTCAGATGGATCCTGCCAAGGTATCAGCAGTCACCTCTTGGCCTGTCCCTGAGTCTCGGAAAAAACTCCAACAATTCCTTGGTTTTGCCAATTTCTACCGGAGGTTCATCAGGAACTACAGTTCGGTGGCAGCTCCCCTCACGCTTCTTACCAGTCCTAGAGAGCCATTTCGGTGGTCTTCCGAGGCTAATGCAGCTTTCAACCGTCTAAAAACCCATTTCTCTACGGCCCCCATACTCCAGGTACCGGACCCTGCACGCCAACTGGTAGTGGAGGTGGACGCCTCAGATGTGGGAGTGGGTGCTGTCCTGTCCCAGCGGTCGGACAAGGACCAGAAAATGCACCCGTGCGCCTTCTTTTCCCGGCGGTTGTCCCCGGCCGAACGCAACTACGACGTGGGGGATCGTGAGTTGTTGGCCGTCAAGCTAGCCCTGGAGGAATGGCGGCATTGGTTGGAGGGGGTAACGGTGCCGTTCATAGTTTGGACTGACCACAAGAACTTAGAATATATTAGATCGGCCAAGCGGCTCAATCCTCGCCAGTCACGTTGGGCCCTGTTTTTCACCCGCTTTAACTTCACTCTGTCCTACAGACCCGGATCTCGGAATGTGAAACCCGACGCGCTGTCCCGACAATTCCAGAGTTCCAATGACACACCTCAGGGTCCCGCAACGGTCCTTCCAGCTTCCTGTATGGTGGCAGCAGTCTCCTGGGATATCGAGTCCCGAGTCAGAGAGGCGATACCCGATCAGGCGGGTCCCAGCTCCTGTCCCGAGGGTCGACTATTCGTCTCCGAACCCTTACGGTCCGAGGTCCTCCAATGGGGGCACAATTCTCACTTTTCTTGCCATCCGGGGTCGGCTCGGACTCACAGTTTCTTGTCCCGACGCTTCTGGTGGCCTACCATGGCCAAGGACGTTAGGGAATACGTCTCCGCCTGTCAAGTGTGCGCCCAGAACAAAACATCCCACCAACGTCCGGCCGGTCTGTTACATCCACTTCCGGTTCCCCGCCGCCCATGGTCCCACATCTCCTTGGACTTTGTGACGGGGTTACCAGTATCCGAGGGGATGACGACTGTACTAACTATCGTGGACCGGTTCAGTAAGATGGTCCATTTCGTGGCACTACCGAAGCTCCCCTCCGCCAAGGAAACTGCATTGATAGTCCAGCAGCATGTGTTCCGCCTCCATGGCATCCCTCTGGACATTGTTTCTGACCGTGGTCCCCAGTTCTCATCCGCGTTTTGGAAGGAGTTCTGTCGTCTGTTGGGTGCCTCTGTCAGCCTCTCATCAGGGTTCCACCCTCAATCCAATGGTCAGTCTGAACGAGTGAACCAAGATTTGGAAACGGCACTTCGCTGCATGGTCTCTAGTGAACCGTTGTCCTGGGCTCGGCAATTGGCATGGGTGGAATATGCTCACAATTCCTTGGTTAGCTCATCCACTGGAATGTCCCCCTTCCAGTGTGTGTATGGGTACCAACCCCCTATGTTCCCTAGTCAAGAAGAGGAAGTAAACTGCCCGTCAGCTACGGCGAATGCACGTCGCTGTCGGCGAACTTGGGCTCGTGCTCGGGCCACACTCCTTCGGGCAAGCAAGACTCATGCCGTTGGGGCTAACCGACGGAGGAGTCCTGCTCCGAAGTACCAGGTGGGCCAGAAGGTGTGGCTCGCATCAGCTGATCTTCCACTGAAGGTTGAGTCGAGGAAACTGGCTCCTCGGTATCTTGGCCCATTTCCTATAGTAAAAATTATCAACTCCTCAGCAGTCCGTCTCCGTCTACCAAGATCTATGAGAGTGCACCCCACGTTTCATGTTTCCCGAATCAAGCCCGTCAGCCAGAGTCCGTTGGCACCCATTCCACCTCCTCCCCCAGCTCCACGCTCCTTGGACGGGGAGCCTATCTATACAGTGCGCCGCCTGCTCCGCTCCCGACGCAGGGGTCGGGGCTTCCAGTACTTGGTCGATTGGGAGGGATATGGTCCGGAGGAGAGATCATGGATTCCCAGCAGGCAGATCCTGGACCGATCTCTTGTGGCAGAATTCCATCAACTGCATCCTGACCAACCAGCACCACGCCGTGGTCGTCGTCGTAGGTCCGACGCTGCTGCTCTTCCACCGGCAGACCCACCCGCTACCACCCCTTCAGATGCGGACGAAGGGGCCTCTATCCACTCGGAAGAATTCTGAGGGTTCATCGGACGACCTCTGGGCCCTCGATTTTTGGATTATTGGTGATGTATTTTGGGTTTTGGGGAATTATTTGTAACTGGCCTGTGATTTTTTTTCCCTTGGATTACCGGTGTTGCCATGTGACGTGTTTGGATTTATTTTTATTTTTTCCCTGGGGGACTTCTGGAGCCGTCCCTTGAGGGGGGGGTTCTGTCGTGATTACCTAACCGGAGTCACCTGAGGTAATCAGCTGGTGTGCTGGAACGCGATCTCTTGATTGGTGGAAGTCTACTACATAAGCTGTCAGCGTCCAGAGATGGACGTTCGAGTGTCTTCCTCATTTCCTGAGTTAACCTCCAACATTCAAGGTACCACAAGTCCATGTATATTCCAAGTCTGATTCTCGTTGCCTGACCCCTGTCTGTTAAAAGTTTACGATCTACTCTTCCGTCCCGGCCACCGACTTACCTGCTACGTTTCGCCACGCGTTATCACCACGGAGTTGCCATATCGTCCCAAGAGGCTTTCCACTGCCAAGGCTCGACGTCCCAAGCCTGCTCCACCGAATCTTGTCACAATAAAGCCTTTAACTGACGCTATTGGATCCGAGTCCTTGTTCTGTTCCATGACACTCTCGGTGTATCGTCTTTCTTTGTAAATATGTGTAACCATGAATAATATGTATTTGCAACTGTAAATTTTTGTAATGTATTTATTTCAGACACTTATTCTGATATGTTTTGGACGGGCGAATTAAAAAGAAGGGGCGTAACAAACGCGGGCTGACGGGAAGTGGGGACCGGTAAAGGTGAGTGTTTGTGGACACGGCGGACAATATTGGATATATATTTTTCCCACCTTTACCTTTGGAAATATACACTTTTTTCTTTGGATTACTTTCAACGGGACCCGGACTCTGCCGGTCTGCATCAAACCTTAAGTACCGGTATCATTTTCCGTTCATTTTGCCGGCTGTGATTTTTGGACTGTGTACTTTAATAAAGGATATTCAGTTACAATCGCGGGACTTAAAGTCGGGTCTGGGTTAATTTTGTGTTTGTGTTACATTTTTTAATGTGGGCGCATGCGTCTTATATACAGGTGCGGCTTGTGTAAGTACAAAATCGATTTTCCTCTTAAAATGTGGAGGGTGCGGCTTATAATCAGGTGCGCTCTATAGTCCGGAATTTACGGTACTTATTGGACTTTACTTATACAAAATTGATACCGTAATTCCAGTAATGACCAACAATCCTCACGGTATCACCACAAACATCACCATCAACCACAAGGAGCAAAAACCTGTCACAAAATTTAAATATCTTGGAGCTGTCGTATCAGAAGAGGGGTCAGAACCAGAAATTATGGCCAGGAAAGCTCCAACCAAAGCTGCATTTGCCCGACTTAAAGTCATCTAGAGGGACAAGAACATATTAGTGAAATCAAAGATCAGGCTCATGCAAGCACTGGCTGCTTCCATCTTCTTCTATGCTTGCGAGACATGGACTCTCACAGGAAAAGCAAATCTCGTCCATGGAGATGCGATGCTACAGGAAACTTCTAGGTATCAGCTACTGTGACAAACTAAACGGTGCGCAACACCATGAGAGGGCACATTGGACCCTACGAAGAACTGTGGTCAACTGTGCGCAGACGGAAACTCCATTAGTATGGTCACGTCACAAGATCCATCAGGACTGATCAAGATAATTCTCCAGGGCACAGTCCAGCGTGGCAGGAAGAGAGCAAGACAGAAAAAGAAATGGGCCATCAACATTAAGGAATGGACTGGTGCCAACTTCGCCACGACCCAACAACCGGCCAGGGACCGTCAACAGTGGGGAAGGCTGTCTAGAGTTACGTCCTCATTGGTGCCCCGACACACCATGCGGTTAAGGGATCTGTGAACCATGAATTCCAGTAAATGAGTTGTATCTCTTTGGCCTTTACTAGGGATGATGTATTTTACTGGAGCACTTGCAGCAAATTCAAGATTTATTTTATAATCATTCATTTGAATTGCACACAATTAAAATGGTTGACCTTTGCAAAATATATGTATTATGATTATTACTATTAAAGGAATGAAGTCTCCATCTTTGGAATATAGTTTTTAAATGTCATGACTGTGTTAGTGGTGAGCTTTAGTTATTCCTGGTCTTGATAACAGATAAGAGAGTCCCACAGTGTAGGCTTCACCTAGTCCCGGTTGGCAACCCGAAATGTTGAAGGAGCCATATTGGACCACCAGCTGTATATGCTGACTACCATTTAACTTACAGAGAACATTTGTGGAAACGCCCAACCTAATTTTACTTTATTCAAAATATAAGTTTTTGTTTAAGTCAATACGGCTCCACTCCCCTGGATTTCCTAACCTGTGCCCTTCAGTGTACCCCGTAAAACCTATATTTTTCTTTGCGCTCATGGCCAATATTCAAGTAGCTGGCCACATTTTTCTGTACCTGCTTTTATTCTCAAAATCTATTTTATTTATAAAGATATTAAATGTAATGCAAAAACACTTCTTCAGTAGCCCTATTGCATTGAGGTTTTCAATGCCAATGAACAATTTGGTGCTAAAAAAGGGAGATATTACTCTGATAGTAGTTTTAATTTAAGTTTTTATCTGTAAATTCATGTATGTGTTTGCAAATTTTGTTTGTTTCAAACCTAATTGGATGAAATACTCCCTTCATAGACAAATGCATAATGAAACACAATTTGTGCAGGTAAAGGCAAGAAAGAAAAAATAGATTTTTCTCATGTAAAGCCAAGGTATTGGATTTAAGACTATTGGCATATACTAACAAATCAATTACATCAAACAGCGGCCCCTAGGCAAAGTTTTTCAAAGCAATGCAGTCCACGACTCAAAAAGTTTGCCCACCCCTGCCCCTTATGATGCTTCTCACCCAAGTTCGACACCTTCAATGCATCCAAATTTTATCCCTGACCAAGTCCCAAAGAAAGGAAAGTTGTCATTCCTGTCAGTGTTGTTGTGTACATGTCCTGAATTTTAAACATGAGGAAAAGAGATGAGTTTCTTCAGCTTCTTGTACAAGTGTGGCAAAAAAATATGCTGTGACGGGAGCAGGTTGGACTTGCTTAACTTTGCACGAGTAGTAATCAGGGTCATGTCTGTGTTGGCTGTCTGAACATTCTGGCGAGAGTGTAGATCTCATTTTTTTCACACTTCCATGGAAACTCTTCAGAGAGTTTTAGAAGTACCAAACAAACCCTACACTCAAACACACAATGAAAAAAGCTCTCCAAAACCTCTTTTCTTCCTCTTATTCACAAGTAATTTCTCAGTAAAGGGACACTGTGTAATTTATTAAGCGACCTCAGTGTTGCCTAAAGTACTGTATTTTTCTTCACAAATTTACTCGAGTAAAAGTAAAAGTATAGGGATTTAAAAATACGCCTAGAAGTACAAAATTTCCCAAAACGTACTCAGGTAAATGTAACGGAGTAGATGTACTCCGTTACTACCCACCTCTGCCAGGGGTCTTCAATCTTAGAGATATTTTTTTGTTACTAATTAGTGCAAAGGCCTGGCAGTTTGATATGAATTTCTATTTAAGAATAAAAACTCGACAGCGTAAAATAACGCCGCAGAAGCCACCTCCGCTACCACCTCCGCTCCCACCTCCGCCACCACCTCTGCTACCACCTGACAGACATTAGCATACTCATGGTTCTAAGTGCCATGCACCATCAATCACATAACATGAAGATTAAGTCTGGTATTGCAAAGCCTTCGTCACCCAGACACAGGGCAGAAGCCCAGGGAAAACCATTGCCCTGGCTAAGGAGATAGTTGGATGTCAACTTGTACGACCAAAAGCTAAGTTTAAACTTCAGTAGACACTCACAATGACCTCAATGGATTTTGAACTAGCAAGGAGGATCGGGAGAGGGGCCTTCAGATAAGAGAATCCCTTCCCATTCTCCACAGATCCCCCTCTTTTTATTCAATCTTCAAGGTTACAAATACAGATCAGCCCTAAAGGGTGTGGAAATCAAGAGCAGCAACATGATTGGCATATAGCAACAATGATGTAATGGTCAAAACAAAGAACAACAGTGTGCAATCATAGTCACAATAAGGAACTGACATCCAATGTATCTCCTTTTCAGGTGTTCAACATTAAAAACGATGTTAAACTTATCAATTTCTAAAATAACCACTTTCGTTCACTCTCTGCAGCACTTAATCTCACCAGGGTCACAGGGATGCTGTAGCCCCATCCCTGTTGTTTTCGGGCGATGGGCAAGGGGACACTCTTAACTGGTTGACACAGTAATAGTATGGTTAACACACAGACAGACAGCCAACTGCTCTCTCACTCATACCTAGGGACAATTTGGACTCGCATAGCAACCTGGCATGCATGTTTTCTGTAATATGGGACGAAACCGGAGTGCCCAGGAGGTACCCCACACAGGCATGGGGAGAACCCGCAAACTCCTCGCGGGGAGGCGGGTAGCTGGAATTGAACTCTTGACGTCCTTACTGTGGGGTTTAAGAACTAACCACTTACCCGTCGTCCCGCCCTAAAATAATCGTTTTACTAGAAAACCACGTGTGAGCTATTTCCAGAACCGGTTCGAGGGCTGCTCAGCTGTCCTTAGCGGGCACTACGTTGCACTAGACTACATGCACCATTTGAGACATTCTTAACATTCAACATTAGCAAATTTTTTGACTTGGACACCCCTGGTAGGCCCTATCGCTGTTGTCTGACATTCCCCAAGATGAAGCTTCATCTGAACCCTGTCACTACTGTTTGAATGATTGCAAATGTGACTGTTTTTTATCCACAGATGCATGTGACAGCGCTCTGGTTTCCGGCTTGCGGCCATCGGCCTTCCGAAGCTCCTCGCAGCTGTCAGCTAGTCACGCTCCCATGTTTGCCAAGCTGAACAGAAGAGATGGTGAGTGACACAACCTTGACAAGGTCACGGTGGCACATTGTTCTTGATGTGCTACGCAGCTACGGAACTAGATTTGTCTCCTTGATTTCCATTCAGGCTCTGAAGAATTGTCTCTTAATTGTCACTGTTCCACCTCTGATATTGTGATCAAAAATGAATATGTACAATTGTGTGTCACAAAGCATAGGATGCCACCTAAATTCATGACTTAAAGTGCACTTCATATTTTTACAAGAAACATATATTACTCATTCGGAGAAGATCCTGAATTGTGTATTTAGTTTACGTTTGACATGTGTTGAAATGTATTGGTAACATCTGAAAAATATGGTACTTGTACAGACTTTTCAAAGATAATACACAAGGAGTTTTTAACAAACTCGTTAAAAATCGTAAAAAAATCATGCATTATGATTTCTGGATTCTTTTTTTAGTTTATCTCTCTTACAGTGGACATGCACCTACAATGAAAATTTTAGAATCTTCCATGATGTCTAAGTGGGGAAAATGGCAAAATAGCAGGGTTTTCAAATACTTGTTTTCTTCACACACACACACACACAAATATAGACTCACTCAAAGATACACACATTTCAGTATTTCTCCATTGTATGTAATGCGCAAGCGTGACTTTTCAAACAATACGCGCTACTGAACCGAAAGTGGTCAGAAAGATCCGGACAGCCAAACGGGCCACATTGCTCTAGCTGACGAATCCTTCTCCTACTGCAGTACAGTGGGACCTCGGTTATCGCGGTTAATGGGGACCAAAACCACCCGCGAAAAGTGAAAATCTATGAAGTAGCGCCGCCCCTTCAAAAATACTTATATATATATATATATATATATATATATATATTTATTTATTTTTTTAAATGATTTTATTCTATTATCATTAATTTTTAGACCTGCGAAGCTCTGAACCCGCGAACGTGGAACCACGAAGTAGCGACGCCCCTTCAAAAATGCTTGAATTTTTTTTATTTTATTATTACTTTTTTAGACCTGCGAAGCTCTAAACCCGTTTAAATGTTTAAAAAAATAAAAATTATATATATATATATATATATATATATATATATATATATATATATATATATATATATATATATATATATATAATTTTTTTTTTTCCAATTTTTATTTTATTATTATTGTTAAGGCCCGCGAAGCTCTGAACCCGCGAACGTCGAAGCGCGAAGTAACGAGGTCCCACTGTAGTCCCTTTAAACTTTATTTCCTGCGTTGGCCTGTTTTCTTTGAACAGCCGAAGGGGCCGGGTCTATTACTTATTTTTGGACCCGACACAGGCAAAGATAAATGAGTGGGATTTAACCAATACATTTTATTTTCATTCATGTGTGGACATGCTCTCCAGGAACCTATATTTGTATGCAAACAAATGTTCTGTATTCGATCCCTTGGGATAAATATTGAATGCAAATAGCATCACATAAATGACCGATTGTTGATGTTTGCAGTTTTGTTTTTAAAGAAAGCCGCAGACATATTTTTGAGGCGCTAGGGATCTGTTATAAATTGCAAAACACTCAGCTTAATAAGTGTCCTTTAAGCATAATCATCTACATTTCCCCAAGTTACATCAAAGTAGAGACTTCATGACAATTGGCATCAATACAAGGCTGCCCCGGAGGTGCACTATACAAACTTTGCAGTGTGTCTTGGCACACAAAAGCAGTGGAGTTGTTATAGGAGTGATAAAGGAAATTAAGGGGAACTACTGGATCCAGAGGGGGCATTGATTTTTTTCAAGCTAGGCGAGCAAAACAAGCACAACAAAAAGCAGGGGAAGGATGGGACAAAATCAAGCCCAACATTTCCTTTCAAACGTGCTTGGCAGGGCGATGTTTGCGGAAGCATCGATCTGACGTTTGTGTCCTCCCGAGCCCGATAAAAGCTCCTCTCGTAAAAATATCTCTGTCTCTTTACCTGTGAAAAGTTTCCCCATAGCAGGCCGTTAATGTGCTCCAGATGCCGCTCGGTCCATTAGACTGTTAAGAGCCAAATAGTGCACATGTAGCCCGGTGGAAAGTGCAGGCAGGTTGTAATTCTGCAGAGTTGGTCGCGTATTCTCACAAAGAAATGCACTGGCCTCTTCACATCCTTAAATGTCACACAAGTGTAAAAATTAATGAACTATTGTTAAGAGTAAAAATGTTGAACAATAAAACACATTGCTCGATGTACCTTCTCCTATTAAGAGTCCTTTTCACATTCTTTGTGAAGTGCAGCAAATCTCACACTGCGCAAAATGCAATTATTGCTTTTATTTGTAGATGGTTGTGAGCTAGAAAGCTGTTTTCAACCTTCTGCAAAATAGTTATTTTTTGAATTCTACTTCTTTGCAGAAAATGTGTCTTTCTTCAGGCATCCCTAGACTACCTCTCCTTAGGGCCCGGTCACACAGCCGTTTGCGTCTGTATCGCGGGTAAAATTTTGCGTTTTTTTTTTTGCCCGTGGTTGCCCGCGATGGAAAATGTGCAAAATTGGCCAACCCGCTGTTCATCGGTGGTATGCCCGCAAAATAGACGCCGGCGACTATTCCGCTTCCTTATCGCGTCATTTCCGCGTCATTTTCTCGCGTGGACCACGGGTATAAAAGCTGCCGAGCCGGCGTTATGCCGAGAAATGCATCCTTGTCGAGCTTTGCATCCCCTCGCTACTAAACCAATTTACCTCGTTTTATCTCACTTTTATATCACTTTTAGGGAATTTAATGGCGAACATATAACCAAAACCACTTCGTCTTGCATTTGTTGGGAATGTAATAAAACTTAAACCATTCCGTCTTTGTTTTTGTTGTGAACGTAATCGAACGGTAATGCACGCCGTATACAAATCACTTTTGAGCAGGTAACATGTTTATTTTGCCTTTTTCTATTCAAATCGCTCGTATTGAAACTGTTATGCACTCTACCACAAAGCTTATTTCTGCATAATAAGCTTTACGGTAGAGTGCATAACAGTTCTCAAAAGTGATTTATATACGGTGTGCATTACGTTCACAACAAAAACAAAGACGGAATGGTTTAAGTTGTATTATATTCCCAACAAATGCAAGACGAAGTGGATTTGGTTATATGTTCGCCATTACATTCCCTAAAAGTGAGATAAAACAAGTAAAGCTCGGCAGGGATGCATTTCTCGGCATAACACCGGGCTGTAGAAATCATAACCGCTCGAGACACAGTCCCGTGAAGATCAAGATTTCAAGCTATGGCACCGAAGAAGCCAATATGTTATTATTGTAATGGTTTTTCATTTTTATTTTATTATCTTGTTATGAAATGAAAAGAAATGTCAAGAAATAAAAATGGATTAAGACGAGGTCACTACGGTGACGGGGATCCATGTCCACCCCTTGACGTCTCGAGCACAACTGACGTGTGCTCGGCAAATCGTGCTGGATATACGCGGAGAAAGGCGTTTGACCGTCACACGCGTAACACGCTAATTTCACGTAATAACACCGCGATACAGGCGCAGAACATGCTATGACCGTGCTCCACCCACGATTACCCGTTGAAATTTCGTTACCCATGTGTAACCACGCCCTGGCCGCGGCCAGAGCACGTCGTTCCACGTCGTTTCCGCGTCATTACCTCGTGTGCCGCCCGCGGTTACACGTGGTCTAAAGTTTTGAGCAGCGCAAAACTTTTTCGCGCGGCCAACCGCGTGTGAATTTCCGACCGCGTGTAAAGCACTGCTGTATCTCGTCTGTATGGCGTTCTCAAAGCGTCCAACATCGTCTGCTTCACGGGCAGAAATTTCTGGCCATGATTCAGCCTCGATACGCCCGTAAAAGACTTGGCGACCGGGCCCTAAAGTTTTGAGCAGCGCAAAACTTTATCGCGCAGCCAACCGCGTGTGAATTTCTGACCGCGTGTAAAGCACTGCTGTATCTCGTCTGTATGGCGATCTCAAAGCGTCCAACAGCGTCTGCTTCACAGGCAAAAATTTCTGGCCGTGATTCAGACGCAAACGGCTGTGTGACCAGGCCCTTAGATTCAAATGTTGACTTTGGAGCAGAATACCATATTTATAGTATGAATCGCAGTTTATTTACATTGTTTGACTGGTAGTGCGACTTGAGCGCAACTTGTGAAATTATTAACACATTATTATATCATTACTAGTGTTCCCTCTAAGCTGCGCTCGTGCGCAATTGCGCACTGGTCGCACATTCTCAGCGCACAAGAAAATCTAGCCAGCGCACAAAAATGAGGGCTCAAAACTACTAATTAAGAAGCGACTTAAGTCAAAGTTACAGTGCATTAAGGTAAAAATACACGGATTCCCCTGACGTTGTGTCCTAAATGCGGTATTTTGAAGTCGAGTCAAAGTATAACGAAGTTGAGTAAAGTTAGTAGAGTTGGTCGAGAACCGGCTTCTTCGGCTTGGCTCACTAAAAGGAACCGGCTCTTTCGGGTCCTAAAAGGCTCTTCGGGTTGTTTTTGCTTCTTTAATCCCAACATGACCAAATATTATGTAAAATTATGCACAAAATGACTTAAAGGAAGGGGAGAATAGAACAAAAAAGAAAATAATACCAAAATAAAAAAGTAGTGAAAAGCTGAGAAAAAAAGAAATAAAAGGAAGAAAAAAAGAAGGAAAATTTTACAAAAAAAGCTAGAAAAAAATAAAAGAAATGTGGGAAAAAAAAGTAAATAGAGAACAAAAAGAAAAAATTAACAGCTCGGAAAAAATAAACACAATGAGATTTTTTTAAAGGAATTAAAAAAAAAGCAGAAAAAAACACGGAAAAAAGAAGAAAATGTTTGTGTTGCTTTCAAATAATATCCAATTATATCAAGTGAATCTTGTTGCCAACATTGTACTTTCACTAAAAATGTGATTAAGTACAGTTCTGTAGCTTACAACCGACTAAATAAGCCCCCAAAAATGTTAATATTATGCGACAAAATATGTCAGGAACTAAAAAGAAATGGATATCTTGTGAAAGAATTGTAAGAACAAACGACGTTTGTAAGCCGTACAACTTTTGCAATGAGTCAATTCATTCAAAAGAGAAAAATAATTTTGCATTGACGGAAACTCAGCAAAATGTAACTTGATGTCAAGTTTTGCACAATTTTGACAAGTTTGATAATTAATAATCTTGCCACACTTGGGATTATGGTTGCTCACTGTTGTTTCAAGCGTTGCTCACCGACTTTGTGTGAACGCTCAGACCCGTGGAAAATTAGAGGGAACATTGATCATTACCTTTCATTTTTTCCCCCGGTATTTTATTCCACATGCTATTTTCACATTAAACCGCAAGCTGGTGCTCTAGGCCTATGTTGATTTTTTCAACCATTCCGTGTCAGGCCGCAAAATCTTTTTGGTGTCGGATTTTATCAAATTATTTTCCCCCAAAAATGCAACTTATACTCCAGGTGGGTTTTATATGTTTTTTTTCCATCTTAGTTATGCATTTTTTGGCTGACTTTGACCCCCCCCCCCCAATTTTAAGTCTGGCTTGGGTCAGGTTCTGGCTTTGGCTTAAGATTTTTTTTTTACAAGTAATTCAGGTAAAAAAACAGGTACACATTTGCAGTGATAAACTTTTGAAGCAAACATAAAAAAAAAAAAAAATCAACTCTGAGTTTCAACCTATGTAAGCACACTAACATATCAGCAAAGTTATAAAATGCAAATATCAAGAGGCAAAAGCGAGCAATTACTCTGCGATTACCAACCCACTTTTACACGGTTTTATCTTCAGAGCCTGAAATCCCATTTGATGCCTGTGTTAAGCATACGCCTTACACACACGCACACCCATGGGGGCATAGTGGGTGTATTAAGGGAGTGAATAAATCAATAGATGAAGTGTTCCACTGGTGTGCGTGCTTGTGTCTGAGTGTGTTTGTGTGTGTCTATGTGGCAAGGATGATGCTGGCCTACGCTAAATGAACATGGATTATGTGAGCGACACCCGGGTGATTGCATCGCTCTCAAATGTGCATTTTATCAACTTACTATCTCGCTCCCATTGTCAGGATGCTGAATGAGCGTTTTACTGTCAGCAACACTTGGCTCCCAGTTGAGTTAAGCAACACAAATCCTTTCACTGGTCCACCGCGTCTTTAAATACCTTTAACAACAGCAGCAACCTTCTGGAGCAGAGTTAGAGAAGCAAAGGCCTTCACCAAGGTTTGTGTCCAGTAGAGCAGTTGTTCCCCACCCTTTTTGCCATTCCTGTGCCCTTATGGTCATGGATATGAATCAACCTTCCAACAAAAGCAGGTTGCACATTTCTGGTTCTGAAACGTGACACTGCCTACAGTTGTCGCGAGGTGGACCGGACCAGAACGGAGGCAGGAAGGGAGAACTCAATTGCGTTGACGATCAAAACTTTTATTTACCAAAATAAAAGTCGTCCAAAACTCAGGGACAAGACAGAACCAACAGGCTTTAACAAAAACGTGCAAACACAGGTTTCTTCCGACTCAAACAAAACAGGACAGAGCACAACACAATGGGAACTGCAAACAGAAAATGCAATGAGCCAACACCCGAAAAACCCACAACCCACCCTTAAGTAGCACACAGGCAAATTAGCTGATCTACTGCAGCTGTGCCCAGGGGGTGGGGTCAGCCGGTCGCCACGGCGGCCATGCTGGCCATGACAACAGTGATGGGTCGTTTGCAAACAAACGGGCTCTATGAGCAGGCTCTTTAAAGTAAACAACCTTTTTTTGTAACCTAGATTTACAGATCACTAATAACTCATTCAGGTTTGCCATAAGTTGTCCGGAAGTGTCCAAACGCTGTCTCCTTAACACGGTTCACGCAATCTTTGTCGGAGAGACACCTACTCTTCACTCTGGACAGTTTTCTCCACTGCCGACGGTTCCTGGCCTAAATTTGGGTTGTGGCAAAGTTGGCCCAAGTCCATTCTTTGATGTTGCTGGCCTACTTCTTTTTCTGTCCGACTTTCCTTCTGCCCCCCTCAACAGTACCCTGGAGAATAGTCAAGGCCGGTACTGATCTTGTGACGTGAACATACCACAGCACAGAGTTGACAACAGTTCTTCGTTGGGTCCAATTAGCCTCTAATGGTGTTGTGCACTTTTTCATTTTTTTCACATGGGCTTTGTAACTGATGCTAAGAGGCTTTCTTTAGCATTACAGCTCAATGGCCTTGATTTTACTTTCCAGCTTTGTCGTGAGAGTCCATGTCCCGCAAAGATGGATGAATGTGTCGGATTTTTTATTTCCCCGAAATGTTCCTGACTTTTCAGATGGGTTTTAGTCTAGCAAGTGTGGGTGTTGTTTGAGCTGATTTGGCCATGGTGTCTGGTCATTTCTGATATGACAGGTCGACGATGCCTACATTTGCTGACTGTACAAATAAACTAACCAACAATAATTGAACATAATTCTAACTATAAACAGATTACCTACTGAACATTAAGTGGGCACAAAGCAAAATTACCTGTGTTTAAATAGACATGAAGTAATTTTTTAATTTTTCAGACGAAATAAAATTTTCCATTGAGGCGGAAAAACCTTTCTTACTTTGCTAAGGATTTGGGGTATCAATGCAGTTTTTGTCAGAGTGTGACATTTCCTGTCCCTCACATGTCTCAAGACAGCTGATTGGGTGGGGAACGTAACAGAACCGAAAACGGCCAAATCAGCTGTTTTAAGATATGTCAGATGCTGGAATCGTCACTCGCTTGTGGAATGCTGCAGTGACTGCTGCAAGGTAGAACATTTTCTCTTCACTGGAATTTTTTTTTGTCTGAAATAAAATAAACAAATGGCAAACATAATAAAAGCTATGCCATCAAAGACATGGAATCTCCAACCATGCACCAAATACAGAACTATAAGTCTCATCAGCCATGCAAGTAAAGTTATGGTAAAGGTCTTACTGAACAGACTGAAACCACAGGCTAAAAACATCCTAGGCAAAGAATGGAGCGATTTCAGGGAGGGAAAAAGCTCCACGGAACAGAATTTCAATTTCAGTCAAGCGAAAAGTTTCAACAACACCAGAGAAACCTCTATCACGTTTTTGTGGATTTCAAGAAGCTGTTGACAGAGAATGGCAAGCCGCTTTACAGGCCAACATGCCGAAGTACAACAGGGGTCAGAAACTAGTTCAGAACAGTTGTATGCCGATGCCAACAGTGCGGTATTTATCAATGCTACCATGCATGGTTTCGAACCACAGTCGCTGTGAGAAAAGCCTGCATTCTCTCTCCAACTCTATTCAAAATCTTTCTGGAAAATATCGTGTCTCAAGCTCTGGAACAACATAAAGGTACAGTCAGTATTGGGGGTCACAACATCACTAACTTTCGTTTTGCTGATGATATTGACGGATTGGCAGGAGAAGAACAGAAACTCAGAGAGGTGGTGATTTGCCTGGACAAAGCATCAACCCAGTATGGGATGGAAATCAGCACAGAAAAACAAAATTAATGACAAACAATCCCCAAGGTATCACCACAAACATCACCATCAACAACCAAGAGCTTGAACCTGTCACCAAATTTAAAAATGTTGGAGCTTTCATAGCCGAAGAGTGGTCAGAACCAGAAATCATCGCCAGGATAGCTTAACTCACAGCCACACTTGCTTGGCTTAAACCCAATTGGAGGGAAAAAACATAGAAGTGAGATTTTTTTGCTGTCTAGTCTCGCGACCTGGATGTTGAGTTGAATCCTCCTTCAAAACTTACTAATTAGCTAATAAAATTTATAAAACTAAACTAAACTACCGTAACAACCATAACTCAGACATGTAAAGTAAAAAATAAACTTTCACTAACAACAATCCAGTATCAAGAACAACCTGCAGTGTTACAGTAGTGCAAACAATGTCCATAACAAGTGTGATTTTGATAAACATCTTTGACTGTCAAACAAGACTGTTATTTTTATCGTCTTTTTGAAGTCGACGTTTTGAACAAGCTGCACTTGTTGTTTGGCATATTTCTGAATTGTTTCTGAAGAGCATCCCTTCAAATCGGAATCAAAGTTCTTACTTTCGATGTTTTTTGCCGCTCTCTTTTGAATTATCTTGCCTCAATTGCTCACCACTGTAACACTCAACGTGTCGCTAACGTCGCAATCCAGCTCCAGTGCTGCGTGCCAAATGTTAATAGCGCCCTTTATGTCTGAGCGCTTCTTGACGCACACGCGCCAGCCATGCTGAAGCAATTACACCAACTTCAAGAAAATAATTGTGCTGCTTTAATCGCTTTTTTCTCAAAAGGATTTGTATTCTAAAGTATAATTGATGTTTAATTACAAGCCGCTTTGTGTCAGTGTTAAAGAGAGTGAACAAATGACTCACTCTATCATGCTGCCAGCTATGACTGAAATGTATGAAACATTCTATCTTTTAAATATCATTCCAAATTTGTAACATTATTCAGCATCACCCTATGTTTCATTTTCCCCAGTCAGCATTTAAGCGTTCACACATAATTCATCAGGAATTGCGTTTTCTTGGATGGAGTCAGTAACCAATCAGGAAGAACGGGAGATTTCCCGAAGGGCCGACCCAGACATGGGACCAAGTCACACATGTGCAAGTCTCAAGTAAGTCTCAAGTCTTCACCTTCAAGTCCCAAGTAAGTCCCAAGTATTTTTTTCTTGGGCAAGTCAAGTCACAAGTCAAGTCCCGAGTCTTAGATTGCCAAGTCCAAGTCAAGTCACAAGTCATAAAAACAGCGACTCGAGTCGACTCGAGTCCAAGTCACTAAGTCTCAAGTCCCCATGTCTGGGCCGACCCCATGTCAAGTTGGAGTTTGGGTTGCCTGGATGAGAAAAATAATTTGAACACGTATCTGTCACTTGCACTATCTAACCATACTCGTGCATTCACTTTCTAGTCAGTTATTTGGCCACATTCAGTGCAACCCCAAAATCGTGGCAGATAACATCCTAGGAGAATTCTCCCATCCCAAATTTGAAGTTGGTTTGGCCCACCAACGTTTTCTTATCTGTTGTGATAAAATTAACACAGAACAACGCCAATGATATGAGTCCAGTATAATGGAGGTTAGAACGGTGCTGCTAGTTGGAGCCGAAAAGCCAGGAAAATAAAAATAAATGCATGAACAGAACTTTTATAATTTATTTCACTCATTTTGCACTTTTTGCCTGTCATCTGTGTCCCCCCGGGGGTGTGCTGTGCTATGTGTTTGCAGAATTTAGCAGTTAACTGACTAGATCCTCTCACTCAAATAAGCTCGTAGTGATGGGAATTCCGTCTTTTTTCAAGGAGCGTCTTTTTCCGCTCTTGTTGCTTTATTGGGAAAATGAAATGTGAAAAAAAGGAAAAAAAAAGGCAAAAGGAGAAAAAAAGAAACAATAATGAAGGAAGAAAAACAAAGTTTAAAGGCTGAAAGGATCATAAGAATACAAGGAAAATGATAAAAAGTAAGGGAAAAATAGAGGAAAACTGTTAGAAAAAAGAGAAAAAAGCTTGGGAAAAGCGAAAACAAAGAATAAAAAGTAATTGACAAAAGATAGGAAAAAGAACAAAAAAGCAAATCCTCTCACAATATAACCTCCTCGCAGATCCCTATCCTGTCATTGTCTGGCTTATAAGTTCCTGTTGAGCCTTTCCTGTACTTAGGTTGTATGTGACGGAGCTTCTCTGCTTTAAAATGTGTGAAAACTAGGTTAAGAAACTTAGTGTCTTAATGTTGATGTACACTGAAAAAGGAAATTCCCATGTTTATAGACAACGACATTGTCATCAACAAAGTTTCAGAGACCAGTGTTTTGTTTTGGAGGATTTTGATGTTTTAAGTAGCCCACTTAAAATGTGTGTAGTGAAGCTACTTAATAAGAGTTATAAGAAATGTGTGTAAGCCTGTTGAGAAGGCAAATGCAATTTTGATGTCAAGTTATTCATACTGCACATGGGAAAATACTGTATGTTTAATCCATATCAGAATATTTGTATAATTTTCTTTTGAATTTAAATGGAAAATGTTTTCTGTTAACTTATCAACATATACCTAAATTTCTTCCCAAGAAAAATGCATTATAAGCGCTCACTGCTGTTCTATTAATTCAAATTCCTCCTTCATTGCTAAATGGGCCAGCTTTGGGTATAAAATTCCCTGGCTGAAATAGCCGTGGATGGAATGAAAAAAATAGGTGCAGTAACCAGTGACTATACTCATAATGAAAACATAATATGCAGTTTGATATCAACAGTAGTAAAGAAGAATGTAAAAGTGGAATTACACATGATCTATCTATGCAACAAACAACGATAAATATTGATGCTACGAACTGCAGCAACTGACTGGTGATTGTTAATAAGATCGTGTTTTGTAACTGCATAGACTTCTGTAACAAATAAAATGTGGCACCAAACTGTATGAGTGGCTCAAGTAACATAGCGAACAAGACTAAGACGTTAACTATTGTAACTGTGTTCCAAAAGCTAACATTGTAGTTCAGCTAGCCACAGACATTATAGCTATATAACTCAAAAGCTTTAGGAATAGTGAGCATTTTAAAAAGGGAAATAAGTGAAAAACAATAAGTATCCATCTAAGTCGGTGTTTTTCAACTAACACTAGTGTTCCAGGGCACGCTAGTGTGTCTAGTGACTCTGGAAGTTGCTGATTGGTTTCAGCCAGCAGATGGCGGTAGCAAGTCGAATATTTTTAACTTACGGAAATCACCTTTGAATATATTACGTATCTCTCTCTCTCTCTCTCTCTCTCTCTCTCTCTCTCTCTCTCTCTCTCTCTCTCTCTCTCTCTCTCTCTCTCTCTCTGTTTAAAAAAAAATGGTTCCGGACCCCTGCTCTATTTAGTTAACATGATAATTTAATGTTAGGAAAATACATGAAACTGGTGCCTTGAATTGTTTTTGACACACATGGCCTCAAGACTTTTTGTCAAAGAAAAGTGATAAAAAAGGTTGAGAAACACACGGATCTAAGTAATTAGCAAATTACAGGACCTGATGTAATTACAGTAACTTTATTTTCCCATATAAATCTTCAAACTCCATTTTTAATCACCATCCCAAAATTTATATTTTGAAAAATTATCCTACAATATCAAGGACACGATAAAAAATGATTTAATTTCGAATTGAATTATGTTTAAGGAGTAGTTTTTCAAATTAATCAGTCAATTTCTTTGAATGCAAACTTTCTAATTGAAATCCCAAATTTAGCATAATTTGAATGGTACCTATGATGATTTGTAATTAAGTTCAATCATTTGAAGTTTTTGTTTAGTCACTTTCGAGAAAACCTCATAATACAAAAAAAAGCCTCTTCCTGAAAATTCTCAGGCATGTTCCTATAGGTAAAAAGCCATTTAAAGTCTCATCTCATTAGCTACACCGCTTATCCTCAGTAGGGTCGCGGGGGTGCTGGAGCTCATCCCAGCAATCATCGGGCAGTGGGCAGGGGACACCTTGAACTGATTGCCAGCCAATCGCAGGCATTTTAAATAATTTAAAATAATTGATTTATGGTTATCAGGTATAGCGCATGTGCGGCACAGTTCATGTCTTGGAAACCTCCTGCGTGGGTTCAAATCCAGCTACAGACTTCCTGTGCGGAGTTTGTATGTTCTCCCCGTGCTTGCGTGGGTTTCCTCCGGGCACTCCGGTTTCCTCCCATATTCCAAAAACATGCATTTCAGGTGAATTGGTCGGTCCAAATTGTCCCTAGGTGTAAATGAGCGAGCGAGTTGTCTGTCCCCGTGTGCCCTGTGATTGGCTGGCAACCAGTCTAGGGTGTCCCCTGCCCACTGATAAGCGGTGAAGCTAATGAGATGATATGATATATATATATATATATATATATATATATATATATATATATATATATATATGTTCTTTGATGTATGTAAGTATGTATTAACAATGCCTAACTGAGTTCAAAGATCCCTTAAGCTTTATTTTCCACTGTACCGATCTGTTTTTATTTGACTTTTAACAGAACAATTAGGGGCAGAAAACACCAACGTTGTTGGAAAAAACAGAATACAAAATCATTCACGTACACATACATATTGAACCACAACATTATTGACGCACAGGTGAAGAAGTGAAGGTTTTTTTTTTAATATATCGGAATGCACTGTGCAAATCAGTATTTCTGGCACTGAGTAAATATAGTGTGGTAATGAGGTAAGCTCTAATGGCTTGTCATATCTTATTTGTGCCACTGGTGGTCTATTGATGAAGTATCGGCATTGTCATTGGCACTATTTGAGTTCAATTTTCATTGCAGACAAATGCTTTTTTTTTTTTTTTTTTGATCAATCATTTCGTCATTGCCATACTATATACCGTAAGTTTATATAGAGCCGAATGATAATACACGAATACACATGGTAGCTCTTATTGTAGTGCCAATTTGCGCCTTGTGTATGAAATGACAAAATACTTTATTTTGTGGATGTGCCTTTTGATCCGTAGCAAATGCCTTCAGAATTCTCATACTAATAAGAATAACTAGTTAACTAGTTAAAGTCAGACTGTAGCTGAGATAAAGTACTTGTTGTGATGTGTGATTAAAAATACAGTAACTTAATTTAATTATCTTTGGAGTTCAAGTTTCAAGTAGCTCGTTGACAGAGGAGGGATGTAATTAAGTCAGCCAGTAAGTGACTCAATAGTCGTGGCGAACCACTCAGGTTTTCCTTTCACTGTTCGTACTACCTTTTGTGGCAGCAGCTGGAATTTCTTTGCATTATTAAACAGCTTGTTAGCTCCTTGTCCACGCGAGACGGACCTTGTCCCAGAGGACGTCTTTAATGGTCATCTTCGTCGTCTTCTTGTCCATGCGGCATCCTTGTTCCCCGCCATGAGAGTTTCGCTCCACTAGCCCGAGAAAGACAAATTGAGAAGTGTCAAGTTTCAGCTGACAGCGAGAAGGAAGTGACAGCATAATACACTTGGAATTCACGCTTGACAAGGAGCCGGCGGCCAAAAGGGCCGCCGCCATCTGCTCTGCAATGATTTGACCACTTTGAAATTCATAGGAAACTGCACGGCAAACAAGCGTCCTAAAAGAACAAGCTAAGATCTTAAGCGCAAGCCTGAGCCCAACCCCGTACTTCTTGCAAGATATTTACTTTCAGAGTAATGTACTAGGTTAGGTGTCAGTTCTCCTGGGATAACCGAATAACTTTTTCAATTGAAATAACAAGTAACTAATTACTCTTCAGTAACGCGCCCAACACGCGTCATGATTTTGTGATATTCTTGGAATACAGCCTGAAGAACACGGTTAAATGTTGCCTCAGGTTTAGCCCTGTACTGAAATGGAAGTTAATAATACACCACTTGCCCACACATCATTAAAACAAACATTCAGCACTCAAGTTTTCTCAAATGTCCTACAGCACCTACTTCAACTCCTCCTCCCGTTTTCCTTTAATTCCTGTGTTTCACGGAAAAGGTCAAAGCGTTCGCTCGCCATCTTATTGTCCGCAGCCCATTAGCGTTTGACCTTTTAGCCCCTCCAAAGTTCACATGTCACCATTTACGTTTTCCAGCACTTAATTATTGGAGCGATTCTTTCGCATCTGACACAACGTTGCTCTGTCTATTGAAATATTTCAGAATTTCTCCTCAATTAACTTGATCAAGACCTCAGTTAACACTTGGAAACAAGTCAGTTTACAATATTGTGGATCTAAACTACTTACATCTATATGACTTCTTTTCCACAACTGTAGTTTGTGCTAAGAATATGAAGACCTTCACTCAAGCTCAACTCTTAACAGTCGAAGAGGGAGGAATAGAATACAACTTCAGACTACTCTACTCTTGTAGGTGGTTAGCACATTCGCCTTACAATTGAAAGGTCCCCGGTTGGAGACCGGGTGGAAACATTTGTTGGCCCGGAGAAGGATGGGTGCCACCAGGCTGTACTAGCCCAAGACACACCACAGGAAATGGTGCCCCTACAACCCTAGTGGTTGAGGAAACCAACCAACAAACCAGGTCATTCAGTAAAGTATAGGACTGCACTACCCAAACTTCTCAGGTTGCATTTTTCCATTTGTAATTGATTTTGTTTTTTTTACAAGTACTTTATATCAATCTTAGAGCACGGCCCCTGTGCCAAAGCCATATTTATAGCAAATGTTTTGTTTTTAAAAAAGACTCCTTTGTCCCAACTTCTGACACCATGAATATGTTCTTGAAAATCACTTTGAAAAAATATCTTGTGTCATACCGTACACACTATATTAGTATGTAAATAACATTGGCAAGACCAAGCTGTTGAAAGCGTATATTAATTTTCTCGACCCAATTCCTTACAACAAAACTGATTTATATTCGTTCAAAACATCTTAGTAAATTTTTCCTTGTATGACACTCAATAAGGTCTTGCGAATGTCAAACCCATGAAATAGAAACCTTTATTCCATCCCCCGATCCATTATCTGCACCGCTTATCCACAGTAGTGCCACGGGGGTGCTGAAGCCCATCCCAGCTATCTTCGGGCAGTGGGCAGGGGACACCCCTAACTGGTTGCCGGCCAATCGCAGGGCAAAGAGGGACAGACAATTCACTCGCTCATTCACACCTAGGGACAATTTGGTCTGGCCAGTTAACATAACAAGCATGTTTTTGGAATGTGGGAGGAAACAGGAGTGCCCGAAGTAAACCCACGCAAGCATGGGGAGAACATGCAAAACTTCCCACCCAAGCCCCCACAAAAGGCTGGAACCATAAAAAAATAAAAAAGCTTACATAGGCCTTTAGGGAAGAAAACACATAATGCATCTATGTTCGTTGGAAAAAGTTAAAGATGTGTTTTGTTTGTTTTAAAGCAATTTTGAAAAAGCATCGGGAGCCACTAGACTCCAGAGCAAGTTTAGCGGGTCATGAATACCAACTTTGGTGGCGATATAAAGCATCTTCCTCTGCCTTTTGGTGATTTTGTCTGTCCCAGAGTTTTTGTTCACATGATGGCTTTTAGAGAAACTTGAAGTTGAAAAATATTTGTATATTTACTACTCTGCTGCAATGTCATTGACTCAAGCAGAAAAGGGGAAGGACGACTGCTAAACCAATCAGAATTTAGAACATTATTCACAATGAAAGTCCGTGAAGTAACAATTGTGATCAAGAAACTGTATATAGCAAGGAATTACTCTATTGTATCACTCAAAATACAAAGCTGAAACAGTTTAAAACCTTACACAGCCAGGTGTAAAAAAAACATTCAAAAGACAAAACAAACCCAAAAAAATTACAAAAAAAGAATTCTTTCCCGCCCCGCCCCAACTTGAGTATAGTTTTTTGAAAGCATCTTCTTATTCGAATTCAGACGCTGCCCTACTTACAAAAGAGATCCAGAGGATCGTTCGTAAATTGAATTTGTTGGTAAGTTGCTTCAGTGCTATATTTTGTATTGAAAGTACGTTTAAGGTTTATATAAGTATGTTTAAGCCTTGTATAAGTAACGTGGATTGTTTTGTACTGAAAAAAATAAACGTTTAATAAAATAATCTGCTCTATAATGATAAATACGGTTAAGTTCAACTTAATTTTGGAAGATGGGCTTTAAGAGTTAGGCGAACTCCTCTTCGTGGTAGAAAGTGGACGAAAAAAAGTGATCCAACCATTTTCTCAACCTCATCAAGCTTTTTTATTCCACATTCATTTCATAAGAGACAGCTCTCCTCTTCTTTACACTTTACACCATCCATATTGAATAGGTGCACGAGATATTAAACAATAAAAATGTCAAAGACAGGCGCTGGAGATACAATGTTTACACACAAACTAGGAAGAGGAAGCAGAATTCTTCTTAGGAGTGGATCCTGGGTACCCTTTCACAGCGCCACATGCTGGTAGTGGCGGAAAGAAGCACTACAGTAATGTCCTGTACTCGGGAAAAGGTGCATAATACAAAATCTAACTTAGAGCAATGTCTGGATATTTTTCGACGTCCCGAAAAAAACGTTCGTATCTACCGTTTTTCGTAAGTCGAATGGTTAAAAGTAGGGAAGCGTCTGTATACTCATAGTGGCCAGATTGCAAAACATTCTCCCAAATCCTGATTGTCCAATTTAATACCAAAAGAAACAACATTTTAAGTAGTATAATTGTTGTAAAGTCCTGGTGCCAATCCAAATTTGAAACTCAGGGTAGGTCATTTCAAGGCACTATGCTGAGGCCAATCACTTTTTGTCCTCTTCGGGACTTTTGCTAACGACAAATTGTCCGTCCATAAAAAAACAAAAGGTCATGTGTTACAAAGAGCCTCCTACCAATCGCAACTACTTTGAAACCGAGACGTCAACGTTTGGTCAGACAAGTGATTAAACAAGATTATCAGATGCTGGCGATGAACGAGAATTGAAAGGTGCGTCCGTGGGACCTTTTCATGTGAGACACTAACTAGGGATTTGGCTGACTTGCTCTGCCTCTTGACGTTATGAAGACAAATGGCGACGTGACGTGCTGCATTCAAAACAGTTGTGAACAAATAGAGGAAAAAAGGATGAATGTGGTGTTTTATGGATAGAAAGGTAGATTGATGGGAAGCTAGATTGTTAGAAAGATGGGCGGACGGAGGGAGGGAAATTTGTAAAAGGGGGGAAGGAGGGTTGCGCAGGAGACAGGGACTGGCGGATGGACAGACTGACTGACAGATAGTTAGAAAGACAAATTGATAGAAATGTAGATTGATATAAAGATGGACAGACAGAGGGAGAGAAGTTCGGAGGTAGAGTGGCAGGGAGGGACGGACAGAAGGAGGTTTGTGAGTGGGGCAAGGAAAGACAGGCTTATATTGTGTTTGTATTATGAAACGTCTTTAACTATACAATAAATTGGACATAAACAAAATCATTCATACAATGATAGTTTTTGGATAATTGTACACAATGTTTGGGAAATATGAAATATGGAAAAAATAGATTAAAGCAAGAAAAACATCTTTTAACATAACAATAACATTTTAAAATTGTCACGGTCGCCATGACGACCAGTATGCCACGCCCCGAACTCAAGCTGAAGCAGATCAGCTGATTGCTGTTCTGCTATTTAAGGCTGGATTTTGGGTTTGGCGGGGGCTGGTTCATTACTCATTATTCACAATCCCGGTCTGTTATGCCTTGTCCTGTTTTAGTCTGTTATGTCTTGTCCTGTTGAGTTCGTGCCGGAGGAACTCTGCATTGTTCTGTTTTGCCTCGGAGTATTGGGCGACTTTTATTTTATTAAATAAAACCTATGGATCGTCAACGCATTTGAGTTCTCCCTTCATGCCTCCTGCCTCCGTTCTGGTCCGGTCACCTTCCACGCCACCACGCCTCGTGACAGAATGAACCAGCCAACAAATAGAACTCAGCGAACGATCCCAGCGCGACTTGGGGAGAGCTGGAGAGCGCAGTTCGGCAGGCGCCTACTGAGTTGGCCTTCCCTGCCCGTTCGAACCACGGCCCCGCCCGTCGTGGCCCTTGCTGTGCCTCGAATGGGGTCCCGGGAAGAATTGACGCCTGCCTGTTCGACTCTCATGCCTGCCTGCCCGACTCCCGTGCCGATTGCCTGCTATTCCGTCTCCCCTGCGTGGCAGCCCGACTCCGACTCTGCTGCCCGTCGGCCGACTCCGACTCCGCTGCCCGTCGGGCAGACTCTGACTCCGCTGCCTGCCCGCCCGACTCCGCTCCTCCTGTTTTGCCGGTTCTGATTTTGACTCTCTCATGTCTTGTCTGTTCTGATTTTGACTCTCTCATGTCTTGTCTGTTCTGATTTTGACTCTCTCATGTCTTGTCTGTTCTGATTTTGACTCTCTCATGTCTTGTCTGTTTTGATTTTGACCCTCTCATGTCTTGCCTGTTCTGATTCCGCCTGTCCTGTCTGAATCGCCACTCTGAACCCGAACCCCCTGAGTCTGACTCTTCTGAACCCGAACCCCCTGAGTCTGACTCTTCTGAACCCGAACCCCCAGAGTGCGACTCTTCTGAACCCGAACCCCCAGAGTGCGACTCTTCTGAACCCGAACCCCCAGAGTGCGACTCTTCTGAACCCGAACCCCCAGAGTGCGACTCTTCTGCATCGGCCTGACCTGAGTGCGACTCTTCTGCATCGGCCTGACCTGAGTGCGACTCTTCTGCATCGGCCTGACCTGAGTGCGACTCTTCTGCATCGGCCTGACCTGAGTGCGACTCTTCTGCATCGGCCTGACCTGAGTGCGACTCTTCTGCATCGGCCTGACCTGAGTGCGACTCTTCTGCATCGGCCTGTCCTGAGTGCGACTCTTCTGCATCGGCCTGTCCTGAGTGCGACTCTTCTGCATCGGCCTGTCCTAGGTGCGACTCTTCTGCATCGGCCTGTCCTAGGTGCGACTCTTCTGCATCGGCCTGTCCTGAGTGCGACTCTTCTGTAGAGGCCTGTCCTGAGTGCGACTCTTCTGTAGAGGCCTGTCCTGTTTACCTGTTCTGATTTTGCCTGTCCTGTTTATCTGTCCTGTTCTCGTCGGTTCTGCCTTTGCCTGTCCTGTTCTCGTCGGTTCTGCCTGTCTGTCATCCCCTGTCCAGTTGGCCACCAGACCCCCCCTGCCGAGCGCCGATTCCGATCCGCCCGACGCAGATGGCGCCTGCCTCTCCCCGTTCCTGCGTGTTCGGAGGAGGGAGCAGGGTTGCCCCAATCGCGATCGTCAACATTCCGGGGCGCAAGGTAGTAATTTTTTCTTTTTTGGGACCTCGGGAGCTGTCCCTTAAGAGGGGGGCTCTGTCACGGTCGCCATGACGACCAGTATGCCACGCCCCGAACTCAAGCTGAAGCAGATCAGCTGATTGCTGTTCTGCTATTTAAGGCTGGATTTTGGGTTTGGCGGGGGCTGGTTCATTACTCATTATTCACAATCCCGGTCTGTTATGCCTTGTCCTGTTTTAGTCTGTTATGCCTTGTCCTGTTGAGTTCGTGCCGGAGGAACTCTGCATTGTTCTGTTTTGCCTCGGAGTATTGGGCGACTTTTATTTTATTAAATAAAACCTATGGATCGTCAACGCATTTGAGTTCTCCCTTCATGCCTCCTGCCTCCGTTCTGGTCCGGTCACCTTCCACGCCACCACGCCTCGTGACAAAAATGGAGCGAAGTACCCTACCAACATCTAAGACAACTCTAAATTCATGGAACGTTCTCAAGTTCAGTCTTCAAGTTGTTGTAAACAAAATCAAAGATAATTTGTGTGAATAAGTTGATTTATTTTTCCAAATAAACAACGCGTAGAATTCTATCAGTATCTTTTTTGTTCTTTCCCTACTTGCAGTAAATTTAGTGTTGCTTGTTATCCGTAGCAGCATGTTGTTAAAATAAATGCTTGATCGAGGATAATGTTTGCTATTGTACAGCGACAAAATTAACAATCTATCATGATGTTTTCGTCTGCTACCAGTGACTGGGAAAATCCAGATTCAAGCCAAAATGGGCAAGACAAGACCAAGTTTCTTAATATTAACTAATTCAATATTTTATTTTGCCCCGCAAATAAATTGATATATGGCGTACACAACTTGAGTTGATCAAAAAACAAGGGTCAAAAATATAAGTTGACAGGTATGAGTATTGATACCACAATGATGGCATTGCAAATTTGTTCTAGAGCTGACAAAATTACACAGTCTGCTAATCTATAATTTAACTCATTGCATTTGCTGTTGAAGGAATCTTTTGACAAAAATCCGCCGTTTTGTCCCCAGGAGCAGGCGGATGGTCTCCGCTGGTGTCCGACTCATCTGAGTGGTTGGAAGTAGATCTTGGGGAACGGACAACCATCACAGGGGTGTCCACGCAGGGACGCTATGGCAGCTCCGACTGGCTAAATTCCTATCTGCTTATGTTCAGCGACACTGGTCACAATTGGAGGCAGCACCGGCTGGAGGACGGTGTTGGGGTATGTGTATTAAGACAAAGAGATCCAGATATGTACAAAACACACATGCATACACAGTGATTTCGTTTATCGCTGTTAATGCGTATCAGAAGCCTCCACAATATACAAAGTAACCCCCTGACCCCCATTTTTAACACACAAACATATTTGGGTGATATCAATGGGTGTACATTAAACTGCATATGTATTATCATAATACAACAGTAATAAATATTAGAATAGTGTTTGTGCTTACAAACAATTAAACCTTATATTGACAGGCCGACTCCCGCTTACAGCAATAGTTGATCGCGGATAAAGGATAGCTGCTTCATGGGTGCTGTTCTTTTTGGGTGGAAAACTGGAAAAAAATATAGCCGCCACACATAACACAAATCTGCTCGCTTGTCACCCCTCCTCAGCAATAGTCAAGTAGGGATAACAGATTGCAGCCAAAATCTTGCCGTTCATTTTAGGTGGGCCACAATCGCATGCATCAGATGCCCAAACAAAAAAAAAGGGCTCTGCCGGCCCCTGCTATTAGCGAGAGTCAACCAGGGTTAATGGATTGCGGCCACAACTGTGCATTTAATTTCAGGCAGGCCTTTATGTTTCCTAACCACACAAGTGCCTTCGACCAGTCCTTGGTTACAGCAATATGGGATTGAAGATAATGGCGGCTGCACGAGTGCAATCCACTTTAGCCGGATATAATGGCATAAAAACACAACCAAGCCCGACAATAGTGTGTCACTCCATTTTTTCCTGCAATACGCGATCAGGGATATGAGATCACGGTCGCATGAGTGCAGTCATTTTTTTTAGACAGGCCAACAAGAAGAGCCGCCAGGCCTGACAGAAATGCACTCTGTTGGACTCACAGCAATTGCCGACTGAGCATGATGGATTGAGGCTGCACAAGTGCAGTTCATTTTAGGTCGAAAGAACAAGTGAAGCTGTTGAAGTGTGAAGTGTCTGACAAAATCTTGGATCCAAACTTCAAATAATAAATGACAAGTGCCCTTCATTCTCGATTGCAACAATCTTATAGGCCAGGGGTCTCTACTGTGGTGCCCCCTACGAACAGCTGATGTGCTCGCGAACCTGTCCTAAAAATAGCTGTCCTAAAAATAGCTTGGTCGTTGTGATTTTTTAGTTTAACCACCCTTCCAAAAATACACCTGGTAATAACATAGAAATGCATATCAAACAGAGTGCCTTTTGTCGTTATTAGTAACAAAAGTAGCTCTCCGTTTCAAAAAGGTTGGAGACCCCTGGTATAGTTCTTTCATTAATTTTACATTGTTGTTCTCAGGTCTCCATCAATTCCTAGCGCTTATCAAAAGAGAAAAATGTTATTGCCCCTTAACTTTTCACAAATAACTTCTATGTTCTCTCCACAATGTCCCCAAAAATCATACATAGAAAAAAACAGACATTTTTAAAATGTATTCTCTTTCTTCTCAACATAAATTCCGAGAGATATGTTTGCCTGATAAGCTTAGGAAGGCTATCTGGATAAAAACTTGATTAATTATACAAAAAATAAGTGGCAAAAACATACTTGATGCAATAAATCATATTCCAGATTAGGCAAAACCAGCAGCCATTAGTGCCGTCAATATTTCCGAGATCATCACATTAATGTTACACGGGCAAATTGACTCCTCATGAATATTGCATAAGTGTGAGCTGCTGCTGCAGCAAACATGGACAACTTGTTGCCATTTCTGAGCCACCCGGCACTATTTAGCTGCCTTTTAACATACCCGAATGGACCGCAGCAAAGCCATAGGCTAAATTAAAACGTCTGGCGTACCGCCTGATTAAAAATTCAACAAGACAGATGCACCAGATGACGACGATGAAAAGAAGGCAGCCAAAGTATCACAAGATTCCAAATGCTCATTTTCTGGGCAATATAACCTGGCGAGTAAGTGAGTACACAGAACTAATAGAAATGTGGCACTTGTACAAGGCAAGGCAGTTTCATTTGTATAGCACAACAAAAACACAAGACCGCATAGTACGATGGTTAAGATTAGGAAGGTGTATGAGGTTTGTATGAAAAATATATGACCTAATGATTATTTTGGGGTGTTTGCTTTATAAATCCAGTGTGCAGAAAATATAATACTTTACAATACAGTAAAATCACAGAAAAAAATATATAAAATGAGGACAAATTTAAATGTGGGGACACCTTTAAGAGGAATAATAAAACATGAATATTGAGATACGGCCTTGTTTGTATTAGCATGCCTGACTATTGTCTTTTGTTGTCCTCAGTCTTTTTCGGGAAACATTAACGCCGATAGCGTCGTTCAGCACAAACTGCAGCGGTCGGCCATTGCTCGCTTTCTACGTTTGCTTCCAGTGGGCTGGAACCCTGCTGGACGCATCGGACTGCGACTGGAAGTCTACGGCTGTCCTTACAGTGAGTGGTCCGCCTCTGCATGTAAGCCGGGAGGCCATCAGGTGATCATGTGGGAGGAAACAAACAACACAACGCACCTCATATTCCTCTCATTTCAGCGTTTTGTTCTGCTGTCAAGGTTCAATACTAATTTTTCTACAGAGATATAACACGCAACTCACATTCTACCTGTTGAAATGATAGCCCAATTTTTAAAAAAGGGGCTATGTGCCTGGTAAGGGTTTAAAATAAAGTTGTTTGGGAAAAAAATCACACTTGAGGGTTTAAAAGAGCTCATTGTATCAAATTAGGATTTAGGAGACATTTGGGTTCAAATAAAAATAATGTCTGGTAAAAGGCTGCAAATTCAGGTCTTTAGCTGTTAAGGCTCCGGACCAAAGGTGAATATTAAATATAAATGGATAGTGTTTGAAATGCAGGTTAAGGATTTGTAATTAGGTTTTTAGGCAGTGCTTACAGCATTTAGCTATCTAGGAAAAACATAATATGTTTGTCTAAATGATTGTTTTTCTACTGTTTCTACAATCAATTGATGGTAGCAGGCAAACTGCCAAACTGTACACAACTGCCATTGTAACCTTGGGAGCCAAGAGCTTGGTGTTGTACCCTTTTTGTCAAGAACCAGGACAGGAAACGGGAATGAGAACCCAATCGCTCAACGTTACTCACTGCTTATTGCGGAGAGGAAGAATGAGCGCACACTCGATCCGGGGATCGATGGTCGCGGAAGTAGATTGAAATCAGAACTAAGGAGTGGTCAAAACCAAACAGATCGGGCCGAAAATTAAACAGGATCAAATCACAGGCAAAAACGGAGATTCCCAGGACTTCGCATATCACAACTGAGCCTAGCAGGAGTTTCGCAGACGCGGACAATCTGTCAACGCGTTTCAGCTGGTGTCAATGGGCGGGGCCAATTGGGCGCCGTGGCAACTGTGACAGAACCTGGCGCCACACGGCGGGGACCAATTGGGCGCCGTGGCAACCGTGACATTTTTGTTATTTTCTACTGCGTAATGTTTACCTTTTAGGCAAATGTCGGGCAAAAGATGAATCATCTGTCATACACTAACAAATAGAAGCAAAAAAGATGCCGGGACAAGAACAATGTCACACTCTATCCACTCCAAACCATCCCCCAATTCATCCTACCAAATGCTTTGCTAAAAGTAAGATGAAAGCAGTTAGGCACAGTGGGGGGAAAAGCATATGGGCTCTTTGAACACAGTTAGACATTGTTAACGCATACTAGATAGATGAATAGAGAAAATGTTGAACTTTCATCTTTTTTAAGGAAAATTTAAGGTATGAAACTAGACATTTAAAATAGGGTTAAAGTTTTAATTTAGGATTTTGAAGGCAGGTGTAACCCTGGATTAGGGTTTCATTCAAAAATTGGTCTTTTAAGTTGGCTACGTTCTTAAAGTATCGGTAAGGTTTCCAGATAGAGTTTGGTATTTTAATGAAGATTATGATATCAATTTCAAGCTTGTATTTGAAGATGCATTAAGTGAGTATTTAAATTAAGAATGTCAAACTAACCTGCGGTACAACTATGTGTCAATAAATCTTAAGGTACCAAATGAGCGTTTTAACAACGGGCGAGAATATCAAGATAACTTCTTTGTAAAACTTGTTTTTCATCAGAGTTAACTGCCGCCATACAACCGTCTTGTAATGATGAAATTGCACACGTCTTTCCTCCCGTGCCATGCTTGTTAGCTTCGGACGTGATGTCGCTGGACGGGGAGAATGGCGCGGTGGATTATTTGTGGAACCGGGAGAAGGAGGAAAAGGAGCAGAGAATGTCCTTCAAGTTCAAGAGTCTGAAGAATTGTGGCACACTGCTGCATGCCCGCGCAACCTCGGGACTGGGACTCAGCCTGGAGCTTAAGGCGGGAAAAGTCCTCATGGCCGTCACGGGACAACAGCAAGGTAATGACACGCTTTCCCCCACAGAACTGCACTGAACTTTGTAACATGTAGCAAACAATGTTGGGCGTGTTACTGAAAAATAGTGGTTGGTTGGTTGGTTGGTTGGTTGGTTGGTTGGTTGGTTGGTTGGTTGGCGGGTTGGTTGGTTGGTTGGTTGTATGTCAGTTGTATGCAGATGACACAGCTCTTGTGGCTGATTTTGAGGAAACATTGAGAAGGTAAGTAATGGAGTTTGGAAGAGTGTGTGATAGGCGTAAGTTATGTGTGAATTTTGGGAAGAGTAAGGTGATAAAGTGTTCACGGGATGGAGTGAGCATGGTGTAAGGTTGAAAGGACAGGTGCTGGAAGAAGTTGAAAGCCTGAAGTACTTGGGTTGTGATGTTGCTGCAGTTGGTGGAATGGAGTGCGAGGTATTCCACACAGAGTGATACAAGCAAGCAAGGTTTTGGGTGCTTTAAGGACAATGACGAGTAACAAGAGTACGAGTATGAATGTATGAAAGTATGAAAGTATGAAAGTATGAAAGTATGATTGTGCCAACTGTGTTCTATGGTGCAGAGACTTGGAGCCTGAACGCAGATTTGAGGAGGAAATTAAAAGTTTTAGAGATCAAGTCTTTGAGGAGTATGTTAGGAGTGACAAGATTGGATAGATTGAGAAACGAAATTGTGAGAGACAGAACTGGAGTAGTAGTGGAACTGAGCAGACGTGTCGAATAAGACAGTACTTGGTTGGTTTGGACACATGGAGAAGATGGATGAGGAGCGAATATTGAAGAGGATCTACAGAGCATAAGTAAATGGAAGGAGACCAAGAGGAAGACCGCGATTGACATGGATGGATGGTGTTATGAGTGCACCGGAGGAAAGAGTTCTAAATATAGTGGAAGCTAGAGCTCTTGTTGGTGATAGGAATGAGTGGAGAGGTGTTGTAAAAGGATAGTGGGATGTTTGTACGCGTTCTAAGGGATGGGCAGGGCACCTATATGATGCGGCAGGGATAAACCAGTGAAAGCTGTCGGGCCCTGCTGTCTAACAGAAGAGTATGTAGTGTCACCCTGACCCAAATGACATGGCTGCTTTCTTGTGTCCTGCTTTATCTGGAGGGACGAAAGTATGACCAACTTGGGTGCCGAGGTGCTTAACTTGTTTAGGTGTTTGGGTATTTGGATTGGCCATGGTCCTTTTTTGTGTGTTTTTTGCTACTTTTTCCTTTTCTTTGTTTTTGTGTATGAGTTTGTCTTGCTGTCGGTCACCCCTCTCGATGGATATGACCAAGGTAGATAGATCGATAAATAGATTTTATGGTTAAATATATAGAGCTTAGATGTGAGGATAAACCAAAATGACGCTTATTCGTGGTCCATGCTTGAGACACCGCCACCATAACTGTAAACAGTTGTATTTCATATGTATATAAAAGCATGCATCTTTTAGAATTGTTGTACTCAGCATTGTGTCGCTAGCGCAATAAAGGTACTAAGTTCTGCCATAAGAAAATACTGTCAAAGAACAGAACACATTGTATTTGATGGTCTGCTTTTAAAAAGTACCAGAGTAAAGCAACTGTTGTAGCGTAGTGCTCCTCAATTATTTTCTGTTGTGCCACCTAGAATGGAAAAAAGATCTCAAGCCCGGCACCCACCTAACCCCAACACGCAACCAAATACTATACGTTATCAATATAATTATACACCCAGGCATAACACTGTAGCTTTATCAACTTATGAGATTATAAAAATATAGACAGATTTATAATAATTGCTATATTTACTGTGAGAACAAATATCTAAAGAGTATTTGAATTTCAAAGGTAAAAATAATTCCTTTTTATCAGCACTTGTCTCATCCAACTAGGCAGAGATCATATCAAATTCTGTATCGCTTTAATTTCTTGCATTTCATCTTGGTTTCTTTCATTCTATTTTCCATCCACCCATTTTCTGTGCCACTTATCTTCACTGGGGTTGTATGTGTGCTGGAGGCCATCCCAGCTATTTTCAGGCAGTGGGCAGGGGACACCCTGAAATGGTTGCCAGCCAGTCGCAGGGCACAGAGAGACAGACAACTCACTCCCTCATTCACACGTAGGGACAATTTAGACCGGCCAATTGACCTGACATGCATGTTTTTGGAATGTGGGAGGAAACCGGAGTAGCCGGAGAAAACCCAGGCAGGCACGGGGAGAACATGCAAACACCTAAAGGGGGAGGCTGCGTGTACCCTGGACCTCTGCACCCTGGGGCTGCGCGCTAACCACCCAGCCGCCGTGCGGCCCCTCTTTTTTCATCCCTCTTAAATATTTTTCAATGGTATCACCTGAGATCCCCTACTTTGCCTTTACACCTGTTGTGTGTGAAGCACGCATGCACAGTGCTAACGAAACCAATGCTCCATGCCCACTTTGGTGAAAAGAGCGCCACTGCCCCCTATGATATTGACGGCGCAACTGCACTTTGTTGTAGAAAAAGTAAATGGTAAATGGTAAATGGTTGCTTTTCAAGTCAATGAAGACCTCTCAAAGCGCGCTACAATGTGCTTCACAAAAAGCACACCCTCTGACTCATCCCCCTGCCCTGTAGCGACAGTTGGGTTACAAAATTTGAACAATAACGCCTTCACTTCAGTCTGAATTAGTGATGTGTCTTTCGGGAACAAACGGGCTCAATTAGGGATTCTATGTTAATTACTTTGAATTTATTGAATATAAAAAAGGTTAAAATTGTTTTGTACATCTGTAAATATTTGAAATTATGTTTCGCGTGTTTTTTAATGTCGTCCACATAACAAATGTAGAGTTTATTTGTTGTTGCACTGATTAGTCAATATCTTTAATTAACATTTTGTTGTGGGATGTTAGATTCTGAGTATCTGGAAGTTGACATTACAGATGCTTAGTATAAAAAAGTTCAACGTTTAAATGAGTTAACCAACACTGTGACATCATGCGGTACGGTAAAAAAATAAATGCTACTCTAATTTAGTAGAATAATTTTTTTTCTAAATCATTAATCCATTTTGTGCATAATGTTACTGATTTAGGCGACCCCTAATACCTGTCTTTTTTTTTGTTTTCTCCTTTTACTTTACTCACCAAAAACAATTTTTTTATTCGAACAAAAATCCATCCTCCTGTCTTTCCTTAATAAGATGTGGATTACTCTGCGGTACAGATTCAGTGCGTTTCGGTTCCATCAAAAAGTCATTTTCCATCGCCATTAAAGCTAATGCTGAATGTCGAGCTTGTTCTCTCGTATTTCTGGCATAAGGTTTTATTCTCAATAGGGCTGAAAATATCCGTTTGACTGAAGCAGTGAACACAACTGATTATAATGTATTTACTATTGCAGTGGGATACCGGTGCAATTATTTTCATGAATTACCGCCACCTTATGTTTGCGAAAGCACTAACGTTTGTCTTCGCCTTCCAGAATCCACATTTGAACTAATTTGAAATTTGATTGGCAGAACTCACATAATAATCACAGTGATGTGCTGCAGGGATGCCTGCACATACAATATTGCAGATCTAAGGGCCGTTTTCTCAGCCTAGCATCAAAAAATCACATCTGTGGTTAAATGCTTGGATCTGAAAGCACATGAATGTTAGCAACGCAATCAGGGGAAAAGCAATAAAAGGAAACACCAGACAATTTGGAATTACTGTTTTTTACGTTTACCGTCATTTGTGGCTTTATTTAAGCAAAGCACAAAAAACAGCATCAGTCATTATAAGTATTAATGGACAAAATATAATTAACATCACATGGTTCAGATATTTCTGAGCCAGCAGAGAAGGCCTTGTAGGCGCTCATGGCCCACCACCGCTTGTTAACGAAAAAAGCAATTGCATTCCCTTGTAACGGGTTACTCTCAACCCTGGTAGCAAATGCCATGGCTTGATTCCCAATTTCACAAATGTTGAATGATATCTTGGACATTTTGAACTTCTCTGCCTTGGTTATGATAATTTGTATTGCATTGAAAGTCATAAGATGGTCACTGAAATCCACTTACTTGTGATTCCCACTTTAATTTTGTACTCATGTCAATAGCGTTGTAAGCTTAAATGAAAATTCACATGCATTCTTCTGAACTCAAAAGCAATTCTCGACTCTTTATGTGCTTTTGGCTGAAAATCAAATTTCCTCACCCGATTAACTGATTTTTTCCTTTCAATCTGTTTTGCACAGCATACCTTGTTTGACTTTCATTCATTAATTCATTATCTGCACCGCTTATCCTCAGTAGAGTCGCGGGATGCTGGAGCCAATCTCAGCCATCTTCGGGCAGTGGGCAGGGGACACCCTGAACTGGTTGCCAGCCAGTCGCACGGCATTGTTTAAACTTCCGTTTTGATTTTTCCAATGAATTCTGTTTTCTAAAGTAACATCCTTCTCCATACCAACAAATACTCCATTTCCATTTTGATGAAAAGAAACGCATTTGAATATATACTGTACGCAAATAACATCAGCCACGGCAGTAACAGCATGACTATCAATCAAAACAAAAACAAAAAAAAAGACTACTTACAATAATAATATTAAAACACTTCCTACTACTACTCATCTCTAATACTGGAATTAATGGCAAATTCCCACTTTAAATTCTAACTCCACCTCTAAAACCAGTAGGAAACACAGTCACTAAGTGGTGCTATCATCTGCCCACCTGCAATCTCTGAAAAAAAAAAACGTTTTTTTTGTAAAGGGGCTGTGTGTATTATTTAGCTCAGGGTCTTCAATCTTTTGGAAGCAGAGAGCTACTTTTTATTACTAATTAGCGCAAAGGCCATACACTTTTGTAGGCATTTCTAACAATAACAACTTCTCATGTTATCCACGGTTCACAGACACTTAACAACCAGGATTGTCGGGGCACCACTTCCTATGGTGTGTCTTGGGCAGGTACAGCCCGGTGGCACCCATCACTCTCTAGGCCAGTCTTTCAGGTAGGAGTTTGCATAGAAGCCCGCTTATCCGTCGCAGATACATCACCTACATCAACTGGTCACTGCTTTTGGTGTAAGGCGACATCCCACTCTTCTGAGATGATCAGATCTCATTGACGGCAGCTGTGCTTGACAATATTGATAATGGGAAGGGACATTTTTGCCGAAATCACGAGTATCACATTTAATACAAATTGTTGGTTTTCAAGACATTGCTAGCCAAGCTCTAGTTCTTGTGGGAGAAAATACAGTAGATCGGGTCATGTTTTAATTTCACTGTCTTTACTACCTCTGATTTTGTTTTTGGTTTCTTGTTAAAACTTTTTGTTTGTAGATTAATGCCCACATGTTTGGTTGTTACTTTGTTCTTTGCATCTCCATTTACGGTTTAGTCTTTGTTTCTGGATTGGATCATGTGAGTTTTGGTTTGGTCATTTTAATTTTTGTTAACACTTGTTTGTTTGTCACTTTGTACCTCTTTATGTCATTAGATACCACCCCTCTTTTTGAGCATCCTTCCTCAGTTCCTGCTTCCTTTACATGGATCCACACCCAAAAACCAGTACTCCTTCAATGACTGTTATAACAATTCCAATACACAAGCTGTATGCTTAAGGCCATTACAGACTGTCATCTCTTTGTAACATTTTTCCTCACTTAATGCTATTGGTGTCACTCAAAAGTGACAAAATAAGATGTATTTTCTATTCTAATTAGATTGTAAATAAGTTGTTGACAAGAAGATAAACCTCCGCCTCCTCATTATGAGATGAAGATGTTTTTGTTCATCATCTTCCTCTTCTGCTTCCCCCGAGACTGCTGAATGTATTTTCAACAACTGCGTTGGGTTTCTCTTGGAACTTTCCTTTCCCTCGCCTCCCCGTAGAACCGGACCTTGGGGAGCCCAGCCCTGCTAATTTGGAGCCGCCAACACTCATCCAAGATTTATAACGTCTCACGTTTGGCGCAAACAGCAGAATCTTTGGCTTTGCATCGCAACTTTTTTTCTTCTGATGATGAAGATGAGATGAGAGTACCCCCCTTTCAACCTCCTGCTGGGAGACAACAATGCCTTCAAAAAACACAAAACTTTCCTTGCGACCTTTGATGTCTTGTCAGAAAGTTTTCTCCTTTTTGCCGTTTGAGCCTGCTAACCGCAGTGATCACAAACAGTCCACATTGTTGCTAAGCTAGCACAAAGCAGCAGTGAGGAAAATACTTTTTACCTATTCTGTGTCAAATCGTTGCTCTATTTTCGTTCAGCAGAGTTTGTATTTCAAAGACACAATTCAAGTGTATATTTTAGTAAAATCCTTACATAGCATTTAAATGTATGGTCATTTGTTATAAATAGCAAATAAAAATAAGAATAAGAATATCTCAAAGAGACATTGTGTATTATTTAGCACTCGGAAAAAAACTTAATTCATAAAAATAAAAAAACATTTATTTGATTAATAAGGAAAAGTATACAAACTGTCTTAAAAACTTGGATTTTTTGCAAATACTCAGTGGTGTATTTATGTTACATAACCTGAGACAATTTTGAAAGTTGGCTCTTTTTTTATTATGAAAAAAATCCTTCTTTAAAGCAGTTTTATTTGTATTATCCCATCAGTTTTTTTAAACTATTTCAATTGTATCACATTTGTTTGATATAATACATCAGTTTTCTAATGATAATATAACGATGAAGCAAAGGGTTGAAAATGTCATTTTTTTAAATCACATGTTTGGCTTTTTATAGCTATTGTAAAAATCACCTTCACCACATCTTTTTTTCCTAGCAAGTACATCTGGCCTTGGTCTTGAGCACCTGGCTTTGTTGGGCAGCCTCTTGGATGACCAACAATGGCATTTGCTCATAATAGAATGTCACTCGGCCTACTGCAACCTCACCGTGGATCAGCACAAAGAAACTGTGGCACTACCTCCTCAATTGCACCACTGGCAACTCCAGCAGGTCTTCTCAAATCCTGTTTTTGTCTCCGGGTTGTAAATTACGTTTTACATCCCAATTATTTCCAGCTGACCGTGGGCTCGTCCCCCGATGCTCCTGGTGAAAGATTCCAAGGCTGTCTGGAGAACTTGGTGTACAACCGGCAAAACCTGATCGCAATGGCCCGACGTCACGACCAGCAAGCTTCAGTGATGGTCAGTCAATGACACCGTTGCTAATAAGGTCAAAACGTCAATCGAATAGCCAGTGATGACCTTTAACTTCAACTGTGCTAATTGGCTTCACATTCGGAAGAGAGCTTTTTAATAAACGATGGATTTCCTTAAAATCCTAATAAAGTAATCGGAGCTCCCAGATTTTGCCTTTGATCCAAGTCTTTGTCATGCAGATGAAGGTTGTGTACCCATGGCGAGCACAATCATGCAAATTTGCCACTGTTCTTAAAAACAAATTCCTCTTTTCAAAGCTTGAAACAAAAAAAAAAAACCCATCCCATCCACCGGGCAGTGGGGAAGGGACACCCTGAGCTGGTTGCCGGCCAGTTGCAGGGCAAACTGAGACCGACAACTCACTTGCTCATTCACACCTAGGGACCATTTGAACCAGCCAATTAACCTGACATGTTTTTGGAATGTGGGGGAAACCGGAGTGCCCGGAAGAAACCCATGCAAGCATGGGGAGAACATGCAAACTCCACACAGGAAGGTTCAATCTCATGACCTCAGATATATATATATATATATATATATATATATATATATATATATATAAACATTTAATTAGATACCCATTATAGCTTAAGCTAAGTCACTGGCAGCCCAGTTATGATGCTATATAAGTATTTTTTGTTATCAATGGGCGGCACAGCGGGTGAGTGGTTAGCACGTGCGTGGCACAGTTCTAAGGTCCTGGGCTCTACTCCAGCTACCGGCCTTCCTGTTTGGAGTATACATGCATGTGGGGGATACCTGCTCTCTCTGTGCCTGCATGGGTTTTGTCCCACATTCAAAAACCATGCATGGAAAGTTAACTGGTGACTGCAAATTCTCCCTTCATATGCAAGAGTGTATGTTTGTCTGTCTCTGTGTGCCGCTATACTGGCTGGCAAGCCAATTTATATAGCTAGGATGGGCTTCAGCATCCTCGCAACACTGGTGGGGATACAGTATGTCACAAAAAAGGGTACACCTCTCACGTTTCTGTTGAGATTTCATTGTAATGTTTAATGAAACATCACTGAAGATAAATGTATTTGGCACAATGAAACGAAGTATGTCAACAAACGCCATGCTTTACTGAAAATATATCCCCTGGTCTGATGAGAAAAAGATTAATTTATTTGGCTCAGATGGTGTGAAGCATGTGTGGCGGCAACCAGATGAGGAGTACAAACATGTTTGTGTCGTGCCTAAAGTCAAGCATGGTGTTGTGAATGTCATGGTTTGAGGCTGCATGAGTGCAACTGGAATTGGGGAGTTGCATCTCATCAAGGGAAACACAAATTTAAGCATGTAGTGTGGAATGATCCCCTCCCTCCAAAAAACTGGGTTACAGGGCAATGATCCAGCCTGACAATAACCTCAAATACACTTCTAATCCGACCAAGGCTTTTCTAAAGGGGCTACGGGTAAAGGGAATGGACTGGCTAAGCATGTTTTCAGATCTAAAACCAACACAACATCTTCTGGGCATCCTCAAGCAGAAGGTAGAGAAGCACAAGGTCTTGAAAATCCCATAGCTCAGTCATGTCATAGAGGTGTGGAAGAGTGGCAATTTGCGAGGTTCTGGTGACATTTATGGCCAGGAAGATTGAAGTCGTTCTGGAAAATATACAAAATAATAAACTTTAGAAACTTTTTAAGGGTGTACTCACATTTGTTACCAGTGCCTATATTTTGAGTTTTTTTAAGGGGGAAAATACATTTACACTGCTTTATAAGCTTTACACAGACTACCTTTCATTGTGTCAAAGTGATGTTTCTTCAGTTTTCAATTAAACATTATGATAAAATCTTTGCCGAAATGTGATGGGTGGACTCACTTTTGTGACACACTGTAAGTGTTGCAAAATATTGATAGTTAGCAAGTGGAAACATTTCCCATATTTTCAAAATAATATTTAAAGGTTTGCATTTTCAATATACTGTTTATTTTTGGCAGTTCAAAATCTTTCAGTGAATACCATCCTTGCCATCTGACTCCATTGATGTGCCAATAGTTTTCTTTTGTATATTGGAGGCGAGGCCTAAGTAGTCGCGGATCATAACACATCGGTTATGGCAATGTGGACCTGCCTTGTTGTTCAAAATTCACACTGCAGTTAATTTGTAGTAAATAAGTTCACACAAAGCCGATGAATCCTGGAAGAAGAAAGTGGAGCTATTTGCATGCTTGGTTAACGCTTCAATGGTGGCTCTTTGAGTCTTGATTTCTCTCAAGGACAAAGACGATCTGTTTGTTTGGGAATATGTATTTGTGTGTGGAGTGACTGCAGCATGCCCATTTTAAACCTAAATGAGCTCACATTTTTTAAATGACATCTACAATAAATGGCAATATACCAATCGAAGAGACTATGAAAAAGACCATGACAAACAGCAATAGATTCACATTGAAGCTACCCCCCTGGTACCAACGACCGGGCACCGGAACTGCACTGGGCCGTGGGTCGTTTGGTACCGAGCTGAGAAAGAAAAAAAAGTTGCTTTATTTTTTGCAAACGCCGTATCAAATCAGGAATACACAGATTTTTTTCCATCCAAATAAAACTCAGTTGGATTGTGCATTATACGTAGGTTCTATTTTAGGATATCACTGTAATTGAGCAATAATTGCTTAGGCCACAAATCTGACTAATCTAATATTCTCTGCTGTAGATGCGAACGGGAATAGAACCCAGATTGCGGCGGTGAGAGCGTTTATTCTTTACCAGTAGGCTTCTAGGATTGTAGATGAAAAAGGAAAAGGTCTTTGGTTTGTTCTCAAAATCAACGCACTATTTTTGCGGGGCCACGTTGTACAAGGTTGCAATGGAGCACTACGGGAGAGACTTCAGCCAAAACAACACTGTACAATGTGGTACTGTGAGTAATAGTAGTGTGATGAAAAGATAAAATCAAATGCCTTTTTCCATGTGATCTAGACCCTTAGTGGTCTAGTGATTTCACAATGGATTTTAGAATGGTTATTATTATTGTTGCTTTCATTACTGATGTTATTGGGCCTGGCTGCAAGAATATAGTCAGACATTTTACTGGTACGTGTTACAGAACAGGTTGCCAAACACTGTGGTAGGGGATATATGTATACATAAAGAATAGAGAAAAAGCAACAACAAAAAACAGAATAGCTACTAGTTCTATACTGTAAATAGGCCACACTGTGGAAAAAGACAATAAAAAATAGAATATTTTTGCTTCGCAATTGAACAAAAAGTCATCAGCATTTTTAAAAGTTGGATTGCATCCACCATAAATAAACTGACTTTCATTCGACTTTGCCCCAACCACCAATTTGCTTTTTTAATGCTATTGGCTGCTCATGGTTATGCTAATGCTGCTAATGTCGCGTTTAAGGAGACTTGCTGATGAGGACCACAGTGACCCCATGTTGCATGGACACGCCCCCTCCCTGCAGCTGATCAATATTCATGCTTTTGCCTTTTTTTTCTTCCTAAATGTGTCCCAGGGCAATGTGACCTTCACATGCGCCGGCCAGACTCTGGCGGTGGCTGCCACCTTTACTGGGCACCGAAGCTTCCTCCAGTTGCCGGGGCCCGGAGCAGCAAGCTCAGTGCACTTAGTTGTTGTGTCTGTTGGGCTGCATTTCCGGACGTGGAACCGAGAGGGGCTCTTGCTGATGTTCCAGCTCCCTCAGCATGGTGGCATTGTCTGGCTGTACCTTAGTGAAGCCCGACTCAGGCTGCGAGTGGAGAAAGCTGACAAGATATTGCTGGAACTCAAGACAGGTCAATACAGAGCATTAAGTATATGGCTGTAAAGTAGGCTGGTATATCTGCATCAGTTGTTCTTAACCTTTCTAACCCTGAGCTACCTAACCCCTCTATTCATAAACGCAGTCATCAAAACCTACTTTAGTGTGAAATAAAATACTTTTTTTCCCGATTCAATACATAATATGAACAGTGCAGAACAAAACCAACATAGTGCATGAACTGAGGATCAGTGTGATCTCTGCTGTTGCCTTGTAGAGACCTATTTGGATTTGCATGGCTTCACCTTGACAAGTCTCATGTAATTTTTTTCAGTAAAGTCTTTTCCTTTTCTTTGCTTTTATGTCCGGCATAAAAAAATGTATGCTTTCATGACAATCACTGGATACCTTTTTGTTTGTTGACACCAAAATGTTTAGACTATAGTTTTGTTGTTCTGAAGAATTGCTGTTCAACCTGGTATTGCTAAATTTCAATGACTTTTTAAAGGTGTTCATCATTGAATTGTTCCTCAAAGTCAAATCTCAAATAGCTGATATGAGTGTTGTGCAGGGAAGTGGGTCATGTCATTGCGTAAAGACATGGTAAGCCGGTGTGTCTTGACTTTCACGACAGAAGCTCCACTGAACTCGTAAGACTGGCTCACCAAACCCCTAAGGTTTGATGGAACCCAGGTTAAGAACCACTGATCTAGATATTTGTCTGGATTTGGGTCCTTTGCAACCAAAATGCTAAATTTATCATGTGTGTATTGGCGGTAAGCTTCTGGTCTTGATGATGGTCAGTGGCATTCGGTGGATCTAAAGTCCAGACGGGGGCACCTGAGCGTCACCGTAGACAAGGATAATGTGGCTCAATCCAGCCTTTCCTTCGCCGTGGCCATCGAAGGGAACCTCTTTGTTGGAGGTAGGCGAATTATACAATATTCTTATGCCTGATTCACATTCACGCCTCAAATGTCTTGTCCTAGGTTGTCCCGTGAGGGATGAAAGACAAGAGGACTGCAAGAACCCTTTTCCCTTCTTCCAAGGTTGTGTTCGTCAGCTTAGCATTGACCAAAAACAAGTGGACTTCATCCTTGTGCAGCAAAGGGTGTTGGGAAACTATAGCAATCTCCTTATTGACATGTGCGGCATCATCGACAGGTTGGCTTTTCTCATACAAATCAGTCCATTCTATGGAAAAACCAGCTTGCTTTAAAATAATTACTTAAAGAAATAAATAAATATTATTATTCCTTCTAGCACCTTAACGTTGATAAACAAAGTTGTGTCTTCACGATGTCACCAGTCACTGGAATACATCATGCCAGATATCATCGGAAATCTTAAACTCTTGTGATTCAAGATATAATACCATTCAAAATAAAGTCGTCACACATCACAATCACGTCTGAAACAAGATACCTGAAAACTATACAGCCTCTATTGCTCACCTATACATTCTCCACAAAGATCGTGTGGTTACATTCACAATAGTCCAGTGAATCCAACCGTGTAAAGTATTTACTCCAAAACACACTATAATGCTCTCATCTCATTAGCTGCACCGCTAATCCTCAGTAGGGTCGTGGGGGTGCTGGAGCCCATCCCAGCAATCATCGGGAGTGGGCAGGGGACACCCTGAACTGGTTGCCAGTCAATCGCAAGGCACACAGGGACAGACAACTCGCTCGCTCATTCACACCTAGGGACAATTTGGACCGGCCAATCCACCTGAAATGTCTTTGGAATGTGGGAGGAAACCAGGGTGCCTGGAGGAAACCCATGCAAGCACAGGGAGAACATACAAACTCCGCATAGGAAGTCTGGTAGCTAGATTTGAACCCACACAGGAGGTTCCCAAGACCTCAGAACTGTGCCGCACACGCGCTAACCACTGCGCCCCCGTGCTGCCCCACTATAATGCTGATGCATGAAAATGAAAAAAAAAACCTGAAAAGCATTCCTGTAATGTTTGACGAGCTTCCTTGTATCCGTCTATTTGGCCTCATTACTCCCCTTTGAAAATAAATAAAGCAGTCAGATAATCTTCAATAATTCTGTTGGCCGCTGACTTTCTGATTGACGCCGCTCTTGGCCAATCCCAAGTTTTTTTTTTAACAGTCATTAGCCGTGACGACCCATCTGAGAGGCCCATGCTACACTCTTTTGCAGGCCTTTTATCAAGCGAGAATAAAAACCTTCTCTTTCTGTGTGTTCCAACTAAGATTACTCAATGTTAGTAGCAAATGCAGTGATTATTTTAATTTGGAACACAACTTCAGAGTGTTAGGGGCCGGTCACACAGACATTTGCGGCTGAATCACGGCCAGAAATTTCTGTCCGTGAAGCAAATGCTGTTGGGCGCTGTTGGACGTTTTGAGACCGCCATATAGACGAGATAGAGCAGTGCTTTACTCGCGGTCGGAAATTTTCACGTGGTTGGCCGCGCTCAAAACTTTTGAGCTGCTCAAAAGTTTGAGCACGTGTTAAACCGCGTGCCGCACACGTGGTCAACACGAGGAAATGACGCGGAAATGACGCGGAACGACGTGCTCTGGCCGCGGCCAGGGCGTGCTTAGACATGGGTAGGACGGGAAATTTCAGCGGGTAATCGTGGGTGGAGCATGGTAATAGCGTGTTCGGCGCCTGTGTCGCGGTGTTATTACATGAAATTAGCGTGTTACGCGTGTGACAGTCAAACGCCTTTCTCTGCGTATAAACAGCGCGAATGCCGAGCACACGTCAGTTGTGCTCGTGACGTCAAGGGGGTGAACATGGATCCCCGTCAGCGTAGTTTCTCTTCATTTCGAATAAATCTTTCGGTGCATTCGCAATAGTCGCAGCAAGGCTTTAATGCTAAGATCTTAGCTTGGCCTTTTGGCTGAGAGTAAGAGTCCCGGCTCCTAAGCTTTGTAGCGTATTATGAACTGATTGATAATGGATAATGAATAAAGAAGATAGACCAATAAAACTACAACCACTTTAACCTCGTTTCATCTCTCTTTTAGAGAATGTAATGGCGAAAATGTAACCAAAACCACTTCGTCTTGCATTTGTTGGAAAAACAATACAACTTAAACCATTCCGTCTTTGTTTTTGTTGTGAACGTAATCGAACGGTAAATCCTCCCCCCCTCGCGTGAACGCGCATTCTGCTGCGCTTCCAACGAAAGCGATCGTATTCTATATAAAACGCTTATTAAAACTATAAAGCGAGCTAATTATAACAATTGGGAGATCCTAGTCTATATAACGCGTTTATTTAAACAATAAAGTGCGATCGTATTCTACAAAATGCGTTTGTTAACGTGAATGAAAAAGTCACGCGAGGGGGTGGGGGCGGTGTGGGTGTTGCGTAGGAGTCGGATTTGGGCACAACACCGGCTCGGGAGCTTTTATACCCGTGGTCCACACGAGAAAATGACGCAGAAATGACGCGATGAGGAAGCGGAACAGTCGCCGGCGTCTGTTTTGCGGGCATACCACCGATGAACAGCGAGTTGGCCAATTTTGCACATTTTCCATCCCGCGCAACCACGGGCAAAAAAAAAACGCAAAATTTTAGCCGTTATTCAGCCGCAAACGGCTGTGTGACCGGCCCCTTACCCTTCAGAAGAGACCAAAACGTCCATATTCTCCAAACGGTTTGAGAACAGCATCCAATTTACTTTGGGGACGTGTTGAATTGGGATCATCGCCAAATTTTCCAGGAATGATAAGGGGTTGATTTTAAAGGGACAAATTGTAATATAAAGTTCCTTCTAGTGTACAAAAGATGTATTTATTAAAAAACAACCACATTGATTTGAATACTAGGTAAAACTACATAAGCTATCATAACAATGTCCATCCATCCATTACCTTATCCTCAGTAGGGTCGCGGGAGTGCTAGAGCCCATCTGAGCTGTCTTCGGGCAGTGTGCAGGGGACACCCTGAACTGGTTGCCAGCCACTCGCAGGGCACACAGGAACAGATAACTCACTCGCTCATCCACACCTAGGAAAAATTTGGACCCACCGATTAACCTGACATGCTTGTTTTTGGAATGTGGGAGGAAACTGGAGTGCCCGGAGGAAACCCATGCAGTCACAGGGAGAACATGCAATCTATGCACAGAATGTGCTAACCACTTAGCTGCTGTGCCGCATGGAAATATTAATTTTTATAAATAATAATAGTTTGAGAAAATAGTATTTATTTTATATAGTGGATTCCCTACTTGGGTAGCTAGCATGTTTGTATGCCATTTTGCTTGCTGTGGCACTTGTTATTGTTCACATTAGACCAGTGATCAAATATAACACACTGGGGCTTTAAGACAGGTGCCAAAAATTATGTATGAATTAGCTATGAATTATTCTTTAGAATTTCAAAATCAGAAGTAAATCTTTTTTCATTTTTATGTTACACACAATGTGTTTAGTTTTTCTGTGATTGTTTATTGCAGGGGTCTCCAACGTTTTTCAACCTGAGAGCTACATTTGTTAATAATTAGCACATTGGACACCCGGTTTGATATGCATTTCTAAATTGTCAGTTTATCATGTTACTACTATTATGTTACCTGTGGCGTGCAGTGGAATTGATAGCTACGCCTTCACTTCAGTCTTTTTAAGTGGTGTGTTGTTTACGAATGAACCGGCGCTAAGAAACGTTTCTTGGAAATTTCCTATTTTATCTGTGAGGACTGGGGTGAAGTAGAAGTGATTCGTGCCGGCCCACGCCAACGCCCCTTTCTTTGTCTGACGGCACCGTTCTCGCCAAATCACTCTCCCTGTGACGCAGTCCGCTTACCAGTGCACAGCACCTGCTCGATTGCGCGAAAGGGGGGTATTGTGGTTTAGTAGGGGGCAGGCGGAAACGGATGCGAAAGCATGTCCTTTGTAACAAAATCAAAGTTCAACAAGACCGTATAAAGGGTCGGGCTTAAGATCTTACCTCAAAGCTAAAAGCTGTGGACGAAACCTTTTCCTGCTTGCGCAAGGCTTGCTTGCTGTGGATTTTCCAACCTTTCGCTATTAAATCAACTCACAAGTTTACCTCTTTGTTGGCATGATGGTTTTAGTGGATTACAACCTTCTATGTTTGTGAAAGCGGTAACATTTCTCTAGGCCTTCCAGAATATCAATATGAACCAACTCAGGATCTGATTGACAAAATCAACAGTTCATTTTCACTTGGTCGGTCTCATGAGAGCCTGCAGAACCGGTTCTGCAGGTCTCAGGGTAGATTTCTGAGCCTAGCAATAAATAGTGACTGAAATGTTATAGGTTAGATCCTTAAATATGTAAGCACATATCTGGAAGCACTGTAATTAGGGGGAAGGCAATGAACGGAGGGTAATACAGAATTATTTAAGTATTTAAAGATTGATTGAAAATTATAAATATAATTAACATCACACCCATCCATTATCTGAACCAGACATGGGGACTTGAGACTTAGTGACTTGGACTCGAGTCGACTCGAGTCGCTGTTTTTATGACTTGTGACTTGACTTGGACTTGGCAATCTAAGACTCGGGACTTGACTTGACTTGAGCCACGATGACTTGAATGACTTGCGTGTTCATATATATATATATATTTCATTATTTAAATAATGTTGACAATTACAGTACGGGATGCGGGCTGAGAAACGCTCTCATGTCACGCCCACTCTGCCCATGCGCCACACACCTCCACGGCAACCACCTGAAGTCAGCATGTCTGCTCCGAGGGTAGTAACTTTTGGCTTCAAAAACTTCTGTGAAGAAGGTAAACGGCGAACAGCGCAGTGCAAATTTTGCAACGGGAAAATTTCGGACAGCCAGACCACCACCTCAAATTTCATCCGACATTTGAAGAGCCATTCTGCCCAGTAAGTGTTTGTCAGTGTTAATATCTGTTTGTCAATGTGTTAATATCTGGTGAGTTGGATGTTGGCTAATGTCTGTGAATATTGTCATTCACCCAGGTCATTTTATCCATACAGTTTAGTTGTAGGCAACTGGACTTCTAATTTGAGCTTGAGGAACTTCCATGAGGAACATCTACAGCTCAATCTCTAAAAAGTCCAGTTGCTTACTCTTTGGTTGTTAGCTAAGAGTGAGCGGCAGGGCGATTTAGCCGCTGCACAGGGGGGTTTCAGTTTATCATTGTGACATTCTTATGCAGAGACGAGAGGTTATCGTAACCTGCGTCAATGATGCTTCATTCATTTACTTTTATAAACATTGCAGTATGTTTGAGTAAAACGAATGCATTTGTGCTCATAGTGCCTCGTCTATCCTACAACGGGTAACGCAAAAGACAAGCCAGGCATATTGAGCTAGGAGCTACGGATAAACGGGCTGTCTAATTGAGAAAATAGGGTAGGCTAAGCGGTGAAGTTGAGAAGGACACGTGCACTGTACATGATCAAAAATCAGGGATGTGATTTGACCAAAGTGAAATTATCTGAAAATTAGGCGGGGGTCTGGGGGCCGCGGGCACCCAGCTAGGTCCAGGGCAGTGCCCTGGTGGGGGGAGAAGTGGGGCGAAGCCCCCCGGAGGTCATGGGTTTTCCGTGTTTTTAAGTACTTTCAATGCACTCAGATGACAAAGAAATAGACAAAACAACAGCATACATTTTCAATGTATTTTGAACTATCCCATATAAAATTACAGTTTAAGTCAACTCAAAATCAGTCACATTAAAAAACATTGGACTGCCTTTGCTATTAAAAACTATCACTGAGAATATCATCATATCTAACTCATGTGATTACTAAGTTAACACATAAATCATGTTGAAGAGTTCAAATTTCATGAACAAATAATTGTATCATGACCAAATGAAAAGTAACTCATATTAGAACATACCATAAATGTCTTTGTTATAGAAGAAGATGTTATCTATAAATGAAAGTACTGTAGTGGGTTGTACATAATTCACCCACGGAACCATTGTTTAGTTAGCGAGTTCCTAGGGGGACTCTTAATTCGGCCGGTTCTAGCCACTCTCGTGTTTGTTTTGTTATCGCCAGTTTAAATGTCATTAAAGCAGCTTTCGTTGGCACCTTTGTTTGACACTCCGCTTACGACTCCCGTCTCTGCTCGCTACATTGGATCACGTCGGGGTCACCAACATTTGTAGATAATTCCTTCTCTAACCAGTCCGATCGAAACTTGTTTTTTTACGATCTTAGCAATTTCTTTAACTCGCGGAGCATCTTTGCGTTCGATCTCGGACATCTTTCTTTAAACACTCGGCAAAAACGTGTGAGAAATGAACAATGGCATACTCCTACGCCTTTATAAGGAGCGCGTTTATTGGTCAACACGGAGACTTCAACCAATCGCAAGTACGTTTCATTTCAGTTACGGAAACACTAAAATGGAACGCTGTCGAGACGAAATCGTTTTTTTTACCATTTAAAAGAATCGGAAATTTTAAAATTTTATTTTTGGAGCGAAAGCGGAATTCCGCGAATTAGCGGAAAAATCACATCCCTGAAAAATGTGTCTTTGCCTTAATGTTATAGTCTCAATCTGCATATAATTTGGAAGTGTTGGCAAAAGGGCACCTTCCACGATTGGGGAGAGTGTGGGGTTGGCGGCAGCTGCAGGGGGATCCGCTCTTTTTCACAGGCATGCTGATCGTACATAGTCAAGTCAAAGTCAGTTTTATTTGCCAGTTCCTTCAAATGTACTTGACATAAAACGGAATCGAAATTACGTTCCACACTGTCCTATGCGTAGACATTGACAACAATAAAGTGCAATAAAAGTGCAACAATAAAGCCTGGCTATCGCGACTATTAATAAACTGTGATAAACGTGTGATAAACTCATCACACGAGTTTAGTCTGGCCAACCATCCGAGAGGCTGCGTTGATCAAATGCCTCTGTGTACTACTGGACTATGCTACAACCAATCAGACTACAACGTCATCACGCTAAAACCGCCTCAATCGTGCAGGCTAGATCAAAAGTTATGCCAGTAGTCTCCAAATCAAATAGTGACAATAATGTTAATCCAATCTTATAATTAAGACCACTAAGTCGACAATTATGGAAGTTTTTTTTGTAGTTTTTTTTAGTAACTTTTTAGTATAAAAATAAATATTAGCTCATTATTTTCTTTAAAAATTTTGATTTCATGGTTGGAAATGTTAAATAAATTGTTTTATTTATTAACTATCACATGGTTAAGATATACCAGCTTTATGAGCATAAAAAAGTAAAAAAATGTGGTAAAAGCTTCAGTTACAGTTGATTTGATATTAAGTAATATCATCCAGAAGATAGATAAAAAAAAATACAGAAAGTTTCAAACAACTGTTTTTTTAACCATATGTCATGATTTCATGTCTGCCCAACCATACAGGACATCTCATTCTTGTTTTTGCATCTGCTTCACAGATATGCAGAGTATGAAAGGACAAGAAACGCCTGCACTGATACTACACAGCCTGCAATATCACAGTTCATCCAGTCTCGTCCTCTGGAAGCATATTCAGCAAATCATCCCAAACAGAAGTCCATAACCAATGCTATTGTTACAGATCTTGTGATTGGATGTAGCATGCCCCTTTCAATGACGGAAAATAAACATTTCAGGCACTTCATGTCTGTGGTCGACTCCAAATACCAGCCTATCTGCCGCAGAACAATAACTTCAACAATAGAATCACTTGTTGCAGACATGCAAGAAAAGATCAAAGTGATTCTTGCTGGTGTAGACCATGTGTCGGTTACCATAGACATTTGGTCAGATAGGAGGATGCGCGGCTTTTTGGGAGTCACTGGCCATGTCTTAGCAACCTCAGAAGGAGTCATGCTGAAGTCATACCTGCTGGCATGCAGCAGATTCAAGGGATCTCACACAGGAGAGCGCATTGCTGAAGCCTTTGATTCCCTGTGTGAGGATTATGGCATTCGGAAAAAACTCGACTTCATAATCTGTGATAATGCTGCGAATATGAAGCGAGCATTTTCAGTCTGTTTTCCGAAGGATCAAGATGACGAAGTAACCGATGATGACAATCTGGATGATGAAGAATTGTGGGAAGACCTCTCCAGAGGTGACTGGGAGACTGTGGACCGCACAATCAACAGAGGAAGCCCTAAACGTCAGCAATGCTTTGCGCATACTCTGCAGTTAGCTGTTGGTGATGGTCTCAAGGATGCACGGATCATGAACAGTTCCTTTGCAAAATGCTCCAAGCTTAGCTCTCTCTTGCATACATCCAGCACCTTTAAAGATGCGTTTGAGGAGAAGTTTGATCAGCGAGGGATACCCGCTGCTGTAAACACACGGTGGAATTCAACTTTCCGACAAGTCAAGGCAGTGCTCTCATTCAGTCACCAGGACTTGTGCAGTGTTGTTCAGAACACGGGACACAGTGAGCTGGTCTTCTCAATTAGGGAGTGGAACTTGATGAAGGAACTTTGTGATGTGCTACAGCCATTTGCAGAGGCCACTGATCTTACTCAGGGAGAGAAGATTGTGACGATTAGCTCTGTCCTCCCCTGTGTATTGTCTCTTAACCACCACTTGGAAAGACTCAAGCCGCAAGTGCGCTTCCTGGGAAGCATGATCCATAGCCTGCAATTCTCTTTGAAGAAACGGTTCCGGGGAATCTTCGTTAATGTGAAGATGTTGTCAGCTGCATCAGGGGAAGAGCTGCCATTTGCAGACCCAGTCTACATCAGGTCAGCTGTCCTGGACCCGGCTTTCTCCATGATGTGGCTTCAGCATGATGTGCTTGTCACCGATGATGTCAAGAATAACATTGTTGACATGGTAAAAGGTCAGTGGATTTTTTTTTTTTAACGTGATGTACACTTAGGCGTGTCACCATTATCAAATTATGGAAATGTAATTCAAAACAGTTATATGAGTATTATAATCCATTTTAGAGATGATTTTGCAAGCGTATCAAACTGTGGATGTTCAATTTTGAATAATGCTCATGAGATCTTACGCTTGCCCTTTTTTTTCTTTGTTTTAATTAGATCTGATTCTACGTGAGGTGCAACCTCACACAACATCCCAGAGTCCTGAATTCCTAGAGGAGGAAAGCGAAAGCCAGCAAGAAGACAGCACTGGCCTATTCTCAGGCTACAAAAAACGCCGCAAGCAGGACCCAACCACCAACCCAGAGACACAACTAAATAACTATTTTTCTCTTTGTTGTGGGCAGCCTTGTCTGTCCTTCTGGGACGCAAACAGGGCTGTCCTCCCTGCCCTTTTTCCTGTTGCAATGAAAGCTTTGTCAGTGCCAGCCTCAAGTTCCCCAGTGGAAAGAGTCTTCAGCCATGGTGGAATCATTATGAGACCCCATCGAGCTCGGCTTGCAGATAAGACCCTGTCTAATCTTCTATTTTGCAAATGCAATACCTTGTAAAAAGGGAATGACTGATGGATATACAGTGACTGAGTGAGTGAGTTAATTTGTGTCATTGTGAGTGAGTGAGTGAGTGAGTGAGTGAGTGAGTGAGTGAGTGAGTGAGTGAGTGAGTGAGTGAGTGAGTGAGTGAGTGTGAGTGTGTGAGTGAGAGAGAGAGGAGAAATGTAACAAAGTTTAATAATAATAAGCTATTTGTTTTAGCTGTTATTTGTTTCCTCATAAAAAGGGATTGACTTATGGATATACTGTTTGAGTGAGTGACAGAAAGCGTGTGAGAGAGAAATCTGCAAAGAAAAGAGCAAGAGAAATGTGACAGTTTAATCCTCTGTAAGTTAGTATTTGTTTTAGCTGTTATTGTTACTTTGTAAAAGTAAAAAAAAAGTAAAAGTTTGGGTTTCGATCTACAGATCACTTTTTCTGTCAATAAATACCAAATACTGACGATATCACTGTTTGTTTGAGTCTATGATGTATTTTACTGAACATGAGTATTTAGGATACAAATATTTTATTACAGGTTAGGCACATTAGCCAAGGATGATTACTTGATTTCTTATATATTGCCTTTCACTTTATTAAGATCAGATTCTGAAGCTAAAATTACAACAGTACGCCAAAGGTGACTTGACTTGGACTTGACTTGACCTATTACAGGACTTGACTTGACTTGACTTGACACAGCCTGTGACTTGACTTGACTTGACTTGCCCAAGAAAAAAATACTTGGGACTTACTTGAGACTTGCACATGTGTGACTTGGTCCCATGTCTGATCTGAACCCCATATCCACAGTAGGGTCGCGGGGGTGCTGGAGCCCATCCCAGCTATCTTCGGGCAGTGGGCAGGGGACACCCTGAACTGGTTAGCAGACAGTCGCAGGGCACACAGAGACGTACAACTTACTCACCCTTTCATACCTAGGGACAACTGAGACTGGCCAATTAACCTGACATGCATGTTTTTGGAATCTGGGAGGAATCCTACACAAGCACTGTGAGACCATGCAAACTACGCACTAGAAGGCTGGTGGCTGGATTTAAATCCATGACTTGAACTGTGCCGCAGACTTTCTAACAACTCAGATGCCATGCTGCCCCTTCACATCATATGATTCTTATATTTTTATTGTCAGCAGAGAAAGCGGCCCACCAACGGTTGTTACTATGTTGTTACCAGGTTATTTGTTGGAAGTAGGGTTAAATAGACGCTTAAATCACTAAAATCAAAATTTTACTACAAAGTCACAATGACCCAGCACTGGTGAGCTATTTTCCGAAAAGGTCCTGGTACCACATTGGAGAGCCCTAGTCTACTGTGTAATATCTACCTTAGACTATTCATTTATTAGTTGCACGTTGGCATTTAGCATGGTTTATATTCAAGATTTTCTTGTACATTAATAGTTAGTTGTTCTTCAGCAAAATCCATATGCAAAAACCTGAGTAACCAACTAATGAAAGCAAAACCAAAATGTTGTCCCTTGAAACACGCGGCAGTGACGTTGACTCAGACTATCAATCTGCGCGGAAACATCACACGGACGGAGGGATGGCTGCCCAAGCAGAGCTAATCGTTTAGTTTAGTCTGGATGCAAAATCATCGCTCAATTAACAGGACGCTCACAACAATTATGGAACCCGTAAGGCGTGAAAAAAAAAAAACGCGCGGTTAGGAACGGGGTAGGAATTAAACGAGCTGACGCTTAACGAAGCGAGCTGGCGTCCTTGCCCGGGTCGCGACTCCTTCATTTCGTATCCATCGTGCTGTTAGCGATTAGCGCTTTGCCGGCGTACGCTCGGTGATCGCGCTGATTGAATTGAACGCAAGTCAGGTGGAAAATGTCGTTTTTCAACAGAGGGTCAGCGTGGTAGTCATACTCCATAGGAGCTTATTATCACGCCCCAGAACACTCCAACATTTCTGTAGAGCTTACAGAACAAAACCTTACACAAGCTTATGTTCGGGTCAAATGAATCAAAAGTCGCATTAAAACTCCAGTTGAGAGGTCAGCCTTGGCTGTGATGGTGAACTTGCACAAAACATGTATTATAGTGGTAGCTTTTTATACGAGCATGTCTAAACATGAGAATTTTGGTACAGACGCGATCGTTCATAAGTTGAATTTGTTTGTAAGTTGCTTCAGCGCGATTTTTTGTACGGAATGTATGTTTAAGGTTTATTTAAGTATGTTTAAGGCTTGTATAAATAACCTGTGTTGTTTTGTTAAAAAAAAAAAAAAATTGATTAAATGATATGCTCAATAAATATAAAAAAAGTTGAGTTGAACTTACTTTTGGAAGATGCGCTTCAAGAGTTAGGCTACTTCACCCTCCTTGGTAAAAAGTGACAGAAAAAAGTGATCCAACCATTTTCTCAACGGCAACAAGCTTCTACTTTCATTTCAAATGAAACGGCTTGCCCCGTCTTTACACTTTACACCAACCTTATTGAATGGTGGCCGAGATATTAAACAATAAAAATGTCAAAGTAGATACAGTATAGAATGTTTACACACGAACTAGGAAGAGGAAGTGGATTTCTTCCTCAGGGTGGATGCTGGGTGACCACTTTCAGAGCCACACGGCAGTTGCGGCGTAAAGAAGCACTACAGTAATGTCCTGTACTCGGAAAATGGTGCACAATACAAAATCTAACTTACAGCAATGTCCGGATATGTTTCGTCATACCAAAAAATGTTTGTATCTACCGTTTTCACAACTCAATTGTTCGTAAGTAGGTGAGCGTCTGTACATGAGTTTGATAAAATATCGCTCTTTTTACGTAGCAAAATCCAGTTCACGAACAGTCCCACAAGCTACTACGAGAGACCGCGGGAATTGTATAAATTGACAGGTGGGTGATCTCCGTAACTCCTCCTTGCGCCCCCTACCTCTTCTCCCGAACCACGCACACACATTTGTTTCGGCGACTCAACAACATTGAGTGCTCAAAATAAACTCGCATTTTATCCCGTTAATATCATCTCATGTTTTGAGTTTTTACTGGATTAAAAAATATATATATTTAATCACTATTTAAATGTGTTTTTTAGTGAATTTGTTGTATAGCTATTTGGGGTTCAACTAGAACAGGGATGTTAAACATGTGGCCCGTGAGCCTGATCAGGCCCGTCGAGGGTTTTGACCTAGCCCGCTGCACAAGAAAAAAATGACTTGCAGTTTGATATAAGTCCACTGGATGTCACCAAAGCCAGGCGCCACTCACGAAGCATGGAGCTGTATTTTTTTCTCCCTCTCTGTCTTGCAATCTTTCTGTCTTTATCACTATTCTACTCTTTTTCTCTTTTTCTCCAGCTCTCTTTTCGCTCTTTCTTTTACATCTCTCTTATCTCTCCCTTTCCCTGTCGTTTGCTCTCTCTCTCTGTTTCTCGCTATATTTCTTCCGTCTTTTTCTCTTTCTTTCTCTTTTTCTCTTTTTTTTTTCTTGTTCTTTCTTTATCACTTTGTCTCACCCCCACCTCCCCTTTTCTCCCTCTTTCTCTTTAATCCACTATTGAGGCCCCTGTGAGAGTTTTATTTTCTACCACGTGGTCCACAAGCTCAAATGAGTTTAACAGCCCATACTTAGATGCTTTTGGGAGGACGAGAACGGACCAATTTGTTTCTAATTATTTCAGATCTGGAAAATTTGCCATGACACGAGCAAATCGGACTACGAGCACAATCCTGAAACGAATCAAGCTGGTATTAAGCAGGACGGGTGTATAACTTTTGTGTCGTCAGGTGTTCTCCGAGCCGTTGCGAGCATGGCGGGCGCTGCACTCAATCCTGGATGAGCTTCCACTGTAACTGCAGCGACAGCGGCTATGGCGGCGCCACCTGCCACAGTTGTAAGTCACTGCGGGTTCCCGTCCCCTAAATGAAAATATCGACAAATAAATCAAGAAAAGAAAGCCACTGCAAGCTCAGCAGGAGTCAGCACGTGGTAACATTTCCTTTGGATCGGCTGGCGTATTTCTCTATCAAATTTTAAGCACTGTCCAAAACATAGATTGAATACCAGCTCCTAAATGTCAAAAAAAGTCTGAAAATTAAATTACTACAAAAAGTGAAAACTTAATTTATGTGTTAAACACAAAGGCGGGTACAGTAGCCCAAAATTTCACTCAAGTAAAAGTACTGTTACATCATCCAAAATAATTACTTGCGTAAAAGTAAAAAAGTACTTGGTAAACAAAACTACTCAAGTATTGTAAAACTGTAGCAAACTCTTATCGAAAAAACAGTTTTAGAGGTTCTTCTGAAGACAGTATTCTAAATAAAATATGAATTCCTTTATGTCATGTAGAAAATATTAAAAGCTAGATGATGAAGGATGTAAGTCCTGAAGTGGTTAAACCGTCACTTACTGTATCCGCTCGTTTCCCCTCCAGCCGTATACGAAGAATCGTGCGAGGCGTACAAGCATATTGGCAATACCTCAGGATATTTCTACATTGACGTGGACGGCAGCGGCCCCGTCGGACCGCAACTGGTGTACTGCAACATGACAGGTGCTCACACGCTATCTATCTATCTATCTATCTACAGTGCATCCGGAAAGTACTCACAGCGCTTCACTTTTTCCACATTTTGTTATGTTACAGCCTCATTCCAAATTGTATTAATTTAATCTCTTATCTCAAAATTCTGCACAAAATACTCCATTATGACAATGTTAAAAAGGTTTTTTTTAACTTTTTTTGAATTTATTAAAAATAAAAAACTAAGAAATCCCATTTACATAAGTATTCACAGCCTTTGCTTAATACTTTGTTGATCCACCTTTGGCAGCAAATACAGCCTCAAGTCTTTTTGAATATGATCCCACAAGTTTAGCACACCTATCTTTAGGCAGTTTTGCCCATTCTTCTTTGAAATAAGTCTCAAGCTCAATCAGGTTGGATGGGAGACGTTTGTGCAGAGCCATTTTCAGATCTCTCCAGAGATGTTCGATCGGATTCAAGTCTGGACTCTGGCTGGGCCACTCCAGGACATTCACGGAGTGGTTCTGAAGCCAATCTTTTGAGATCCTGGCTGTGTGCTTTGGGTCGTTGTCCTGCTGAAAAATGAACCTTCGCCCCTGCCTGAGGTCAAGAGCGCTCTGGAGCAGGTTTTCTTCCAGGATATCTCTACATATTGCTGCATTTATTTTTACTTCTATCCTGACTAGTCTGCTAGTTCCTGCTGCTGAAAAACATTCCCACAGCATGATGCTGCCACCACCATGCTTCACTGTAGGGATGGTATTTGCCTGGTGATGAGCTGTGCCTGTTTTCCGCCAAACATGGCGCCTGGCATTCACACCAAAGAGTTCAATCTTTGTCTCATCAGACCAGAGAATTTATTTTCTCATGGTCTGAGAGTCATTCAGGTGCTTTTTGGCAAATTCCAGACGGGCTTCCATGTTCCTTTTACCAAGGAGTGGCTTTCGTCTGGCCACTCTACCATACAGGCCTGATTGGTGGATTGCTGCAGAGATGGTTGTCCTTCTGGAAGGCTCTCCTCTCTCCACAGAAGAACGCTGGAGCTCTGACAGAGTGACCATCGGGTTCTTGTTCACCTCCCTGACTAAGGCCCCTCTTCCCCGATCGCTCAGTTTAGAAGGCCGGCCAGCTCTAGGAAGAGTCCTGGTGGTTCCAAATGTCTTCCATTTACGAATAATGGAGGCTACTGTGCCCATTGGGACCTTCAAAGCAGCAGAAAGTTTTCTGTATCCTTCCCCACATTTGTGCCTCAAGACAATCCCTTCTCGCAGGTCTACAGACAGTTCTTTTGACTTCATGCTTGGTGTTTGTGCTCTGACATGCACACTCAACTGTGGGACCTTATATAGACAGGTGTGTGCCTTTCCAAATCATGTCCAATCAACTGAATTTACTGCAGGTGGACTCCAATTAAGCTATAGAAAGATCTCAAGAATGATCAGTGGAAAAAAGATGCACCTGAGCTCAATTTTGAGCTTTATGGCAAAGGCTGTGAATACTCTTCTCTCTCTTTCTCTCGTTCTCTATCCCTTTCTCTATCGCTTTTTCACTATCTCTCTCTCCCCCTTTTCTCTCTATCTCTTTCTGTCTCTCTCTTTCACTATCTTTCTCTCCCCTTTTTTCTCTTTATCTCTTTCTGTCTCTCTCTCTCTTTCTCTCTCTCCCTCTCCCTCTTTTTCTCTCTCTCTCTCTTTCTCTCTATCACTTTCTTTCTCTTTATCTTTCTATCTATGGCAGGGGTGGGCAACTATGTGCAGTCAGGGGGCGCATAGGGTTATTAAAATTGGCCAAGGGGCCCATCCTGGCACGCAATCTACATTTAGGTCTGGTTTAAGCCCTAAATTTGAGATTTTAATTTTGTATTCTTTCTGCAGTAATATGCTGTAGTATTTCCATAGTAGTATTTTGTCATATTTTTGTAGTATTTTCACACTGCAATTCCTGTAGTATATCTATTTTTGTACTATTACTGTCATTGTGTATATCTATTTTGTTGTGTTTCTGTAGTACTCTATTATTTTTACCGTATATTATAGTCTTACTGTATTGGTATTTTTGTAGTATTTCTGTAGAAGTATTTTTGAAATATTTCTGTTTAATATTTTTGCAGCACTTCTGCTGTTGGATTTTTGGTAGTATTTCTGAAGTCATTTTATACTATTTCCATAGAATTTTTGTTGTATAACGGTAGTATTTTTGTGTCTTTACATGGTAGTATTTTCTAGTTTTTCTTTAATATTTGTTAGTATAAATGTAGTAGTATTTCGTATTATTACAAAAAATGTTTTTTTTTTTTCAGAATGAAAGCAATATAAAATATTAAGTCTTTGTTTTAAAGCACTAAATTTGGGTATCTTTGTATTATATTTGTTGTATTTATATAGATACACAGGGACAGCGTTGGTACCAGAAAAACTTTTTTTCTGTCAGTAATACTTTATTCACTATCATATATATTGTAATTGTATTTCGACCACTGTAGAGACTGTATGAAAAACCCTGGCGGGCCACATGTGGCCTGCGAGCTGTAGTTTGCCAACCCCTGATCTATGGGTCTCTTTTTTTCCCCCCTTCATTTTGTCACACAGAGGATAACACTTGGATGGAGATCAGTCACAACAACAGTGAGCTGACCTCAGTGAGGTCGTCTAGTGATGCCCATCAGCACTTTGTGCGACTGCGTTACTCTGCCAGCGAGGATCAACTGTTGGCGGTCATTGGTCATTCAGACCATTGCCAACAGGAAATGACTTATCGGTGCAGGAAGTCGCGTCTCCTTAACACTCAGGGTAAGGCTATCATCTACTTATGTTACTAGTTTCTTTAGTAACAAAGTGCAAAATGCCAGAACTCATTTCCAATGATCAACACACATTATCCATCCATTATCTGCACCGCCTAACCTTAGTAGGGTCGCGGGTGTGCTGTAACCCATTCCTGCTGTCTTCGGGCTGCGGGGAGGGTACACCATGAACTGACTGCCAGCCAGTCGCAGGGTACACAGAGAAATACAACACAATCACTCATAGGGACAATCAACCTGACATGCATGTTTTTGAAATGTTGGAGGAAACCAGAGTGCCCGGAGGTAACCCTTGGTGGCACGGGAGAACATGCAAACTCCGAGCGGGGAGGCTGCGGTAGCTGGAATCGAACCCTGGACCCAGCCTTTGTGCTCTCAACCCACATCATGTATATAGCTAATTAATATTTATGCATTATTCAATCATTCAGATCAATGTACGCCGTTGTAATATTTTTCGATTTAATATCACATCCAGCACACATATCCACAAAGTAGAGGATATGTCTTTCTGTTTTTAATAAAGTTGACAACCACTATAACCATTTTAACCACAACCTATGTACAACTCGGGGGTTATTCAACGGAACCAAGATGTTGGATTAAGATGATTCAGGCTCAAGTGGGTTGTATGAAATCGGGTTAAATTTAGCTCAGCACAGTTACTATGGTGATTCATCGTCTACAGCTTGCCTGCTCCAGACCATGGTAACAAGGCTAAATGGATAAGAACTAAAATTGTCCTGTCTTTGATAACAACGTAGTGAACACCGTTTGCAAAGGAGATTCGGCGTGGCACTGTGAGAAAAGGGGTTGAAAGTTAGCCCGGGTTTCTTTATTTCCTTTTTGTTCAATAACCCCCCAGCTCTAAAACTAAAGTCTGTTTTTAAAGTAGATGTCCCTGGCAACTGTTAAATAACATGCACCCACCAACAATATCAAAATGTGACCTCCTTGGGGGAAAAAAATTCTCAACAACAAAATCTAAAGTGCATTTTTGTTTTCTGCAAAAAATAGAGCACCAAAGTACAAAAATCAGGCAGGGGTCATTTGGTGCACCAGGCATGTGTCAAAAAAGAATTGGGGCGGTTTGCCCTGACCGTGCTTTTTCAGTATTCTGCTTTATCATTCAGCCTCCATCAATAACCTACCCTACATATTATAATCATAGATGATATGGGGTCTTTTCTTTACACATTTTTTCATAAATCTTGTGGAAAAAATATTTATGTTCAGCAATGAATTTGACATTGGTTTGTTTAAACAATTGAGTGAATGTAGTTTTACACTTGAACCAACTCGCCACGTCAAACAAACTTAACATTGCCCTCTAGTGGCTGGGGAGAGCATTTAGTGTGCATTTATTTGAAACATTTTTTTCGAAATGACCTAGACTCGCTTCTTGAAATACTCAGAAATTAACAGCAGGTCGGATTAACATTAGTATTTAATTGTAGATGGTTCCCCTTTGAGTTGGTGGCTTGGCGGCGCTTCTCCTGGACAGCGTCAGAATTATTGGGCCGGGGCTCAGCCGGGCAGCCAACAGTGCGCCTGCGGCCTGCAAGGAGACTGCTTGGACCCCAAACGTTACTGCAACTGCGATGCTGACAATGCGAAATGGTAAATGCACAGAAACTCTGAAAATAAATAAATAAAACGTTTGGTTTTTTTTTAATCATAAACTACTGCTTTTGTTTACTCGTAACTTTTTGAGATTTCCTTTTTCACGGCTTTCCTTATAAAAGTATAGGACACTTTATAGTGTTCAGCTAACGGAGCATAAATGTTTTATGTTGAGGCTTTACGTAATATGTTCTCTGCATTTGCCCACTGCAACCTTCCATGTTTTATTCACCGTGTTGGTGCTTGCGCTTTACATTTTTCCTGTCGTTTCTGAGCTCAAACGTCTATTTCTAGGGGATCAACTTTTAAATATTTCATGCGAGATGCTAACTTTTGGTCCTAGATTGAATAAACACTGACAGGCTGATAAGAATGAAATGGAAAGGAGTACATGTAATCATCTTACTGCACATGGTTTATGTTTTGACTATATGCAGGGCTGAAGACTCCGGCTTGCTGATCTTCAAGGAAAGCCTCCCCGTACGCTCTCTGGTACTCGGCGACGTGTGGCGGCTCGGCTCGGAGGCCGCGTACAGGGTGGGACCGCTGCGTTGCCATGGCGATAGTAAGTCGAGTCGTCTATGGAAAAAATAACTCATGCATACGGTAGCAAAGTGGGCAAAAACATTAATTTAGTGTTATCACACACGAGGTTACAGTGGTTAAGTAGCCGTAATGTGGACAAAAATGTCACAAGTTTTAGTCCTTCATTAACCGAAGGCTGAAGTGTATGCTGCACGTTAGAGAATCAATTTTTTCCCTTTTATAAATTACTTTATTTTGTTTGAATACTTTTAAAGTGCACATTGAAACCATATTTTTGTGTCGTTTGCCAATGAACTGCCTCTACGAGATGAAGTTTCCTTTTTTGTTTGTGAGGACTCGGGTGGGGGAGACGTGATTTCGGCAAACCCCAGCCCCCGCCACACCGTCGGTCCACTCTGGGAGCCGACAAAACAGACTGAAAGGTAGAGGCGGGGGTGGTATAAGAATGTACCCCTGTGCCCCACAGCTGCGCCTGTCCTTTGTAATAAAATCTTAAGTTAAAGACAACAAACAATGACGAGTGAATAATAAAGAAAGTCACAGAGAAACATTCGCGACCCAAAACCCAACGTACCGACCCGGCCTGAAATTTGGATCGGGTCGGGCTTAGTCTCGGGTTTAAGATCATACCTCTAGGCTGCAAGTGGCAGACAAAAAATGTGAAGACCTGCAAATATATTTTCTGAGCCCAGCAATAACTTATGGCTGAATTGCAACGGACAAATGCCTAAACATGAAAGAACACACCTGAAAGCAGTGCAACTAATGAGAGGCAATACAAAGAAGCTGATTGATCATTTGGAATTATTTTATAATTCTATAATCATAAATATTGATGGGCAAAATATAATTAACATCAAATGTTTTAGATATTTTGGGCAAAAGTAGAAGGCCTCACAGACCTCACGGCCCACTAATGGCTAAGTGTAGTCACATGGGGATTACAGAGGCAAGCTTGATGGATTGTGACAAAAACATCTCAAATCTTAGTTTATTTCACATACAGAATGAAAATAAATATGACATCCGAGTCTGTAATCTATGCTGCAGGTTAAAGAATCCATTTATCTCCTTTTCTAAAATGTATTAATTTATTTGTTACTTTTTATGAGAACGTTTAGACTATATTTTATTTCTAAAAACCTTCTCACATACTCTATATACAGTAATGTATTGCTCAGCTTGGAATAGTTCGAAAAGAGATGTTAGAAAATTAGTCTGGTAAGATATTTAATTTAAAACATAATAATAAGAAAAATCCAGAAATAATACTTCCAACGGGTGAATAATAAAAACACGTCTGAAAAGTAGACGATGGAAATACATGCCTGGTTGAGAAGAGATTTGTACAAAATTAGGCACAAAATCTGTCTGGAAAAGAATTGAATAGAATAGTCTTTATTGTCATTGATATCATAAGTATAAGTTTTGAAACATTGTATGCAAGGAGATTGGACATGACACGCCAGGCCAAAGCATGTCAATCAAAATTTTGAAGAAGAAAGCATAAACGACTATCAGGATGATAAGGCAAAAAAAATTATAATAATTACATTGTATTTTTGAGAAAACTGACCCATGTTATAATAATAAAGCAATGAAAAATGAACAATGAAAGTGCAATCATGTTTAGCAACAAAACCCCAATATAATTAGCATCGTATATCTCATCTCATCTCATTAGCTGCACCGTTTATCCTCAGTAGGGTCGCGGGGGTGCTGGAGCCTATTCCAGCAATCATCGGGCAGTGGGCAGGGGACACCCTGAACTGGTTGCCAGCCATTCGCAGGGCACACAGGGACAGACAACTCGCTCGCTCATTCACACCTAAGGACAATTTGGACCGGCCAATCCACCTGAAATGCATGTCTTTGGAGTGTGGGAGGAAACCGGAGTGCCCGGAGGAAACCCACGCAAGTACGGGGAGAACATACAAACTCCGCACAGTAAGTCCGGTAGCTGGATTTTCACAATTTCATGCAATATTATTTATTTTCAGTTTCATTTGGCAAAAACAAGAAAGAGGAGTAACAAAAAATAAGTTGCAAGATATGTATTCACAGTTTTGTGTGTTCGTTTAGGGTGGTGATGGCTCTTGTGTAAAAGCTGTCCAAGCTTGTTTGTTCTTGTTTTGAGGTGGTGGCCGGGGTGGTAATTGTCTTTTACAATGCTCTGCTACAATATCGCTAGCTGGCAATGTCCTCTAGACTGGGCTGAGAGCAGCCCTTGAGTTACAAATTCTGTACAGGACCTTTAAGACTCAAAGTGTTGACTTGAATTCAAAGAAGAGGTGTGGAATGTTCTGTATGTAAATATAAAAAGTCAAAAGTCTGAAATAAGAATTATACAATAGTCTCCAATAAAATAGATTAAAACACCTACTTCAAGTCTGTCAAGTCAATGGGTCTTTATGCTTTCATTATGTGTAATGCAATTTTGATACTTCAGGGTAAAAATTAGAACGTAATAACACCAGCCGTCGATCATAAAAAATGTATTGATTGTAATCATCTTTTCCCCCCCAGAGAATTTCTGGAACGCTGCTTTCTTTGCCACTGAGACGTCATACCTCCACTTTCCGACATTCCACGGCGAGCTGAGTGCCGACATCTCCTTCCTGTTCAAGACCAGCGCTCCCTCCGGTGTCTTCCTGGAGAACCTTGGCATCAGGGATTTTATTCGCGTTGAGCTGAGCTGTGAGTTTACGCCTTACCACGTGATGTCTATTAACAGATTATCGTGAAATTCGGGCTAAAGTGCGCACCTGATTATAAGCCGCACCCAGTACATTTTTAAAGGAAAAACCATCTGGTACATACATAAGTCGCACCTGACTATAAGCCGCACGGGCCCACATTGAAACATGATACATTTACAAAGAAAGACGGTACACTGAGAGAGTTTTAATAATATATGGTACCTTAGCACCTTAACGTTCTGATGGCTCGTCAGTGGGTTGCCGGACTTATGACAAACAAATATGTCTGCACGATGTCATCAGTCACTGAAATACATCATGCCACATATCATTGGAAAGCCTATTGTCAGGTTGAAAACGATGTCTGGATGATTTAAGAAACATTTAAGTTACAATCAAACATTTTTATTAATGAAAAGCAAGCACATAGAAACAAGGCAAAGTTGTGTTCTTGTAAATTGAAATGAAATACTTCCGCAGACTGAAGTGGGCGCCTCTTTTTAATACGGTCTTGTAGATTCTGATTGGAGTACACAATAAGGTTTCTGATTGGTTCAGACAGGAATCACACATTTAAATGCAGTGTATAATGCCGGTCGCTAAATAGCTTGCAAGTATAATAAATAAGCAATAGAAAAACAAGCTCTTGAATTTGAATTTGGGAGTGGCTCTGCCAGAACAGAACGTACCCAGGAGCCTTCAAGCTGTAGATGGTTAACAAAGGAGTTCCGTGCCCCTGTTTGATAACAGATAGGAGTCTAACAGTTAGTGTCTGAATTGTAGCTTTTTGGCTTGGGAACCTTATTGTCCTGACCTTGAAAGTGCTTGCTCCTGAGAACAACTTGAAAGCTTAACTGGTTTTGACTAAAATATAGAAAGATATAAACGTATAAAGATATACAGCACTATTTTGTGCAATCACATTGACAGCAGCTAAAAAAACACACAAAATAAGTCGCAACATAAGTTTTCAGCTTTGTGCGCTCCTTTAGGGTGATGGCCCTCGGAAGAAGCTGTTGCTTAGCTTGTTTGTCCTACTTTTGAGGGGCCTGTAGGGTTTACCAAAATGCAATAGGTCAAAGAGGTGGTGGCTGTGGGAAGAGTCCTTTACAATGTTGATGGCTCTGCTGCTGTATCGCAAGCCGGCAATGCCCTCTAGACTGACGAGAGAGCAACCGAGGATCTTTTGGGCTGTGTTGATTACTATGTTTGTTTTTCCTGTACGGTAAATCCATATCCCAGAACGCTTTCCACAGTGTGCACGTTTCTGTTCCAGGTTGTTGTGATGCCTTTCAGTAGCTTTTTTGGTGGGTGGGTTTGGGGGTTTTATACAGAGCAGCTAAGTGACACACAATGATGTCATCCCCTTCTAGGTGTGGCTCATTTTATGCAAAATAAATAGAAATTTATCAACATACTGATATCTAAAAAACTGCACATTTTTATGATTACTCATGTACTATATCTTTGCTAATTATTTAAATGAATATTATTTTCAATGAATATTTTTTTTATCACTAGGAGGCACTGAATAGTACACACTGTCCCTTTAAGTGCAGCTCTTATGCATTATAAAATAATGTATTCCTCATTGTTTGATTGATTTTCGTATCAATTCTTATGAAATGAAATGATCTGCATTTATATAGCGCTTTTCAAGTAAAGACTTCCCAAAGCGCTCTTAATATTTTATATTTTTATTTCTTATTTTTTGTAGGGAATAAAAAAATAAAAAAAATGATACAGTGGAACCTCGGTTCTCGACCATAATCTGTTCCAGAACCCTGTTCGAAAACCGATTTGTTCGATCACCAAAATCATTTTTCCCATTAAAAATAATGTAAATCGTTTTAATCCGTTCCAACACCCTGAATGTTTACCTTGAATGTTTAATGTAAACATAAAACTAACCCAGGCTAATCGTTCGTTCGCGTTATCGTAATCTTCCGTACGAAAGATTACGCTAACATGAACGTGTAAAAATAAAAAAATCAGGTCGTTTACAAGTCATTTAGCACCGGGGTCTCCACAACAAGTGGTGAGCGGTTCATTGGAAAGGGGGCTCCGTTCCAACACCCTCAGTGTTGGGCTCCGTTCCAACACCCTGAATGTTTAACGTAAACTTAAAGCTAACCCAGGCTAATCGTACGTTCGCGTTATCGTAATCTTATGAATAGATTTCTTACCTTTGTGGTGGTCAGCAGAAGGCGCTCGCACACCTCCTTCATATTTGGTTATTATTTCTTTCTTAAATGCAATAGTTGTACACACTACTTTTCTTTTTTCACCTGTAGCAACTTTGCTGCTTGCACTGACTTTTTTCGGAGGCATAATAAGGGGCTAAAACATCCGTACGCCGCTCAGCATCGCACCCTAGCGTACGCACTCACGCATTACCAGCGTTCGAACTCCAATTTTTTGACCTAACAGCAAAGCAAGAATTTCTCAAAATTTTTGGTCGGACACCGATTTGTTTGAACTGAGAGGCGTTCGAAAACCGAGGTTCCACTATATTTGAGTGGAATGCTTTTATCAGTTTTTTTGTGTGGAGCACCCGATCAGGCCCAAACTCACTCAGACTCCAATTGAGTTGGAGACCCCCTTCTTTGGACGCTTTAAACACAAATATATTCCTTTTCATTTGCCACTAATCATCATGCTAAATTATAGAAGCTTTAAAACTTGTTTTAGATGTTTTGGAAGTATACAACCACGAATGAATACTTATAGTGCATAAACAACCTCTTATATTTTTCCAAAGTTATAAAAAAGTATGATTGAGTGATATTTTATCTAAAACCAAGCTTTCAACATGTTGAGAAAGCCTAGGATTTATATTAGTGGCACTGATGTTATGACGTGATTCCTCCTAAAATTGTCTGGCCAGACATTAACTGTATCTTATCCAAGTGTGAATACGCAGCTTCTTTCTCTGTCAGTGCATTTTTACAAGCTGTTGTCTCATAAAGCGCATGGCGAAATGAGAAGGCCCTCGGTTAAAGGTAGGCACCCGGTCAAAGACGGGCAGTTGTTTTAATGGACCGGCACAGCCAATTGATTTACGTATTGACGGAACCAATACAACTCATACCTTGTGGCACTTAGACAAGGTCAAAAAAGTATGCAAAAATTAAGTCCTACCTTTTCATTTTACAACCAACCAGCTTCAAACCTCTCCACAACAGTATCTCGGACCCGCCTGGTGTGTTTCTCGTTCTTCATGATGCTCTCTACGCTTAAAACAGACTTTGAGACGATCACAGTGCAGGTGCATTTATACAGAGACTTGATTACAGGCAGGTGGATTCCATTTTTCAGCGTTAGTCATTTAGATCAACATTGAATCATTCAGAGATCCTCACTGAACTTCTGGACAGAGTTAGCTGCACTGAAAGTACAGGGGCTGAATAATTTTGCACACCCACTTTTTCATTTTTTTTTTTAAAGTTTAAAATATCCAATAAAGCGTGTTCCACTTCATGATTATATCCCACTTATTGTTGATTCTTCACAAGAAATTACAGTTTTATATCTTTATGTTTGAAGTCTAAAATGTGGCAAAATGTAACAAAGTTTAAGGGGGCCAAATAGTTTCGCAAGCCATTGTACTTCTGTATTTACATTGCAGAGAGACTGGAAGACGACAACCTTGGCGAGCCTTTTGAAAGATTCTCCGGGTGTAATTAGTTTGCATGAGAATGAGACTCTTGTTTACAAAGCAAAACTTTAAAGAGTCCGCGCACTTTCCTTTGTCGCGCTGCTAAAGTCCACATGGGAATATCGGGGACAAAAACAGCAGCTAATGTTGGAACGCCATTGGTTCCAGCTTGGAATACTGCTGCTCTGGTCCCTTCCTGGGCTAACTCCAGGCTCCTGGGAAAATAAGGGTTCAGAGTATTGTTTTGTCTCCTCCACCCGCCCGCCATCGGCGTTATGCTCGGCCAGCACTCCTCTAAATCTTTCAGGAGTCCGAGACGCTCCAGTAGCACTGCGGCACTCGGCGATCCATAACCGGCCTGAGGCAATTATATCAACAGCACAAATGAAAATGGTCACACAATACAAAATGGCTCCTTCTTTTTGAGCCCCAGAGGCCTTAACTTGTGCGAGGTACCAGCCTTGACGATTGCCCAAATGGTGTGTCTCGAACAAAATTGAAGTAGCCCTTGGAATGAACGCTGAGGGACTTTTGAGTTGTAGGGGATAAAGATACCTTGGTGAAGATGTTTTTGGTCTGTATAGATGGTGATTTTTACAAAGTTATGTAAATAAGATCCAATCAATCTTGTTTGAAAGAATGGGACTTCAGAGACAAGTAATTCATCATATAAATGGACATCAGGTATGCCTTCAGTTCATCAGAAATATTTTGCCCCCTAAGAACCCTTGAGTAGCCTGCAGACATGTTCTGAAATTAGCTCACCAGCGATGGGCTATTGCAATTTTCTAGTAAATTTGATGGTTAACTGACATGTATTAGTGGTTGACTTAACTTCTAACATAAGGTTAAATTAATAACATGAGCTCTTTTAGAAATGTATATAAAAATGGTAACCCTTCGCACCAATCAGTAACAAAAAGTAGCTCTCAATTTCAAAAAGGTTGGTGAGCAATGGTGAAGTTCAACTGAAACCGAGTGCTACAAAGCACAAGTGAAAATACAATTTATGGAGACAAAGTGACTAGATCACACAGTTTCCATACCTGTCAACCTGTACGTTTTTGCCGTACAAAGTATGTTTATTATGCATTTTAAGCCGTGTACGACGTACAAGAAAATCTGTACGGAAAAACGCAAATTTGTCAATTATGGGTAGTCAAACGAGTTCGCCGCGGTAGCCTCTATCTTGGTATGTTTTTTTTCGTTGCAAACTAAGCGAGCGGTTTGATGCTACGGTGCGCATGCATCTGCCGCCTGGGGATTTCCCATCATGCATCATTCCGATCACAGGTGAACAAAACGAAAGCATAACAGTAGGCCTACATTACACATCGTTTTGAATTTTCTTTGGATACAATCATCAAGTCGCAATCATCAAAACGCCGTAAGTCATTCTGATCTGAAAACAACAGGCGGGGTTGATTGAGTAAATTTGTAATACACGTGGTCGCAAAAAACATTGGATTTCATGTGGTAGATGTGTAGTGAAAGGAAGTCCGTCTCTTTATAGAGAACCGTCTTTTTCGGCTCAACTCATTAAAGAGTGCCGGCTCTCAAACGGCTCACTTGCTTTGATGCATTATATTACAAATTATTATTTTGTATAATGAAGTTAAGAAAAAAAGGAAGTATAAAAGGAGAAAATGAAAAAAAGACAGGTTTGTGGTTATCCCTTTAATCAGTATATTACCAACAATAATTTAATGCAGAAAATGAATTAATAATTTGAATAAGAAAATGTATTATTCCACTTAAGTATATTTGCATGTATTTTTTCCTTCTACAGTGAACGTCCAAGCTTCTTAATTTTTGAACTGTTTTTATAATAAACCTCATTCATGTTGAGCAACTCAGTATCTCAAAACAAAATGTTAATCAACAATATATATGATATACCGAAACACATGTACAATATAACACTTTAAACTACATAAATAAACACGTTTGAAAAAAAAAAAATGGTGTAAGATCATTTTGTATTTTGTAAGGGAAAATACGACAGTTTGTAAGGGCATGGAGCCCTGGAGGTTGACAGGTATGAATTTCTCTTCTCATTCTTTGGCTCAGTGTGTATGTTATGTAAAATACAATTTCCCAACCCACGAGTAACAACTGCATGTTTATATGAAATAGTTCATGTATTTTTGCCTACGATTCAAAACAATATTATTTTTATGAATTAATGTTTTTTTTCCTTTAGGAGGAATTAAATAATACATAATATCCTTTTAGACCCTAACAATGAAAAACTTCAAGTGATGCTTTGCTTACAAAATCAATTAGTATTGTTTGTATGTCTTCTTATGGCAGCTCCCACACGAGTTCTGTTCTCTTTTGATGTGGGCAACGGTCCACTGGAAGTCACTATAGACTCTCCATCCCCGCTGAATGACGAGCGCTGGCACCGGGTTCGAGTGGAGCGCAACGTGAAGGAGGCCACGCTGCGATTGGACGCCATGCCCGCCAACACCCTTCAGGCCCCCGTGGATGGCCACCTTCACCTGCAGCTAAACAGCCAGCTCTTCATCGGTGAGTATGTGGGGGTGGGTCAATAAAAATATCGATATCACCGATACTGATCAAGCACTACAATTGGATTGATGCCATTGTCTTTTGAGCAATACTGCTGTCCTGTTTTAATACCATTATAATAATATTGTTGTGGGTCATAAGATTATACATACTGTACAATATGACTTTCTAATTGTGTTAACACTGTCTTTTCACTACCGATCCTTGTTATGTTTTCTAAATGGCTGAACGCCGAAATGCAAAGACGTGCAACTGGAAAAGGTTTACAGAGTTTATTGCAAGTAGAAAGCAGGTGGTGTAGGCGAGTTGCTCCATCCCGAGGAGAGATTCGATAGCGTAGACATCACCTCCTGGAGCGTGTCTCTGTGTTGTCCCACGAGTGCGCCTTGTTTAGAAATCGTTAAAGGCATTCAGTTTTGGGGAGAGCTTTCGTAACATGCTGTGTTTCTGCGGGGTCCATGATTGCTGGAGAATTCTGTTACATATTCTAAATAGCTGCACCCTGGAATGCAAAGATGTGAGACTGGAGAAAAGTTTGCTGGAATCAGGAAATCAATGCGCAAGGAACCAAATCTGGGGGTACGAGTAGCAACGGGTAAGAATGGAAGTCATAGAAAGAAAGTCTTGATAAAAACTGTGGTCCAAGGCAAAGATTCAAAATACCATCAGGACGGAATTCAAGCTTGTATAGTCTGTTATTTTGCTGATTAGAGGCCTGTGTGCGTCATCAGAGCAGCAGCCAGCGACGCCCCTTCCCACACACTACCTGCAGTAAAACAGAGGGAAGCACAAAACACAAACAAAAAGCAAGATCATAACAACTATATTTTCAAAAAATATTCTTTAATGGAAGGTAATTTAGTTACATTGATGCTTTTTCGGGTTTTACTCTCTTGACTTTTCTTCTGATACAGTCTTTGTTGTAGAAGCATACTTTTATACAGTTAAACTTTGCATGTAGTTATTTAATAAAACATAAAGCATTTTCAAGAAAAAGTATCGGTATTGATCGGTATCAATCGGTGCTACCTTGTATTTACTTGAATCAGATCAATACCCTAATTTCGGGTTCCATAATCAATGCAGATTATGGAAACGGCTTTTTGTGTACCTGCTTATTTCTAGGCTAGGTGGCTATCGCACAGCCCAGTGGTGTGGAGGCCCAGGGTTTAATTCCAGCTATAGCGGCCTCCCCGTGTGGAGTTTGCATGTTCCCGACGTGCCCGCGTGGGTTTCCGCCGAGCTCTCTCACATTCAAAAGACATGCATATCAGGTTGATTGGCCAATCGAAATTGTCCCTAGGTGTGAGTTGTCTGTGTCTGTGTGTGTGCCCTGCGATTGGCTAGAAACCAGTTTAGGGTTTCCCTTCCCCACTGCCCGAAGATAGCTGGGATGCGCTCCAGCACCCCTCGCAACCCTAGTAAGGATAAGTGGCAAAGAAAAAGGATGGAAGGATGTTTATTTCTATTCTTCTTAAAAATACATAATATGTGCAAGAGTACACTTTTATTCACCCCAAAAAGGAACAGAAATGCCCCACACGTCATCATGGAAATATAAAATTGAAAATGTATCAAATTATTTTACTTATTCAGTTTTAAAATTCTTTACCATTTAACTTCACAATTTGGGGATTTCCTTTTTTCCAATTGTTGACTTTTCGGAATATGTTTATAATATTGTTTAAGGTGAGGTGCGGTATTTGAAAATGGAAGCCTGCAATAGTGACTTTAAGATAGGAGATGGTTGCAGAATAACATATGATTAGCATGCATTCATTTCTTAGATGCACTCCAATCAACTCTTCTTTATTCATCTTTTTGAGGGTTTGTTCCACCCCGAACAGCCATGACGAAAATAAGATAAAAGTATATCGGCGCAATGGTAAATAAAGGATAAAGGCTCTTTGAACTCAGTTGTGCATTGTTAACACATACTTAATAAAGAAAATATGCAACTTTCAACTTTTTAAGGACACCTCAAACTACGCACCTGCAGGCTAAATGCAAACCCAAACCATAAAAAGGTGAAAAAGTAGTAGGAGTTTATTTGAACACATACAAGATATCCAGGGACTTGATGAAATAACTGTCTGCGAAATGGTGGCAGAGAGTACGTTTCAAATTCCAGACAGCAACTTTGATACAACTAGTATGTAACGCATTACTGTGCTGAGCGTCTGCAGAGTGAGGCATGCAATTCTCTTGCCTCATGGCAGGGGCAATAGTGAGGCCAATAATTCCTATATGCTGCACACCTCAGCCCCAAACAATATAATTAGTAATAGTATTAGCAAACTAACATCAAATCAAGCCATTCAGTAATTTTTTTCTCATTGCATGGACTTTTTTCCGTGTAGACTTATCTTTTAATGCTTTTAGTGAAAAGGAGCAGTGCATAGACTTTATTTACAAGTGAAGACAATAACCTATTTCTATGTTAGGGTTTATATATTGCTTTCTTGCTCTGTTTTGAAATAATGAATAAGATGTAGGTGATTTTTTTTTTGTAAATCTTACTGTGCCTCACCATACACGAACCTCGCCACACGTGTGTTTGTCATTGTGCGACTGTATAAATGTACTGTCTTTAGCAAAGGTAATGCCTAAATGTATGTATTGTGTGCCAGAAAGACCTGAAGTGAACTCCTTGGTCTAAACAGGGCATTCGATTTAATCTTATGTTGGTTAGCTTACCTTGCTTATCTCCCTAACCACAGAACAAATAAGTAAACTGCTCCAGTCAGCACCGGCCACTAATAAACCTCTAAAAGTGATTTATTCTTGCGAGGCTCCTAAAATAATTGTTAATTGAACCACCTAAGCCACAGGGGTTAAGGTCATTTATCAGTCCATCATGTAATTAGCCGTAAACAAGCGACGACAGAGCTCCATCAATACAGTCGCCGGACGTTTATCACCGCTGCAACGCAGATGCTGTTTGTCCATCTTTAAAAAGCTAAATCCATCCTTGAGGTTTTATCGTTGTGCAAATCTCAGCACAGGCATCGCCGCATGTCCGTCAACAAGCCTGCAAACAAGAGAGATTACGTCCGGAGTGGCAGGAAATATTGATTTTAAGCAGTGATGTGCTAAACCTGTTTACCTGAGAATTTATGTGGATTTGTTTTGCTCAGAGGATATGAAGCCTCTTTACTCCCCACCATCACCCTTAATCGCCGAGATTACATCACGGTGGGGAAGGTTTGCTGCAGCAGGATAACTGTATATTCCCTTAAAGATGTACAGGTTTAAAAAATTCAGAGTAATTTCTTCTTGTGTAGCAAAGTTAGAGTGATTAAGATCAAACTATTGCAATCTTGCGACCCGTGGGCCAGTTTAGCCCAGAAGGCAATTTAGCCCTCAGGACTATAGTTTGAGGCACACACCTTAAAATAAATGCCTAAAAGTAGGGTGCATCATTTCAGGTGTCCTTAAAACGTTGAAAGTAGAAAACATTTTCTCTATTAAGTAAGTATGTGTTAGCAATGCCAAAGTCAGTTCAAAGAGCCCTTATATATTTTTTTTATTGCGCCTATCTGCTTTTATTGTACTTTTAGCAAAGATGTTCGAGGCAGAATACATTAGGTAGTAGGAATGGGGGAGGGAAGTGGAGAGTGACTATATGCTTGCACCCCCTTTTTGCGGGTTGTATTTGTTAGTCCATCCATCCATCCATCCATTGTCTTCCGCTTATCCGAGGTCGGGTCGCGGGGGCAGCAGTGTTAAAAGGGAAGCCCAGACGTCCCTATCCCCAGCCACTTCCTCCAGCTCATCCGACGGGACCCCGAGGCGTTCCCAAGCCAGCCGAGAGACATAGTCTCTCCAACGTGTCCTGGGCCGTCCCCGGGGCCTCCTGCCGGTGGGACATGCCCGGAACACCTCCCGAGGGAGGCGTCCAGGAGGCATCCTTATTAGATGCCCGAGCCACCTCAACTGGCTCCTCTCAACGCGGAGGAGCAGTGGCTCTACTCCGAGTCCCTCCCGGATGACTGAGCTTCTCACCCTATCTCTAAGGGAGAACCCAGCCACCCTGCGGAGGAAACTCATTTCGGCCGCTTGTATCCGGGATCGAGTTCTTTCGGTCATGACCCAAAGTTCATGACCATAGGTGAGGTTAGGAACGTAGATCGACCGGTAGATCGAGAGCTTTGCCTTTCGGCTCAGCTCCCTCTTCACCACGACAGACCGGTACAGGGTCCGAATGACGGCAGACGCTGCACCGACCCGTCTGTCGATCTCCCGTTCCATCCTACCCTCACTCGTGAACAAGACCCCAAGATACTTGAACTCCTCCACTTGGGGCAAGACCTCCTCCCCGACACGGAGGGAGCATACCACCCTTTTCCGACTGAGAACCATGGCCTCGGACTTGGAGGTGCTGATCCCCATCCCGGCCGCTTCACACTCGGTTGCGAATCGCTCCAGCGAGAGCTGAAGATCACGGGCTGAGGAAGCCAACAACACCACATCATCTGCAAAAAGCAGTGACGCAATGCTGAGGCCCCCAAACCGGACTCCACCCCCGCCAAGGCTGCGCCTAGAAATTCTGTCCATAAAAGTTATGAACAGAATCGGTGACAAAGGGCAGCCCTGGCGGAGCCCAACCCTCACCGGGAACGAATCCGACTTACTGCCGGCAATGCGGACCAGACTCTGGCACCGGGCATACAGGGACCGCACAGCACGGATAAGACTGTGCGGTACCCCATACTCCCGAAGCACCCCCCACAGGGCCTCCCGAGGAACACGGTCGAATGCCTTCTCCAAGTCCACAAAACACATGTAGACCGGACAGGCAAACTCCCATGCACCCTCAAAGACCCTGAAGAGTGTATAGAGCTGGTCCAGTGTTCCACGGCCAGGACGAAAACCACACTGTTCCTCCTGAATCCGAGATTCGACTTCCTGGCGGACCCTCCTCTCCAGTACCCCTGAATAGACCTTACCAGGGAGGCTGAGAAGTGTGATTCCCCTGTAGTTGGAACACACTCTCCGGTCCCCCTTCTTAAAGACGGGAACCACCACCCCAGTCTGCCAGTCCAGAGGCACTGTCCCCGATGTCCACGCGATGTTGCAGAGGCGCGTCAACCATGACACGCCCACAACATCCAGAGCCTTAATGAAGTCTGGGCGGATCTCATCGACCCCCGGGGCCCTGCCACCGAGGAGTTTTTTGACAACCTCGGTGACTTCAACCCCAGTGATACGAGAGCCCAACCCAGAGTCCTCAGGCTCTGCTTCCCCAGAGGAAGACGTGCCGGTGGAATTGAGGAGGTCTTCGAAGTACTCCGCCCACCGATTTACAACGTCCCGGGTCGAGGTCAGCAGCGCCCCATCGGCACTATACACAGTGTCGATGGCACACCGCTTCCTCCCCCTAAGACGTCGGATGGTGGACCAGAATTTCCTCGAAGCCGTTCGGAAGTCGGCTTCCATGGCCTTTCCAAACTCCTCCCACGCCCGAGTTTTTGCCTCGGCAACCGCCAAAGCCGCATTCCGCTTGGCCAGCCGATACCTGCCAGCTGCTTCCAGAGTCCCACAGGCTAGGAAGGCCCGATAAGACTCCTTCTTCAGCTTGACGGCATCCCTCACCGCCGGTGACCACCAACGGGTCTGAGGGTTGCCGCCGCGGCAGGCACCGACTACCTTGCGGCCACAGCTCTGATCAGCCGCCTCGACAATGGAGGCGCGGAACATAGTCCACTCAGACTCAATGTCCCCCGCCTCCCTCGGGACATGGGCGAAGTTCTGCCGGAGGTGTGAATTGAAACTTCTTCTAACAGGAGATTCTGCCAGCTTTTCCCAACAGACCCTCACAACACGCTTGGGTCTGCCGGGTCGGGCCGGCATCTTCCCCCACCATCGAAGCCAACTCACCACCAGGTGGTGATCAGTTGACAGCTCCGCCCCTCTCTTCACCCGAGTGTCCAGAACATGCGGCCGCAGGTCTGATGAAACGATGACAAAGTCGATCATCGAACTACGGCCTAGGGTGTCCTGGTGCCAAGTGCACATATGGACACCCTTATGTCTGAACATGGTGTTCATTATGGACAGACCGTGACGAGCACAGAAGTCCAATAACGAAACACCACTCGGGTTAAGGTCAGGGGGGCCGTTCTTCCCAATCACGCCCCTCCAGGTCTCACTGTCATTGCCCACGTGAGCATTGAAGTCTCCCAGCAGTACGAGGGAGTCCCCAGGGGGCGCGCTCTCAAGTACACCCTCTAAGGACCCCAAGAAGGGTGGGTACTCCGAACTGCTATTTGGTGCATAAGCACAAACAACAGTCAGGACCCGTCCCCCCACCCGAAGGCGGAGGGAGGCTACCCTCTCGTCTACCGGGGTGAACCCCAACGTACAGGCGCCGAGCCGTGGAGCAATTAATATGCCCACACCGGCTCTGCGCCTCTCACCACGGGCAACTCCAGAGTGGAAGAGAGTCCAACCCCTCTCGAGAGGACTGGTACCAGAGCCCAAGCCGTGCGTAGAGGTGAGTCCGACTATATCTAGTCGGAATTTCTCAACCTCACGCACCAACTCGGGCTCCTATATATATATATATATATTTGTTAGTGTAGCATGAAAATAGTGAAAGTAAGAAAAGGCCTATTTCAAATGCAGTCCTCACGCCAACCAAAACCCCCCAAAATATGAAAAAAATACATTTATCTGAGCGCTTAAGATATGCATGTACTTTAACACACCACACAAGTAGCTTGACACAAGCTGCAATAATGACTTAAGCAAGAAGATAGTGCTAGCGAGTAGAACATGTGAAAATTCCGGACAGCACCTGGTGGTTTGATATGGATACCTCTGTGTTAATCAATTAGACAGAGCTCAAAATTAGAAAACAATCACTCTCAAATCTGGCCACAATTACAGTGTGTGCGGGTAATAAAATAAATATATGACCTAGCACAACTCAGGTTCCATCTTGAGTTTTAAACATGGTACTATATTAACAAGTCAGTGTACTTGGCTGACCGCTCCTGTTAAAAGCACGAAATGAAGGGATTAGTGAGGGAAAAGAAATTGTCAAAGCTGTTGACCTGAAGTTTAGAGGACAGTGGATGAGCCTCTCTCATAACCTTTAGTGAATTCTGCCTTTGAGCCAAGTAGGTTAAACATATTTTATCTGCTTGGTTATCAAACACAACATGACAATTTTTGCTTCTGTCATGTCGTCATACGTCACAAAATAATGACTTGTGTGTCGCTTGCCACTTTCAGCCTCAAAGCTGAAAGTTATTTCATGTGGCCCGCTAGAGCCTTTAATGTCTGAGTTTCTAAAAATAAGCGGGTCAAAAGACTGCTTTGACCGAAAAATACATTTCCCACAATGCTTGTCGCCTAAGACGACGGCTGAGCGCTATTAGATCCCAGTATTTCCATATTGATGCCAATATGGAGAATTGAGAAATCAACAATCCTAAAAATACAGTCATACAGTGACACCTTTACATCCAAGATTTTCCTCGTATCTAGAATTACTCGTAACCTGAGTAAATATTCCCGAAACGATATAAATGAAGAACCATTATTCCGTTCCTGGTATCTCAAAAGCATCCATGTTAATCCTGAATAGCTACAAAACATATCTTAGTGATCATTTAAAACACTTTCAAATAGTAATCGAACACAAAAATAGTCTCTAGTAGTAAAATTACGTCACATGAATTTTCTCGTATGTCGAGCAACATTTTTGCTTGAAAGAAATCTCAGCTTGAATTTCTTTAACTCCAGTAGCTTGTATGTAGAGGTATCACTGTATTGAATTTATAACATATTACATATTACTGCTATACTACCGCATATTGCACATTTTTTGTGTAAATATTGTGTAAATTATAACCTTTATCTTCTTTGTTCTTTATGTTCTTTGTTTTCTTTTATCCTCGCTATCCAATTTCGTTGTCAAAATATGTTCAACCCATTTTGTAACAATGACAATAAAGGTATATTCTATTCTATTCATATGCCCACTGACATGTTTTAATACAACTGTAATGTTTGTGACTTGAACAATTAATCAATTCAGAATTACTTTACATTAAGGAGCAGTTGCATTTAGGGCAGCAACTAATTTTTATTTAAATAATTGATGAATCTGTCCTTTTTTTTTTTCAATTAATCGATGAGTCAGATATTTTTGAATATATCTTTTTAATTTCTTCCATTTAAATATTTACGTTTTGGAGAGATAGCAAAATAGTACACAAAACAACAGAATATACTAGAGTAAAATATCCAAATGTCTTTGTTAAATAGCATATCAATAAACAAAACTACATACAAATGTATGCTATACACCTGCAAGTATGTAAGAGAAGCAACATCGGAGGAGAATGTGAGTACTTTGTTATATTTTTGTACTGTACATTGATTGTTTTCATACACCACTTTGAGTTGCATTTCAGAAAAGTGCTACATAAATAATTTTGTATAAAAATGACATAGTGCATCAAAATAGGGTCTTGATGCACCCTCAGCCAGTCCAAATTGCTACTACAAGTTCGTCGCCGAATCAAGGGAAAATCTAATGTTTTTGTTGTAGCTCTAGTTGCATTTACTTCACATACCAGTTACATACTAGTTACATTTTCATGTTATATCAAACTCTTTAAGGAAAGCCTTTACAATGATCAAGACTTTGGTGAAAATTTGTTAAACTCCCCTTTTGTAAAGGTTACGGCACTGACTGAGTTTCACCGTAAACTAACATGTATTCCAAAAATGTCAAATAATGCAATTATGTTATTTGTAATCATGCATAGGAGGGACTGCGTCCCGCCAGAAGGGTTTCCGTGGATGCATCCGTTCCCTGCAACTCAACGGCGCCACCCTTAACCTAGAGGAGCGGGCGCGCATCACACCCGGCGTCCAACCCGGTTGCCCCGGCCACTGCGTCAGCTACGGTGCGTTGTGCCGCAACCACGGCCTCTGCGTGGAAGAGGCCAAAGGCTTCCGCTGCGACTGTCGACACTCGGCCCACGATGGAGCATTTTGCCACGCCGGTCAGCCTCCGCTTGTACTTTGTTAGACTCAACACGATTCCAAGCTGAAATTCTGTGGAACCGTGCGTCATCTTTCCAGAGTTGTCGGCTGTCTTCAAGCCGACCACGTCCGTCCGCTACGCCCTCCAGATGGACGGCGCTGAAGGGGGCAGCTGGAACATCAGCTCCAAGGCGGCATCGCCTTCCTCCATTTTGTCTGACGTGAACCTGATAGAGGAGAATGTGTCGCTGAGCTTCCGAACCGGCCAAAGTCCCGCGATGCTCCTCTACGTGTCCTCGTACCACCGAGAGTACCTGGCGCTTCTCATCAACAAGCACGGTGAGTAACGTAGAAAGTTTCTCCGGGTCAAAATGGGTCACTCATTCAAACTTCAGGGAAAATCAGGACCAACTACAACGTGTGTGCATCATTAGAGCATCCACCGCGAAACCATTTTTGTCGGCATTTAGGAACGAAATATTGGATGGCTTGACCTACTCCTAGCTTGCTTATACCAACGTCTGAAACTCGTGACAAAAAGTTACCGGATGCCAGGGCAGACAACTCTAAAAGGTTGCCTGCCCAGCCATAAAAGTTGCCTGCCCCATTTTTCCCAACTTGAAACACAATAAGACGACGAATCGTAAAAAACCTGTTGTTGCAAAGTATTAAGGTGTAGCGAGCTGAGACGGGAGTCGTAGGCGTAGTGTCAAACAAAGGTGCCAACGAAAGCTGCTTTAATGACATTTAAACTTGCAATAACAAAACAAAACAAGAGAGCGGCTCGAGCCGGCCGAATTAAGAGTCCCCCTAGGAACTCGCTAACTAAACAATGGTTCCGTGGGTTAATTATGTAAAACCCACTACACAAGCCCCCCCAGAATTCACCCATAGTCAAAGTCTCTGTGCCTGGTTGGGACGCTGACCCGGCCACTGTGGGTACAAGGAGCTGGAACAGCGGGGGGGTGAGAGCTTGTGGACTCAGTTGGAGAGCCCACAGGTGCTGGGGGCGGAGGGTCAGAGTGGGTACCCACGGGGCCGGAGGGTCGTGTCGCAGGAGGACGGCCGCGCCGTGGGGCTTGGCCCAGTTCCAATGGCTTGGACATATCCATGTGGGCAGGCTTAACCCTGTCCACGGAGACAGTCTCTGGCCTACCACCAATGTCCATGACCATGGTCTTGTCACCATGCTGCAGGACCTTAAACGGTCCATCATAAGGAGGGCGCAATGGTCCGCGGTGGGCATCGTGGCGAATGAAAACAAAACCAGCCGAGCGCAGGTTGGAGGGAACCCGTGAAACTGGCCTGCCGTGTCGCGATGTGGGGATAGGCACAAACGCTCCTGCAGTGCCCTGCAAGATGGACTTCTCCCTGGATGCAGCCCAGGGTGTCGTTGGGTCTGGGATGAAATCACCTGGCACCCGCAGCACTTGACCGTAAACCAACTCAGCTGAAGAGCACTGAAGGTCCTCTTTGGGAGCGGTCCTCAGTCCCAGCATGACCCAGGGTAGCTTATCGACCCAGTCCCCATCGGTCAGGCTGGCGCGCAGGGCCGCTTTCATCGAGCGGTGGAACCGCTCGCACAACCCGTTAGCCTGGGGGTGATTGGCAGTGGTGCGGTGAAGTTTGACTCCCAGGCTCTCGGCAACCATGTTCCACACCTCGGAGGTGAACTGTGCGCCCCTGTCAGATGAGAGATCTGCAGGGGGTCCAAAACGGGCGACCCATGTGCCGATGAACGCCGGGGCCACATGGACAGCTGAGGTGGAAGTCAGCGGAACTGCTTCAGGCCAACGGGTCGTCCTGTCCACCATCGTCAGGAGGTAAGTGAAACCGTGTGAAGGGGGCAGTGGGCCCACCAGGTCAATGTTAACGTGGTCAAACTTCCGTTCGGGGATGGCGAATGGTACCAATGGGGCCTTGATGTGACGGTGCACTTTGGCGCGTTGACATGCCACGCATGAGTCGACCCAGTCCCAGACGTCCTTTCTCATCCCTTTCCACACAAACTTCTGGGCCACTAGCTTAATGGATGCTTTCCTGCCAGGATGAGACAGGCCGTGTATTGCCTCAAAAACAGCCCGACGCCAGCCAGCAGGGACAAGCGGCCTAGGCCAACCCATGGAGAGGTCACAACAAAGCTTTGCCCCTGAGTCTCCGACCGCAACCTCCTCCAGCCGCAAACCAGTGTCTGAGCTCTTGAGCGTTTGGATGCCGTTATCAGAAGCCTGGTCCACACTCATACTGGAATAATCAAGCCCCAATTGCACAGCGCTGATGGTTGCTCTGGACAGGCAATCCGCAACCACGTTGGACTTCCCAGCAATGTGCATGATGTCAGTCGTGTATTCCGATATGAATGACAGCTGGCGCTGCTGGCGGGCGGACCACGGTTCGGACGTCTTGGACATGGAGAACGTAAGAGGCTTATGATCAACAAAGACGATGAACTCACGGCCCTCCAAGATGAAACGGAAGTGGCGAATCGCCAACCAGATGGCAGGTAGTTCTCTGTCGAATGCACTGTATTTACGTTCTCTGGGGACCAGCTGGCGACTAAAAAAGGCAAGTGGCTGCCAAGCATTGTCAACCCACTGCTCGAACACGGCACCCACTGCTAGGTCTGATGCGTCTGTAGTCAGTGCGACTGGGGCTCCGGGGCTGGGTGAGCCAGCATGGCTGCCTGGCACAGCACGGTTTTTGTGTCCTCGAATGCCTTGGTCCTCTCAGCGGTCCATTCAACAGCTTGATTGGGTGACCTACCCTTGAGGGCCTCGTAGAGTGGGCGCATGACATCAGCGGCTCGGCGAATAAACCTATGGTAGAATGTCACCATGCTCCCTGAGGCCCCGTGCTGTTGGCGGCTGAGGAAAGGTGGAGACGGCCTCTACCTTAGACGGTAGGGGGGAAGCCCCATCCTTGGTGATGAGATGCCCGAGGAAGTGGATGGAGGGTACGCCAAAAACACATTTCGTGGGATTTATAATCAGGCCATGCTGACTGAGCTTGGTGAAGAGGTCTCTGAGGTGCTCCAAGTGTTCCTCTTTTGAGGAGCTGGCAACAAGGACGTCGTCCAGGTAGACGAACACAAAAGGCATGTCCCTGAGCACTGAATCCATCAGACTTTGGAAGGACTGAGCGGCATTTTTCAGTCCGAACGGCATCCTGAGAAATTCGAACAACCCAAATGGAGTTATCACGGCCGTTTTCGGTATATCTGAGGGATGCACTGGCAGTTGGTGGTATCCCCGCACTAGGTCCACCTTGGAAAAGAGAAGTTTGCCCGCCAGGTGTGCAGAGAAGTCTTGAATGTGCGGGACTGGGTAACGGTCGGGCGTGGTAGCCTCGTTAAGGCGGCGATAGTCCCCGCATGGGCGCCAGCCACCGCCTGGTTTCGGGACCATGTGTAGTGGAGAGGCCCAGGGGCTGTCTGATCGGCGAATGATGCCGAGACGTTCCATGTTAGCAAATTCGGATTTAGCAGCTGCCAGTCTTTCTGGATTGAGTCGTCGGGCCCTGGCATGAACAGGGGGGCCCTTGGTTTCAATGTGGTGCTCAACCCCATGTAAACTGCTGACCCCCAAAACACACGTCCACTGTCCGTGTCCCGTATGTGCGGATGGGGGTGTCATTGGCAGAAGTTAATGGAGGTCCATGTGTTCCCCCCCCACATCGTCCACAGTGGCAGGGAGGACGCTCCTCTGGGCGCCGGTGTCACACAAGAACTTTTGGCCGGAGATGGCGTCCCGGATGAACAGTAGCCGGTTTCTTGCGCCTGCACTCACGGCCGCTACAGAGTGCAGGCCTTGAAGTTTCCTGTCGCGTTGGAGGTGCAAGGGGGACGGTACTTCTTGGCCCTGGGCCCAAAACGTGCATGGTAGTAACACAGACCTGACACATTCTGATCGTCAGTGGCCGTGCGTGCCTTGCTGGCTGGGGGCGTCGCACTTGATGGTGTGTAGGTGCGTGTAGGGGCCAGCACCTCATGTGTGTATCTATGTGTGGCCAGGAAAAACCGGTCCGCTTCCTCTGCCAGTGCACGCGGATCTGTAATGGTTGTATTCGCAAGCGCCGTCTGGACATGCGGCGGCATGTGACGCAGAAAAAGTTCAGTGAAAAGAAAATTTGGCTCTTCGGTGCCAAGCAAGTTTAACATAATTTCCATGTGATCCGATGGCTTACTGTCTCCTAAGCCCTGAATAGCAAGGAGGCGTCGAGCACGCTCAGAACGCGACAGTTCAAAGATTCTGAGGAGATATGCCTTCAGTCCCTTATATTTATCCAGTTCAGGAGGGGATGTGATGAAACTCACCGCTCTGGCTGCAGTTGAGCTCCCAAGAGCAGACACCACGTGGTAATAGCGAGAGTCATCGTCAGTGATTCCGCGCAGGTCGAATTGAGCCTCTGCTTGTGCGAACCATGTTAACGCCGATGACTCCCAGAACTCGGGGAGCTTGAGAACGGGCGCGTATGCCATGTCGGTATGCTCAGTATTATGCACGGCCTCGGAAACTTCCACGAGACTAATGTCGGGGTCACCAATGTAGCGAGCTGAGACGGGAGTCGTAGGCGTAGTGTCAAACAAAGGTGCCAACGAAAGCTGCTTTAATGACATTTAAACTTGCAATAACAAAACAAAACAAGAGAGCGGCTCGAGCCGGCCGAATTAAGAGTCCCCCTAGGAACTCGCTAACTAAACAATGGTTCCGTGGGTGAATTATGTAAAACCCACTACAAAGGATTGATAATCAGAATATATAACAGAACCACACTTTAAAATTAAGTTTATTTTAAATCTACTTATAACATTCATTGCATGTATTTAACATCGCTGTTTTCCATCTGCCATCAGTATGTACCTATATTTACTCATCTTCATTCATGCAATGTTTGCGTTGCGTCGTTTGCTACAACCCACGTGAACTCCTCTTTCCACGATGCTTTTAATGTACGTTTATGTTTTGGAGCGTCATAAATGTTGCTTTGAATCTTTCTTCTGTGGCTGAGGTTTTTGCTTGATTCCTGATAAGGATATGTCAGAGTGTGCGGTTTCCTCATGCGTGAGAAGATAAGCAGGACATTGTGGTTCAGCCTTTGAGCATATTTATTGCTCAACAGCAAGCAAACAAGAACACGGCTCCATTCAATACAACATGGCAATCTCCAATTAGCCAAACAAAAAATTGTGCGTGCGTAATGATGTCACACAATGGAAAACGTCTTAACGCAATAACACGACTAAGAGCGCTATTAAATTGACAAATCTTAACAATTCCTAACCACTTCTCCATTTTCTTGTGTTCTCTGTGCGTCTACTTTGGAAAATGATATGCAAATGCACGACCTTATAACGCTTGGGAAAGCCAGGAAGCAAGTTATTTGATGCAGGCTTCCGATTGGCTGTCAAGTATGCAAATTGCCAAACAGACCGAAATTCCAAAATTTACAAACGAACCGAAATTCCGAAATTTCCAAAACGAACAAATATTTAGAAATCGGAATAAAATGTTTTATTTGTAAAAAAAAAAAAAAAAAAAAAAAAAATCAATGGTACTTTTCAGCCACTTTCCCTATTTTTATAACTGAATACATTTTTTATTCTACATACACTTATTTTTTTAAACTATTGACATATAAATTGTAATACACTTTAAATCTTAAAAAAATCTCAAAGTGTAACATATTCAATTTCAAGATATATTTCAGAAAAACAAAACAATTTTAAAAGCAAGCTTTTCAACCATGGTTTACAAATTTACACAACATTCTGTTCATTCACCATTTGTGTTGGCTCTTTTTTCATTCTATTTATGTGTTTTTTTTTTTTTTTTCTTGTTAAGTGGTTATAACCCTCTCAGGAAAACACATTTTGGTGATTTTTGTATAATTTTTAGGGTTCCTGTCATAAAATTAAAAAAAACATCCTCCGTTTTTCTACATCACTTCAATGGACTTCATACACCCAGGCCAAACAGGCCAGTGTGTATTTTTTCGATATATACTTTTTTCATTTATCTTTCCAGGAAGTATGAGGTTCTGTGTTCTCACCCAGATGGGAAAATGTGGAACCATTTCTCATTTAAGTTTCCCATTTCTGCCCAAGAGGCAATAAGAAAAAAACGCCCATTACAAGTTTCAACCATCATCATGAATTCTGCTGGAAACATGAAAAAAACAGCTTTCAAGCACATTCTCTTTTTGTTTTTTTTTTTGCTCAAAGCTATTTTGCAATCCGTTAGCATCACGTACAAAGTAACAAAAATTAACCCCTGAATGGAAACTCTGTGAGATTAATCTTAACAGCAGGCAGAAAAAATAATCTCAAGATGCCATGCGTGAAAGTGGACCTGATGATGTTGATTTTGGCTTAGAGCGGCCATTTCACACTTAGCCGCACCACCTGGAATGTTAAGGAAAAAAACAGCTCCTGACACCTGTTTTCCCAGTCAGCACATAATCGGGTGCATATGTCGATCGTTACAGAAATGCAAAAAAAAACTAAAAATAACTAGATCTCATCTGAAATCCCTGGAAGGGAGCCAGTATGAAAAAAAAAGCAAATTCGGGTATGTTTCACACTCGTATTTCTTACCTGACAAGCTCAGCCAAATGTTCCCCTTACTCCCTTTATTAAGCAAAAATAAACCCTACAAACACAATGTGCCACCTTTTTACTCACAGACAAAGAAACTACAGCTTTTTCCAGAGAAGCCGCACCTGACTATAAGCTGCACCCAATATGATTTTAAAGGAAAATACGTTCTGTCAGTAGCGTGACGTGCAGTTTACACCTAGGCCTTCAGCTCCAGTGTGAATTAGTGGCAAATGAGCCGGCCCTTGGAACTGAATTTTCCTATCTGATTTGGGAGGAGTTGGGTGGAGTACAGGTGATTTGGGCCGACCCCGGCCCCTGAAATGAAAGGAAGCGCTACAGACAAGTTGGAATGGTTTAATAAATATTGATGTATGAAATATATAATAACATCACATGATTCTGTCTTTGTCTGGCTGTCACGTTTGGTTTTATCTCTTTCTACCCCCCTCACTTTTCCTGGTCTTTTTTTGGTCACTTCCTCCTTGACTCTGATTTCCACTCACTACTGGTATCACTTGCCCTGATTGCACCCTAATCACCTCACACTCATCACTGTTTAAGCACTCCTGTTTTGGGGTACGTCTGCCAGTTCGTTGCCATTCTTGTCTCATTCTAGAGTTGTCGCAGCCTTGTCTTGTTTTTAGTGTATCGAACCCTTGCCTCCTTTCCCAGCCACAAACATTAGGAGTGTCACTTTCGCCAATGTGAGTTTACTGGATTACCGACACCCTGCCTGCCCCTGAACCACGACAACTTCCTCTGGTGCTAAAGACGGTTTCCTCGATTTTTTGTCCCATCTGTGTTACCGACTGAGACCGAATGAACGGCGTATTGTTGCAT